>NW_026267174.1:1810450-1812754 GCF_000697945.3 Frankliniella occidentalis | reverse complement strand
CCCGCCCCCGCCCCCGCCAGCAACCAGAACACGGGTGCCAATTGGTGTCGCGGGGGAGCGTGACGCGAGCGTTTAGCGAGCACAACGTGTGCGGGGCAGGGGAAAGAAGGGGCGCCCTGGAGCATTCCTTGCCTTGGCTGACAATGAGCACGAAAGGGTGGTAACTGATTTATTTAACGTATTTCGGTCCGGGGAGGGGGAGAGAGAGAGAGAGAGAGAGAGAGAGAGAGAGAGAGAGGAGGGGGGGGGGGGAGAGACATTGAAATACTGGCTCGCAAGAGAAGTTATGCGTCCACTCAAAAGTAGTTCTGTCCACTTCTCTGAGAGCTGTGCGATGCCAGGGTGGGTGGGGGAGCGGGGCGATTGGGGCGATAGTACTGTGGGGCACGCCGATGACAAGAACCGTGGGAAAAGCGCGCCCTGGATGCTGGATGCAGCCGCCCTGCCGTCGGGCAGATCGGCTCGAACCTTGCCCAGCCCAGCCCAGCCCTGCTCTCTTATGACAACATATTTATTTCCCGGGACCGGCCTATCTGCAGACCCGGGGGCCGGCGGCGGCTGCCACGCCCCTCTCCCCGCCACGCCACGCCCCCGCCACTCTGGCAGGAGTGCAGTACTACTATGCGAGTGTGAGTGACAGTTGGACACTCGTGGATCCGCGACGCCGTCCGTGGCGCAGCAGGACCCCCGTATGCTCTGCTGGGCTGGGCCGCATGGGAAACTCGTAACTTGAGAAAGTCGACCTTGACGCGGACGAGCGAGGAATCCGGCTGTTGTTGTGCCGCGTGCCTCACTGACACTGCCCCGTACTCCTGGGCCTCGTCCTGGGCTGCCCCTCCTGGAGGTCGTGCTGGAGGCCCCGCTGGAAGTCCTGCTGTAGGTTCCACTGGAATGCCTCGCTGGAGGTTCAACTGGAGGCCCTGCTGTAGGTCCCACTGGGGGCCCTGCTCAAGGCCCTGCTTGACGTCCCACTGGAGCCCCTGATGGAGGTCCTTGGCCCTCGCTATCGCTGTTCGCTCTGCGCATCCTGTCCCTTGGCGCGCGTCCTACACCTTCTGCAGCGGAGCAGGGTGCGCCCCCCAATCCCAATCCTGCCTCCCGCCGGCCTCCTGCCGCTGTCACCGAGATAAGGATTTTTAGAGAATAATAGGCGGCCGTGGTCGGAGTGTGGGGGAGGAGGGCGCGGCGCGATCAGTCTACAGGACGCGGCTCGGCCGGGGCCGGGAGCACGGGGCCAGTCTGGGCCGAGGCCGGAAGTGGCCCAACGTAATGCGGAAGGGAAGCAACGGCCAAGCGCGTCTGTCTGGGCCGGCTCAGCGGCGCGGCTCGCGTGAGCACGGGGCCGCGGGGGAGGGGGAGGAAGGAGGGGGCTGCCGCCGCCGGCTGCAGCGGCCCGTGATGTGTCTCGAACCTTCATGGGGTTCTGGAGTACACATACTACCACTTGGGCTCCGCCCCGCGCCCATGCTGCGCTCGTATCGCATGACTCACACGATACGGTCAGACTGTTGCCATATCGCCTGGGAGCGATACCCGCCGCGACCGCAGGCGCAGCCTCCCTCTCTGCCATTCTTCTATGCGCTAGCTATTTCGACTAGATGACGACTAGACCGCGGCGCGAGCGCCTCTATATGATGCCACCGGCCGGCCGGCTCGCGGATCGCGCCTGACGGACAAGCGGGAGGCGCGGTGGTGACCTTGGGGTCTCCTGACCCCTCCTCCCGCCCCCTCCCTCACCTCCCCCTTTGCTTTCGTAATGCCCTGGGCGACTCCCCTCCCAACACACCTGTCCCTGGGCACTAGGTGCCCGCCCGGGCCGCAACCCCCCTTCTCTCTCTCTCTCCCTCCTCTCTCCCTCCTTCTCTCTCCCTCTCTCGCTACCGCACCAGCCCCTCCCCATGACCCCCAAACCCACCCTGGGTCCCCGCTTTTACGCTGTGCGCCCCCGCGCTGCTACGGGCCCTACGCTACGCTACTCTATTCGGCCGTACGCCGCTGTGCACCACGCCCCGCCACGCCACGCCGGCCACTTTCGCCACGCGAGACACCCGCTCAAGCGCATAATTATGGGCGTGAGGCAGGACGTCGTTGACGATAAGTTTTCCGCCGCACATTTTCTCTGGGTGCATTGGATTGATATGCGGCGTATGTCATTTCAAGCATTTCCTTTACAATTTATCGGAAACATTTCATAAGTGTGGCTGATAAATATAGGGCTGTGCGGTGATTGGATTTTGAAAACGGTGACGGTGTTTCGAATCACCGCTGGTTCTTCCGGTGATCGGTGACCACTTTTGCACCGGT
>NW_026267174.1:1799002-1801930 GCF_000697945.3 Frankliniella occidentalis | reverse complement strand
CACCACGCCCCGCCGCACCCCACCACGCCCCGCCGCACCACGCCGCACCCCGCCGCACCCCACCACGCCCCGCCGCGCCCCGCTGCGCCCACAGTTAGAAGTAAAAGCTCATCGCCAATCGCCAGAAATCATCTGCTTTCACGTTAGCGTTAGCGTTAACGTTTTTTTTTTCGAGGTCCGCGTGCGCGTATAGCGCCACGGGCATTACTGCGTACTTACACACACCCACACATGTACACACTCACATGTGGTCGCGTGTGGTACACTTTCGGTGTGGGTGAGCCAGGCGGCACCCCACCGCGGCCACGGCCGCGGCCTCGGACGCACCTGTGCCCGTGTGCCACCTGTCTGTCCTGTGTGTGCGTGTGTGAGTGTGAGTTGGTGAGGGTGTATGTGTGTGTGTGTGTCGCGCCAGGGTGTCCGCCGGGCTGCCCACCAGCCAGGGGGTTCGCTCACACGCACACGCACACACACGACGACGACCTTGGCACGGGCGTGCGGCGGGGCGGCGAGGAGGGGTTGGCTGGCTCGCGCGGCGTGGGGACGACGCGCCGCACCTGCGCTGCTGCCGCTGATTGGAAGAGAAAGAGAGGGGGAGAGAAAGAAAGAATTAGATGAGGGGGGAGAGGGAGGGTGTAAGTACAAAAGCCCCACGTACACAGACACAGACCTCCTCCCGGCCGCCGCTGCTGGGATTCACCTTGGTCCGCTTCCCGGGCCGCACGGAGGGGACGGGGACGCCGCGCATTTTTCCGAAGGGTTGTTTGTGTTTCATTTCATCCGAACTATGCAATTTTATTTAAAATAAAATTGCTGTGTGTTTGATGCCAATAGGTTGCTAGTTGTGAGTGTGACGAAGGGTTTGAATATTTTTGTGTTTATTTTTATCTCTCTTCAATTCTTTCTGTTTGGTCCCATTTGTCACGGGAGCTGGCTGGCGGCGCCGGCAGCACTATACTACATGTGTCTGCAGTGCGGGCCGGCGCCGCGGGGGCCGCAGAGA
The DNA here is from genome assembly GCF_000697945.3 of Frankliniella occidentalis. NCBI lineage: Eukaryota > Metazoa > Arthropoda > Insecta > Thysanoptera > Thripidae > Frankliniella > Frankliniella occidentalis. The sequence continues at coordinate 1,800,927 of NW_026267174.1, read as the reverse complement.
GTTGTTGGGCCCCGGGCCATGCGACACGGCGCCGCGCGCGACCGTTACCCCCACCTCACACCCACCACCCCCGCGCCCACCTCCGCTCTCAGCTGATGCACGGTCGCAGCCGATAATGGGACTCGGACTCGTGCGGGCCGAGCTAATTCGGGCTGGCCTCTCCGCGTTTTGCTCACCTGACCGCCCAGCAGAGGCTGCTGCGACCCACCTCTCTCTCTTGTTTTTTGGATACTGGATGTCTCTCTTTACTCACCTCCACGCTTTGGGGTACTCTACTCCTCTCCTTTACTGCACCCCCTCCCCCCCTTTAAAAATCTGTTTATTCTGCTTTTCGTTTTCTTTTCTCTCTCTGCGTCCCCGCTCTCTGCGCTTGCTATGGCTGGCCACACTTTTTTCGGTGTCACATTTTTCTCACCCAAAAGCAGTTATTGCCATAAAAATGTAATTATTCTCACTAATTCACCGCAGCACCCGTGACAATCCCCTTCCTTTCTAAAATAAAAAAAGAGGAGGGAAAAAAATCAAGCCCGCTGCTACGTATATGCGACACAGATGGAAATGAAAACGGTCGCGCCGGCGCAACGTTTTTTTATTGCGTTTTTTTTTTGTCGGACGATAAAGTGGCGGATAAAATTAATGTCACCGGCTGTCAAGTTTCAAAGGAATCTTAATGCGCATTATGCGCATTGTGTATTTGGTTTATCTTTATTTCAAAGGTTGCGATGAAGGTGGAAGGGTCCAAAAAGCCATCCGTTTTTGTTATATTTCGTAAACAAGAAAGAACTCTTTCTACAAATTTTTTGATCTACTTTGCTTGTCCGCTCTCACCTGCTGCTGCCGCTGCCGCTAGTCGCTGTCATGTTGCGCGCCCTTGCTAACGCGCGCCCCGCCAGCGCCAGCCCCCCATCCATCATATTGCACGCGCGCGATTGCCACCCCCTATTAGGCTGTTCCATTAGTGTCGAGCTCAGCTCGCCCCCGTCTGCCGACGAGGTGCGGAGAGTAGGTCCCATACTCTTTTGTTGCAGTCGTGTTATCACACACGCGGTATTCCCTGCGCGGCGCGGATTTTTGCGGCTCGCGTATTTTGATTTATCTTGAAGGGGCGCTCTGTCTTGTACGGGGCATAATCATATCGGCTTTTGCCGTCGTGCAAACGACCCGCCCCTACAGTCTTTATCCAATTAACGAAACCTCTTCTTTTTTGTCTCGTCAAGCTGCTGCTTTCCATTTTTTTTTTCTGACCTACGGTCGGGCCTCGCCTCTGCTCCCGTGCGCCCCTTCGATCGCGCGCGACGCGTCGCGAGCAGGGAACTCGTTTGGCTTCTCCTCTCTTTACCTCCGTGGGTGAAGGCTGTTGCCCCGCCCGTGACACGCACTCTTAAAAACACGGGCGTTTAGTATGCATATGCATTACAGCTAATAGCTTAGTCCCGGAAAAGATACCTTAAAAATAATTGAGAGTTTTATTTAGTTATCGTAATTCCGCTGTTTTGAAATTTCAAAAGAAGAAAGGTATTTGTTTTGTAGGGGAAATTTCGCCTCTAACAACTTACGTCATCATTTGTCAAGGATTTAGAACGAGACTCGACGCTATACTCAGGGGAACCCTCCTCCCTTTGGAGCGGCGCGCTCGGAAGCGGGTATAGAGATAATGTTCGCCGCCGCCTGCCACTTTTGCGGCCCTTCTCCTAACAAGCTCCCAAAAGCTTTTGGCTCGGCGGGTGGGGCGCAGGGGAATGTGTTCGCTCGGCCCGCTGCTGCCACTGCTGCTGCTGCTGGGTAGGAGGATTGAATTCCCCCCCGGGAAATGCCTCCCTCCATTCGGCGGTGGCGGCGAGCGGGAAATTGCATCCTAATGGGGACCTCGGGCCGGCAGTGGTGGTGCGGTTGTGTCCCCGTGCCCCCCAAGTCAGTCCCCCTAC
>NW_026267174.1:1782894-1798952 GCF_000697945.3 Frankliniella occidentalis | reverse complement strand
CCCCCTCCCCCGGCCCTTACGACAGCAGCACCCCCTGCTTGCTTTCTTATTCTTCCTTTGCATTGCAAATACACGACCCCAGCGGACCCAGAGGCTGCCTGTGGTGACGTCACACGCCCCCGAGGGAGAGAGAGAGGATGGGGTCGGACAGGCCCGCGCTGCAGAGGTTTTATTTCGATTGTTTTCGTTGCCGCTCCTCTCTCTGCTCTCCGGGGTGGCGCCGCGCCTTCTCTCTCTCGGCTTCCTCCCTTTCCTTCCTCTTCGGTCGGCTGGCTGGGCCGCAAACTTGTGGCGCGCTCGCGCGCCTAGATTCCGACAGTGCGGTGTGCTGTGTGGGTGGGAAGTTTGGAGGCCTGTGATGAAACAGATGTTGGATGGTTAAGGTGTGGCGCGTTTGCATTTACACGGCGCGGGATGGGCTATTCAACGCCGTCAGAAGCCGCAAAGGAGAGCCACAGAATTCTGTTGATGCTAATTCTATATATTTTCCACAGTCTGGTGAAAACCTTTCTGCAGAGTTACACCGCACCCCGAAATAATGAAAAGGGTGTTCTTGACACATTCTTTGTGTTCTTGATTTTGAGTAGGATGGTCTCAACTCATCACAAACAAGAAATCAAGCTTGCAAAAAATGGAACCAAAATCAAGAACACATTTTTTCTGGTGTATGCAGTTGGACTGTACGCCCCGCATAGAAAGAAACATAGTTGGATAGGAGAAAAGGCTTCGGGAGAGAGGGTTGGATCGAGATTACCTCATCCTACTGGAGGCGGGACTTCCCTCCACGAGCGCGGCGGGCGCCTGGCGCCTGGCCGGCCCGAGCCCGGGCCGCAGGGCAGTCTTCTCCCTTCACTTCTTTCTGTCCTTGTCTATCCCCCGCCCCCTCCCCTCTTTATCCTTTCCCATCCTCCTGCTCCCGCCGCTCTTGCGGTGCATCGCGTTGACCTGATTTGCGGAGAGCCTCTCTCGCGTCCCCCGTAGCCCCCGCTGCTGTGCACGGATTTGTCTCGTCGTCTGCGCCAAACCGAAAGCAAGTCGTATAGGGGAAGGGTGAGATAGAGGAACTTTTAGCCCACCGCTATGGTAGCTCGCGGGTCGTGTTTGACTGCGGAACACACAACACGGCAGCAGCACGGGTGTGCGAAGCGCGGCGTGGCGCGGCGTTGTCTATGGCCTTCGCCCCACATCACACCGTGTTGCCTCCCTCCACCAAGCTCACGGGCCGGCCGTGGGGACACGCCTCCTCGTGGTATGGTGGAGGTGGATGTGACGATGGAGGTGGTGGTGGTGATGGAGGTGGTTGTGATGGAGGTGGTTGTGATGGTAGTGGTTGTGATGGAGGTGGTTGTGATGGTGGAGGAGGTGGCGGAGGTGATGGTAGAGGAGCTCCTCGCCTAGGCGATGGTGGTGGAGAAGGTGGCGGAGGTGATGGCGGAGGTGATGGTAGCGCGTTTGGCACGCCGCGTACAACAGGATGTGGCGCCGGCGCCACGGGAGCACCAGGGCGCTCAGAGAGCGGGCAAAAAAAAAGAGAAGAGGAAAAAAAGCGCGCCTCAAATGTAATTGAAGCGAAACCGAGAGGAGGTGAAGGAGGAGGAGGAGAGAGGAGAGGTGACCGCTCGGCAGGAAGGCGGCGTCCGCGGGACGAGGGCGACGAGGACGTCGCGGGGCGCCGCGGCCCGGTAGTGGTGCCATGCCGTCGCGGCGCTCGACAAGAAGGACAAGAAGTCACACCGGCCGGCCGGGGCTTGGCTGACCTGACCCGGGACGCTGTGCCGCACCACTAAAGCCGGCGCTCGTTTCTCTTTGTGAAAGCGCTCCTCCTCTGTCTCCCCGCGCGCAGTTTATGCGGGCGCCGAAATGCAAAATTTTGTCTGGGAAAAATTTTCCCGAGGCAAGAAGAAACAAAACTGCGTATTGTTGTGTTGTTAGTCAGTAAGTCAGCATTTTACTAAGTTTCTTCGCAACCTCGTGCGCGTTGGGAGGGGAGGATCGTCGATATTGGAGAATTCCCTCGAGACTCTTGGCGATCTGTTTTGCCGGCCGGCTCGCTTGGCTTATCTCCTCAACGTCGCCGATAAGGACGAGCGAGAGCGAGTTCAATAGCTTTTGCTTTCCCCTTCTGCCACGGTCCCGCGGGAACCTGTGGGAGAGCGGGCGTGAGGGGGGGGGTGCAGGCGGCTCGTTGCAGCAGCGCGCAGCGCAGTGACCGACAAGCCGTTCTGACACACTTTTCCTTGCGCAGCCCCACAGTCAGTAGTGCAGTGGAGAGATAGGTGCTGCGGCTGCGAGCCCATACTCACTCAACCGCACATGCGTGCAAGAGCGTGTGTGTGATTGTGTATGTGGTATTTGAACCAAGAAGAGGGGCTAGGGCTACCGTCGCCTGACAGACAGCTGTCGGCGGTGGCGTTCCCAATGTGTGTGTGTGTGTCTTGCATGTCGACCGCAGGCAGCGGTGCGGGCCCCACGAGGCCCCACCACCACCGGTGCGGTGTGGTGGCTGAGGGCAAAAGCAGCGGCAGAACTGGGGCACGTCGATGGCACACGGGACGGGGCCGGACCTGCGGCGGGGGCCGCCGACGGGACCGGGGACGGGACGACACGGGGGAGAAGCAAGGGGGTTAGGCTGCGAGCCCAAACCTGGTGTGCTCGAGTGTCGTCCACCCAGAGGGCAGGACGGCGTGCCAAAACAACGTGACTACACCGCTACACCTCAAGTGACGGCGTGACGACGCCAAACACTCGCTCGGCCATCGTAGTCGTCCGCCTCCTCCTCCTCTTCGTCGTCGACCTCCTTGTCGTCGTCAACCTCCCCGTCGTTGTCGTCGTCGTCCCCTCCCTCAGTCGGTCGCCCCCTGCAGCAGCACCCCCACGGACACCACGCGCGCGCCCCGCGCCGCATTCGCTTCCGAGTGCTCGCGCCCTCGCCCGCGCCCCACGCACGCGTCCACGGCGTTTCCATGGCGACCCGTGTGCACGCACGCCTGTGCACAGCACATGGTCGCGGGGCGAGGCCGCGGGCCCGGCTGCGTCGCTTTGGCCCCGCGGGGGGTGTGTGTCCTTCCCTCTCCTGCTCGCGGCGCTATGGCCTCGCCGGCCTGGGGTGTTTGTCCCCCCCCCCCCCACCTGGTTACTAATGACCGTCCACTTCAGCTGACACAAGGCGCCTCCAGTCGGCCCCGTTGTATCCCGCCGCGCGCGCCGCCGCGCCCCCCTGACTGCCTGCGCTTGGCTATGCGGCTGCTTGGCGCGAACCCTGTAATCTAAATTATGCATTGCAGAGGAAATGACTGCTCGGCCGCGGAGAACGTTTATTCCTTCCCCTCCCCCACCCCCCTAAATATCCCTGTTTCCCCGAGGTGCGTACGCCGCGTCGTGCTTACGCCCCCCCCCTCCCCCGCACACACACACATAGACAGACAGGAACTCCAGCAGTGAAATGATCCCGCCCCCGCCATACAGGTTGACGATCATGTCGCGTGCTACCCAACTTGTGCACGCGGATGGCGGCCCCAAACTTAGACGTCCTTGGACTCTCGCTTACCCTCCGTCCGTCCACCCCTCCGGCCCCTCACTCCGCCCCCGCCCCGCTGTAACCTGTAGCAGCGGTTTGACACGCCCGCGCTTTCTGCTGCCTCGCGCTCTCGCGCGGTTCATTGGTCGCGGAGAAGGTCCCGCTGCTGTACTACGTATGCCTCCGTGCGTGTCGCCCCCATGGCCTTGACGACGGCCCTACTGTTGGAGCAGTGACAGGTCCGCCGCCATCAGTGTCCCCCGCCATGTGCCCGCAGCAGCGGTCAGCGCGGTGGCGAGCGCGGTGGTGTCCAAAGGGGGCCGATAGCCCGCCGCTGCCCCGGACCCACGCGGCACGTCCTTTGCCCAGTAACCCATTTCCATGCCGCCTGCTGGCCCTGGTGGGGCGGGGCGTCGTCGCGTTATCTCGGTGAGGAGAAAGCTCTCTTGCTCGTCCACCACGGCCTGCCCGGCCCCGGCGGCGTGTTACACACCTGTGTCGCGGGGGAGACGGGAAAGGGGGGGGGGGGCTGCTGCCCCGCGCCCCGCGTCGCTTGATGAGGATTCTTTATCTCCCAACGATTCTGTGCGCGGCTGAATGCCGAGGAGGGAATTAACGAACGGCGGGTGGCGGCGCTATCTCCCTTTGGCGGGGCGCCGTGCGGTGGGGGGTGGGGGGCGGCGGGACCCTTGAGCGGCGCCTATTTGCCAGAGGCGCCACTCCGCGCCGTGAGATGGCCTTGTGTTTGGGATTAGATACCAGGGGGGAGTAGGAAAGGGGGGGGGACACAAAAGTTCGTTGCCGCGTGCCACGGTTTCGCGCGTCCTTGAGGTCGCGGTGACATTGGCTCTGACTGCTCCCCTGTGGTGGTCGTGCACTGTAGCATTTGACTTTATTTCTTGGGGTGCACCAGGTGGCGGATGCGCACCCAAGCACTTTCGTAGAGCAGTTAGAGACAACGGGAAAACGTACGAGCGGTACGAATGTGCCGACGGGGCGAATCGACCACCTCTTTTATTGCTCTCCTGACGTACACGTACACATGACATTACTGCTCTGACGTTCGTTGCATATGACTTATGACTTGTCCCGGTCCGGCGCAGCGTATGCACTCGACTGTCTGTCCTTTTCACCCACTTCCCTTGGGATCGTGCAGAAATTACTTATTGTTCGTTCGTTTTCTTCAGATTAGTTTTTCAAATTTTCGGGAGCTCGGCGCCTGCGAGACCTGGAGTAGGCCTCCCCGCAGCACACTTATGAACTGCAGTGACGACTTTGCCTATCTATCAGGCGCTAAGAGAGCTTGCTTGGGCTGCTGAACCTGCAGGTGCCATGGCAGCAGGTTCGCAACGACGCATTGCGGACGTACTTTCTTGATGAGCTTCCAAGAGATGTCCCGGACGCCGCCGTGCTCGTGTCGTCCTGCCCGCTGAGCCGCGCCGCCGGCCGGTGCGCCGCGCCCCACCCGGCCGGGCCGGGCCCTGCTCTACCCTACTCCAGCCGCGCGCGCTCCTCGGAGCGGCTCAGCGCGCCCCGGCTTGGGGAGGGCTTTGCTGCCTGCCGCTCTCCCTCTCTCTACGCCCCTCTATCGATTTTCGGTCGAGTGGTGTGGCGGGGCGGGGTGAGGGGGTGAGGCGGGGCGCGGCGCGGCGAGGTGGTCGCGTCTCCCGCTGGAGGCGTGGTGGGGGTGGTGCGGGTGCGGGCGGACTTGCGGCGGGGTGCGCGCCCTACTCGTGCTGCCCGAGGGGGTAGTGCCCCTTTGCCGTACGCCCCAATGGGGGTCACGCCGGGGCGGGTGGTGGGGGGGCTGCGGGGGCCGCCCCGGGCAGACGCCGCCGCTGCTTCCGGTACCGGCCGGGGCCGGGCCGGAGCCGGAGGCACCAGCAGGGGTGGGTGAACAGTGAGAAATATCTGTGAAAAGTCACAGTATTACTCCTGATCGTGTAGTTTTCGATGGGAATTTGATTTTTAAAATCTACGGTCGCTTTACGAATAATAAAAATTCGTGAGTGATACATATAGTGTTGGCAGAATTTTTGTACTTTCATATTTTGAAATCTTAACCACGTTATTTTTCCTTACATATAAGTTTCCTGCAAAAACTCATTGAAATAATTTTTCACAGTGTGTTGGTGTGTGTGAGCACGACCCGTATGAGCCGCGCGCGCTGCATGCGATATGGTTCGCCACAAATTGACAACCCGCTGCTGCTGCTGCGACTGACGGGCCTGCGACTGACGGGCGCGGAGGCTCGTGGGCGGAGCGGAGGGCACCCTTGTGCTGCGCTTGCGACCCCCTCGCGTGCCAGCCGCGGCCGCGGGGCTCACGCTCACGAGCCGGGGGGAGATGCCCGACATGTGAGCCTCGCATGAGTTGCGATGGCAAGGCACGGCACGCTTTGGTGCCGTCCAAGGAGATTATTTGAAACACCCGAGCGAGGTGCACGATGGCGACATGCTGTGCGCGATGTCTCTCAAACGGCATGCAGCTCCGCTTTTTTGGAGCACGGCGGCGGGAGTGCGCCGTCAAAGTTTGTAACGTGGCGGCTGACATGTAAAATCGTGCTCAGGACCCGGAAGCTACCCGGACTTCTTTCCCTTTGCCGCGTTGTTGTGGTTATCGCGCTAGAGTACAGAGGATAAGGCATTTCGGATCTCAACCGCTGGGTACATAGCTGTGCGTGCAGAGTGGTTGCGAGCGCCGCGGGCCGGCACTGGGGCACCGGCACCGTGCCCTGCTGCTGGGCGCTGCATGGGCGCCTGGGTCTGGGCACCCACCAGACGGCTCTTGACCCAGAGAGATGGTGGCCGGATACTGCACCGAGCTGTGCGCCCCGCGCCGCCCCGACGCACAACAGCAGACATTACCATTCGCGAAACATGAGTTTGCAAATGTATTCGTTTGGCGTCCCTCCAAGACTTGGTGCTGCGAACGTCCCACCCCGCCCCGCCCCACCCCGCCCCGCGCGCTGACACACGGGCAGATGGCGTCCCGCCGCACCGCCACGCCCCCCTCGACAACGAGACTCCCGAAAAGCAGCAGCATTTGCTTTACATTATTTTCTGCTCTTGCGCACCACTGCTTTGCGCGCGCTCTTGCTGTTAGCGGCAAGAAACTAATTTCAGATTCCCTTTTTCGGGCGGTTGCTTGCTGCTGATTTGGCCCGGCGCGCGCGCGCGCGCTTTTCTTTTTTCGTTTAGCGTCGCGCGATGCGCAATCTCTATTTCTATTTTTCTCTTTTTGCGGTGGGACCGTGTCGTGGCGTCCCGTCCTGCCTGTGAGGCTGTCGTGGGAGAGCCTGCGGCTCTGCGTGGCACTGGCACGCTGTCGTTGCATAACTCGCCCCCCGGCCGGGCGGGACCGTGAGGTAGTATGGCGTGCCCAGCCCTGACCACCTCTATTTTCGCATCTGACTGTGCCGTGTGCCGTCCAGCACCAGCACCAGCAGCAACGGTTCGGAGCAGGTCCCTGCTCCTGGATGACGTAACAACGGGAGCTACTCTCGCCGTCACCAACGCTGCACTGCTCCTCTTTCCTTTTCCCACGCCGTCTCCACATGGAGCCTGAAGCTCGATGTTGGAGCGTGGGCGTGGCGTGTATTCCTGCGGGCGCTGCTCGTCGCGCAGGGCGCCTTCCTTGTAGGGCCGCCCCGCCCCGGCCGGTCCGGCTGCTGGCGCGGCTCCAGGAGACGGTGCGGTTCCGAGCCAACTATCGTGCACATGCACCGCGCGCCCGCGGCGCTCCGCAGGACCTTTCTTACAATCCGCGCCCCCACCCCATACAGCTCGTCCTCACGACTTGCCTATATCTCGCGCGCTATGGCTGTATACGCATCATCGCGCTTTTGCTCTCGAAAGAAACCGAAGTGTAGTGACTCGGTTTTCGTTCTCCCACGGCCTCGTTCAAGTAAGCCCTCTGCTTGTACCTATATATACTCTACTCTATGGGCCGGGGCCTTGGGCAGATGCCTGTAGTTGGTGCCGTTCCGTTCAAGGATTGGCGGCGTGGCCTTCTGATCCTCATCCCCATCCCTATCCCCGTCCCTATCCCCATCCCTATCCCCATCTCCAGCCCCATCCTCCTCCCTATCCTCATCCCCATCCCTATCCCTATCCTCATCCTCATCCCTATCTTTATCCCCATCCCTATCCTCATCCCCATCCTCATCCTTATCCCCATCCCTATCCTTATCCCCATCCCTATCCTTATCCCCATCCCTATCCTCATTCCCATTCCCATCCCCATCCTCATCCTCCAGGAGGACTCGGACGCGACTCTGGCCGCGGCGCGGCTCATTATCGCGCTCGCTGGGCCGGCTGAGCATTCCAATCCCTGCGACTCACCCGACCCCGCTCGGCGCGGCGGCGGTGGCGGCAGCGCGGCACTTCGCGGCCACCACGCCGACACACTCGCAAAACAAATGCTATACTGTCAGCATTTATTTTACTTTTGCACTTAATCCGATTTCCAAAGTAAAAATTTGTAGGCCTACTAAAAAATACAACATTAAAATATGATGCTTCTGACAATGCAAAATGTCTAAAACTGTCCATCGGTTCAGAGCGAATAAATCAGTCCAGATAGAGTCAGTGTTTGTTTTCCCGGAGTGCGGTGCTGAACCCCACCACGGCCGCGCCCCACCCCGCCCCGCCACTCCCTGGGCATAATGAGCCGGTAGCTGGCGCCGGCGCCACTCCACGCGGGAGCAGCTAGGCGCGGGGGGCACTGACACGGCGCGCGTCGTTGCCTAACCCGCCTCGCTGCCGCCGAGGTAGACCAGAACGCCTCTGCAACCGGCAGAAAAGTGCCGTCGAGACACGACGCGTTTATCATCCACACAGCGTCGTTTAAAGCAGCGTCGACGAGCCAGGCGATCGGCGGAGCGGCGTCCAGCAGCCGAGCCGACTATGATGTACTATAATTCTAGAATGCGGCTCGAAATTCCGCAACCGTAATTAAAGTTGCGCGTTGTACTGTGTGATGACTGACGCGTGCGTGCCGCGCGGCAGCGTGTGCCAATCGTCGCTTTGATCAATGGACGTGTCCGTCATTCTTCGTTTACGGGCCTGCCATAGGTTTAGCATCTGCGAGCTCCTATAGCGCCTTGTGGGTAGGCAATATCTTGTCTGGGGTGCATGCGTGTACTGCGGGGTGGCCTACCCCGAGCTTCGCAGGCGCCGAGCTCCCCTTATTATGGAGTCTGAGAAAAAAATTGACGATACCTGACGGCCCGAGCCGGTAGGCAATTCGCACACACGCGTGCATGGTGGTACAGTCTGACTAAGGAAGTGGGTTGGGGTGGGGCGAACCAGCAGCCTACCATACTGAGAAATAAACGCGCATTTGGTTGCTACTTGTAAATGATAAAATAAAACGAAAGATGTCTGCGAATTATGTTTTGTTTTTGTTTTTTGTCTGTAATCTAACGGGACTTCCCTCTCTTTTTTTCAGAACTCGGTCGGCCGGCCGGACGACGTGGTGGCGGCGGAGACGCTGGCCAATCACATCCGCTGCAACAACAGCTTCGTGTACGCGCTGTTCCAAGCGCAGTTCCGCTCGTCGCTCACCTGCCCCCAGTGCCGCTGCCAGAGCAACACCTTCGACCCCTTCCTGTGCGTCTCCGTGCCCGTGCCGCAGAACCAGCGCCGGCCCGTGTACGTCACCGTCCTCTACACCTCCCAGCAGCCCAGACAGGTAAAGGCCTCATCCTCGGCCTCATCTCTGCTCATGGAGAACTATAACCGCAAAATCGATTTTGACCCGAGAATGCTTTTGAGTTCTTTAACGACAACGTATGACGCCGATGTGCTTGGACGGCGCTGATGCCACTTTGAAACTTTTGACTTTCAGGTCAAGTTGGGCCTCACCCTGCCACCGCACGCTGACATTCGAGAGCTCCGCGAGGTGCTGGCGTCTGACACCAAGATCGATGAGCAGCACATGCTCATCACTGAGGTGGACGATTTGGGATTCCATCGGACTTTCTCAGGCAAGTATTTTTCTAGCTTTCGATGTTTCTTTCTCTTCGTCATGCTGTGATGGTAGCTTTTAACTTCGAACATACGTCTTATTTCTTTTTAGATTCGGCTCCTCTGAATACAATCAAAGAGAATGACCCTGTGTACTGTCTTGAGTTACCCCAGCTGAAGGAAGCAACTCAAGACACCGGGGAATACCTTCTCTTGGTTTGGGTCAATGCCCTAATGGTAGAAGACCATGGTATTCGGTAAGTCTGACTTTTGTTTTCGTCGGTCTAATTAACTGATAGATTGAGATAAATATTTTAGAACTAAAGTAATAATTCTTTTGAATAAAATATAGGTTTGGCAGCCCATATACCATGCAAGTAGGCCGTGAGACAGCCTATGATGATCTTCAGAAACTGATTCTAAAGGAAATGGCAAACATATTACATGACGACGTCCTGACGGGTGGTCAGCCTGCTTCTCTGTTCCGTATACGAGTGTTAGATGGATTATCAGGATCATACCTCGACCCAGGTGTAGACCATCCTTTGTACGTTGAGGCCATAGACCAGGCCTTGGCCCTTTGTGAGGAAGATGCAGGCCCTCTTCATGTGCGTCTTGTACTTGAGTGGGACTTAGAAACAAAAGAGAGGTATGACACATTTTAACACGTCTTTTAACATCAGCTTCCTTATCTTGTGCTTATGATTATTTATTGTATAATTGTTGATTTCAGTACAATTGCGGACGATTCTGATCCGATGGAAGAGCATGCCAGTGTAAAACAACTACAACAAAGCTCAGAGCAAGGAGGTGCTGTCACTTTAGAAGAATGTTTTCAGGTATTACAAATCTTTCATTTCCATTACATTTCCTTTTTAATTTTCAATAATAATAATTTGTTTCTGCTTTTAAATTTTCAGTTATATACACGAGCTGAAGTTCTTGGAACTGATAATGCTTGGCATTGCCCCTCTTGTAAATCAAAACAGGAGGTTGAAAAACGATTAGGGCTGTGGACATTGCCTGATATTTTGGTAGTTCATTTAAAGCGCTTTCGACAGTCTTCAGCCAAGCAGCGGTCTCCAGCCAAACTGACAACCCTTGTCAATTTCCCCTTGTATGGGTTTGACATGACCCCACATCTTGCTCCTGCTGCCCAAGATGTAAGATTCGTTCTTGTCATTACTTTTATTATTCATGGTAACAATTTTTTCCTGGTGCTTCATTTTGCAATATTGTTTTTTACCAGAACTCTGGAATGCAGACTTTGGGCGGCTTAGGATGGTCTCCGTGGAAGCGTCCTAGAAGGCATCACAGTGGATCTCGCTATGATGACAATGTTTATGATCTCTATGCAGTTTGCAACCATCATGGCCAAGACCTTCAGTTGGGTCACTACACCGGTAAGTGTGTCATTTTTTATACCAAAGTAAAATTGTTTTCAAATGACCTGAATTTTATTTCATTTATTTGACTTTTTGTTTTCTTTTTTCTTTTCAGCATATTGCCGGAATCCTTATGACACTCAGTGGTATCGGTTTGATGATTCAAGAGTGGATACAGTTGCTGAATCAGCACTGGTCACTCCCTCAGCATACATGCTGTTCTACCAACGTCGTGGTCTAGGCGGTTCTACATCTAGCTCAAGTTCAGCTGCATCAAGCTCTAGTGCTGGTTCCACAGATCACTGGGTATATCGGATGCCTAGGCCTGCTCCTCCAGCTAGTCAAAGCAGTGAAGAAATCAGCAAGAAAAGTAAGTTACAAACAGTGAAACAAATACATATATGGTGAAAATACTGTACTACCCCCAGAAGCAAAAGTTGTTACAATTTTATCTAAATTCTCATTTTTGCTTCTTTGCAGGCGGAGAGGTTGAACAAGGGACAAATGAGGAAGATAATGACTCGAAAACAAATTTTCAACGCAATTCTCGTAATTATTCCACTCTCCAACCAAGTTCAAAGCGGTCTATTGCCACAGAAACTGACAGTAGTGAGCTGGATAGGCATTCTGATGATGAGGCTGCTACAGGTGCAAGTTTAGGCTGGGTAAGTGTATAGATTTTATCAGAAAAAGACACTATCTCTCTCTCTATGGCCCAATTATATGTCTAATGAATCATATTTTTGTCTACAGAGTCAGCATGTAAGCAGTGCCAAAACCTCTCCAAAATTAGAAATTAACAAGAATGAAACCTGTTCATTATTAGCTGATGACACTGTCTCCACTATTGAGAAACAAGTTGGTGATTTAAATGAAAGGGACGTGATTTGTAAGAGCCCTGAACCTGATGTAACAGAGTCTCGTGTTTAAAAATTGTGTGTAGTGAAATAGGTATTTTTCACAAATTTGTTGATTTGTTATTGCAGTTATACTTGTGGATTGCAGAATAAAAGTAAATTTGAGGTTCATGGACCTCTGGTTAAACTACTGTTGCAGAGGCCCATTTCTGACTGGTCTCATGACTCTAGTCTTAAACAACACTGTTTTTTGAAACTTCATTTGAATTATTTACACAATGCAGAGTTTATATGTCCCTTATGACAATTGAAAAGTTTGAGATAAGCACATGGAAATGTTTGAAATCACTGAAACATTACAAAGATGCGAAGATACTTGTGTTCTGAATTATTCTTTGGTGTTTAATTGTAATCTTTATTCACTTTGTATGTCCTATTTTATGTCTTTGTACCAGTCTTAAGGATGTTTTTCAATTAAAAAATTTTCTTTAAATTTGGTCGGAATAGGTGTCATTGTTGATTTGATATCTTTATCATATTTTAACATTGTTTTTCTAAAACTTATACTTTTTTGTTGTGATGTATTCTTTCCTTTAATATTTCCATAGTTTTTTATCTTTTACGAATTTAGTCACTAGTGTTAAAACAAAAGCCACACTGGTGACATTTGGGCTGTATGTAACAAGATTACAAAGAAGTGTAACTCTGAGAGTGCCCTAATGATTTTACATTAACATCTGGAGTGAGTTCTACAGTACTCTTAATTGACATTTACAAAAATCACTCCTAAATTCTTGCTCAACAAAGAAAGAGGACGTTTCATTTAAATTTTGTTTTAGATATCTGTTTGACCCTGAATCTACTTTTTTGACGTCTCAAATGTTTGATGTTAAAGAACAAGTTATTGTCAAGTGTTCAACTCTCAAGTTAGTATGGAGAAGAAGACAGTTTTTTCAGATAGTGTTCTTACTCAAGTAGTACTGTATACCAAATTAATGTCTCCATCTTGTTTTAATTTTAAAAGCTTTTTATGTCGTTTTACTACACTTCTCAATTATTGTGTTTGTATATATATTGCAGAGCTTCATAATTCTATTTTCACTTTTTGTTTCAGTTTGAGATATTTATTGTACTATAAAGTAAATTCTATTATTTTTTATTAATTTTATTTTAGAAAAGTATGAGCTGTGAAGACTGGTTCCATTGAGATAGTGTTGGGTGTATGGTGTTTACATGCATCCAATTGGTGTTTGGATATACAGGTAACAAACAGCAGGGTGACTTTTATTTGGTCCATATGTGAAAGGTTGTGACTCAGGCATGTTGAAAGGATAGCATTTAGTAGTACTTAAGAGGTGAATTTTTGTGGAAGGAAACCTGAGATGTACGGATTCTAGTTTATTTTCTTTGGAAATTAGTGTGGGGAGTGCTGCTTATTAAGGGCATCAATTACTGCAAGTTGCAGTGATCACAATCATTCAAGTGACAGCTGTTTGGAACTGTTTGCCTCTTCCCAAAGGGGATGAGATGATGGAAATTTTTAAATTAAAATACAAGAATACTCCTTTAAACATAGTTTGAATTAGTGTTGAACTTGATGTTCTTTCTTCAGAAATTCTCAAATGGTCTCATATTGTTTTGGTTTTGTTTTTTAAAGAAAAAATATACCATAGCTGATTTCTCTGTCTTCCCTCTGTGTATTACATAATGTGCAGTATGCATCATTACATTTCATTGTCATCAGATAAATCATAACATTATGTATGCATGCACATAAATCATTTCTGAGGCTGTGTGTGTGATTAATGTATTGTAAATATTTTAAGACCAAGTTTGTAGTGAGATTACATCTTTGAATATATATTATATATATGTAAAGCTAAGTCTGTAACAAATGCATTGTAAGCTCATGCATTATTCTTTTGGTACCAAACAAAAATCTCAATGTACATGTTCAATAGTTAAATGTAATGATATTTTCATTAAGAAATAAAGACTGTAATCATGTTACTTCTTTTCTTATTTTTGGGGCGTTGTGTAAATCAGTATGCTTTGTTTAAAGGGACATCATTGAGGCACTGGAGGTGTATGCTTAAGCCTCATTTGGACTGGTCTGGCAGCATCGCTCTCCCCTCCTCTGTCCAGTTTTTGTGCTGCCGGGTGAATGGAGGTGTCCTACCCTAGAAGTGAGAGGAGCAAGGAGTAGCCCACAACTCAGAAAAATAATGGAGCAGCCTAATTACCTGTAGCGCCAGGGTCAGACGCAGGGGTGCGGGTCAGCCAGCGAGGCGCTCGTGTGTCGGCGGCCGGTGGCCAAGCTGGGCACAAAGTGGCTCTCCGTGAAGGGAGCTCTGTCGCGGAGCTGTGACCTGCATGGACAAGAATACATTTACCGGTGATCGTGCGGGGGACACATTTGACGAAACATCCTATCGGATCGGCTATAAATTTTGTTGTGACCTCTCAAATTGCGATAGGCAACCATGAACTAACTCACCATGTGCTGGTCGACACAACGGCGTGGACCTTGGGGGTAGGGAGGCCGTTGAAGCCGGTGGCCAGGGCAACAGTGTACGCGCCGTGGTTGTGGTATAACAGCCAGCTGCCCAACTCCAGCGGCGGCAGCAGATTGCCATCCTCCACCTTGTCCGTGCCGTCGCACGTCGGGCCCCACACCGAACTAGGCACCGCGTCGCACGACTCGCCGTGGGCCTAGGGGAGTCGGGCAGGGCGCGCGAAAAATATATCAGTTTCTCGCGTATGTGAACCTCGCCACCCACGCTCCAGACGCGCATGCGTGATTCTCATGATCACCTCAAGGGGAACGCCACGAAACCGTTTCGTGTCGAGGACCGCTTCGATGAAGGAGCCGTACGCGCCGTCGTTGATGTAGTACATGACGCTTTCCAGGTCACCGGCCTCACTGCGCACCTCCCTCTTGGAGTGTACGTTCGCGGCCAGGGTGAAGGCGGAAGACACAAAGTACATTCCGGGCTCCGAGATGACGTCCACGTCGGGAGAGGGGAAGAACTCGGCCACGCTCGAGTTGATGGCCTCAGCCATCTGCAGGCAGGTATCATAGCACCACCAGTGGTTTATGTTTGCCCCGCGGACCACAAACTCCGCCCCTCCGCCCGCAGACCACCATGTATACCAAGACCTCCTGGGAGTGTCACTAGCGAGGCGTACCTTGCGGAAGACGGGCTCGGCCTCGGGGTCACCCGGGTAGCCGCCGCCGACGTCGAGGAGCCTCATGCCCCGGATGTCAAGACCCTCGGCGACGTCGAAGACATGCCTGGCGGCGCGCACCGCCCTGCGGTAGACGTGCTCCTCCCTGCAGCCCGAGCCGACGTGGAAGCTCACGCCCACCACTTGCAGCCCCAGGTCGCGCGCCGTGCGCAGCAGCCGCGGCGCGTCCCTCTCCGCGTCGCAGCCGTACTTGATGCCCAGGCAGTAGGTGGCGTCGTCCGCGTCGCAGCGGATGCGCAGCACCAGCCGGCACTTGGGGTGAAGCGCGCGCATCTTGTACAGCTCCTCCTCGTTGTCGAACGTGGCCAGGTTGATGCCGCGGCCCGCCGCGAAGCGGATGTGCGTCGCGGGCTTGGCCGGCTGCGCGAAGATGATCCTGCTCGGGTCCACGCCCAGGCTCAGCACCTCCTCGATCTCGCCCTGCGGAGCCCAAGTGGGAGGGTGCGACAAGCGCGACGAGTACGGTCCCTGTCCTCCTGTGAGCCGCCTTTCGAGGTCCTCACCTTGGACGCGCAGTCGAAGCCCGCCCCGAGCGCGGCCAGCGTGTTGAGGACGACGCGGCTGGCGTTGCACTTGACGGCGTAGTGCGGGCGGACGCGCGGCAGCAGCTGGCGCCACAGCTCCATCTTGTGCACCACGTCGTCCACGTTGCACAGGTAGAAGGCGTCCTCCTGGCCCGTGGCGTGGCACACGGACCGCAGCTCGTCCAGCGGCGACAGTTTCGGCCCCAGCACGTGCACGTAGTCCTCCGGTTGCAGCATGCTGCGGGAGAGACTGCGCTGTTCGGTCGACTCTCGGTCGATTATGTCCGATAGTCGATTGGCAATATCATGTTAGTGGAATTAAGATGTGTGGCCCACCATACTCACTATTCCTCCAGGGAACAACCACGTCGATGCTGCATCGAGCAAACGTGGGTAGGAGCGTAAAATCCGCGCAGATGCTAGACTTGCCGTAGAGCGCATCGTGTAGGCCGATTCAATACTGGCGTGGACCGTGGATACTGCCACCGATGAGTGGTCCACCTCCTAGCTACGTTGGTAATGGGTGGATGAATCAATCTGGATGTAAAATTTTAATA
>NW_026267174.1:1773459-1778203 GCF_000697945.3 Frankliniella occidentalis | reverse complement strand
TCAGCCCAGGGGTCGAGTCCAGGTCGGGGCGAACATTTTGATGTGGTTTTTTGGCGAGGGGGGGGGGGCTGCTGAGTAGGCGGTCGAGTCCACCTCCCCATGTCGGCTGGTCTTTTGTCTTAACCCTTGGTCCCCGCGCCGCAAACTACTCAATAGGAAAAAATGAACCTCGGACAGTATTCGAACCGACAACCATGCGCGTCCCGAGCGCGCGCTCTACCAACTGAGCCAATGATGAGGCTTTTACATCGGTGAAGCTTATCTCCGCTGTGGCTCTCACCCCGAAACATATGGCTGGCAGAGGAAAAAGGGTTCCGTCGACTAGATTCGAACCAGCGACTGTTTGCGTACCGGCCCATCACATCAGGTGTCGCACGGCTGTAAAGTCATGGCCAGCGGAGCGCGAAAATTATCACCTGGCTGAGATTCGAACCAGTGACCAGGTTCATTCTGGGCCCGGACGCTACCGACTTTGCCACGACGGAACAATACAGAGAGCTACCTTCGGCGGCATCCAGATCTCTGCTGTGGCTGACGCCCGAAGACACTTGGCCAGCAGCGCAGGAAAAATGATCGCGGACGGGATTCGATCAACTGACCATCCCCACGATCAGCCAACGATCACGCTTTAACACGCTCGGCTCTCGGATGCTCCCCCGGGGCCGAAGTCTGAGCTCGGTCCTGCCTAACGGGAGACAAAAAGCGACAAAGAAAAAAATTTACCCTGCCCGGGAGTTGATCTCAGTGCCGACAATTTTGGTTCGGATGAAGCTGCATGCGGTCATGTCGACGGTCCACAAACAGGGACGCCTGAGACGGGCAGAGAGGGGCTGCTTCGGGCGGTTTAGCTATCTGCCCGCACCCTTTATCAGCTAAAACGCTTCGCTGAGACATTTACCGCTTTAGAAATATTAAAAATAAAATGGGCAGAGGGCAGGTGAAGGAAAAGAAGAAGAGAATGGAAATCGTATTTAGTAATTGAGACAAAAGTAATTATTAATAATTATTATCGAGATCACAAAAGTACGTCCACAAAAAAAACAGTTTTGTCGTCTTGAAAACACGCGCTCTCTTTCTGTAAGTCCAGTCTACCCTCAGTAGATTGGTCTGCTTCCAGTCAAGTCGTTCTGGTCAAGGATAGACATCCGCCTGCAGTCCGCTGGTAAGGACTCCATGATGGACTGCGAGATGCTGGCTGGTGCCTGCAAATCGGAGAATATATACAGAATCAAACTTTTCAGTTGCGGAAGAGGTGAAGTGTGTGATGTGTATTTTTGTAGTGCATCTACACATTACCTGTAGCGCCAGGGTCAGACGACGGGGCGGGTCAGCCAGCGAGGCGCTCGTGTGTCGGCGGCCGGTGGCCAAGCTGGGCACAAAGTGGCTCTCCGTGAAGGGAGCTCTGTCGCGGAGCTGCGACCTGCATGAACAAAGATTAAGTTTCACGGTGATCTTTCATTTGTCGTGAAGGACACGACGAAACGGTAACAAACAGCACTCGAAGCCACTCGGCTAAATACTTCGTTGTGGCCTTTCGAGCTGTGATAGTCGACCCTAGGTTCTCACCATGTGCTGGTCGACACGACGGCGTGGACCTTGGGGATGGGGACGCCGTTGAAGCCACAGGCCAGGGAGATGGTGTAGGCGCCGGCGTTGTGGTACACGAGCCAGCTGCCCAGCTCCAGCGGCGGCAGCATCACGCCGTCCTCCACCTTGTCGAGGCCGTCGCACGTCGCGCCCCACACCGAGCTGGGCACCGCGTCGCACGACTCGCCGTGGGCCTGTGGGGGCAGGGCAGCTGGCGTTACACGGGGCGGCAGGAAGGCGTCAGCTGACCAACCGCGAATACGGCACGCACCTCGAGGGGGAGGCCGTGGAACCTTCTCCGGTTGAGGACGTCGAAGAAGGAGCCGTACACGCCGTCGTTGATGTAGTACATGACGCTCTCCAGGTCGCCGGCCTCGTTGCGCACCTCCCTCTTGGAGTGCACGTTCGCGGCCAGGGTGAAGGCGGAAGACACAAAGTATAGTCCGGGCTCCGAGATGACGTCAACGTCGGGAGAGGGAAAGAACTCGGCTACGCTCGAGTTGATGGCCTTCGCCATCTGCAGGAGGAAAGTGGTAGGTGTGAGTTAGAGGACCGTATATACGCACGCACCCTCACTGTTTTGGACATTTCGGATTCATACCACACAAAAAGCAGCGAGGCGTACCTTGCGGAAGACGGGCTCATCCTCGGGGTCACCCGGGTAGCCGCCGCCGACGTCGAGAAGCCTCATGCCCCGGATGCCCAGTCCCTCGGCGACGTCGAAGACATGCCTGGCGGCGCGCACCGCCCTGCGGTAGACGTGCTCCTCCCTGCAGCCCGAGCCGACGTGGAAGCTCACGCCCACCACCTGCAGCCCCAGGTCGCGCGCCGTGCGCAGCAGCCGCGGCGCGTCCCTCTCCGCGTCGCAGCCGTACTTGATGCCCAGGCAGTAGGTGGCGTCGTCCGCGTCGCAGCGGATGCGCAGCACCAGCCGGCACTTTGGGTGCAGCGCGCGCATCTTGTACAGCTCCTCCTCGTTGTCGAACGTGGCCAGGTTGATGCCGCGGCCCGCTGCGAAGCGGATGTGCGTCGCGGGCTTGGCCGGCTGCGCGAAGATGATCCTGCTCGGGTCCACGCCCAGGCTCAGCACCTCCTCGATCTCGCCCTGCGGAGCCCAAGCGGGAGGGTGAGACATGCGCGATGGTGACGAGCACGGCCCCTGTCCTCCTGCGAGCCGCCGTTCGAGCAGGTCCTCACCTTGGACGCGCAGTCGAAGCCCGCCCCGAGCGCGGCCAGCGTGTTGAGCACGACGCGGCTGGCGTTGCACTTGACGGCGTAGTGCGGGCGGACGCGCGGCAGCAGCTGGCGCCACAGCTCCATCTTGTGCACCACGTCGTCCACGTTGCACAGGTAGAAGGCGTCCTCCTGGCCCGTGGCGTGGCACACGGACCGCAGCTCGTCCAGCGGCGACAGCTTCGGCCCCAGCACATGCACGTAGTCCTCCGGTTCCAGCAGGCCCTGCATGGTAGCGCCTGTTTCCTGTGGGAGGGAGGGTGCGCTCAGTATGGTCTTTAGGATCGAAACATTAATTTTTCCAGATAACCAATTACAATCATTCTCGGAATCATTGGGCAAGCAATGGGATCTTCGCGCCTGCAGGACTCGGGGTAGGCCACCCCGCAGTACATGCATGCACTGCAGGCGATATTTTGCCTACCCACTAGGCGATATGAGAGCTTGCAGAAGCTGAACTGGGCTGGTTACTGGCAACGGCGAATGACGGGTGTTCTTTCTGGATGATCCCCTAAATAGGCATATGCCCAGCCCAGGGTGCGCTAGGGAACCTAGGCCCTACGTAACCTAACTAAGGCACTCCATGTCTCCCAACTTACCGACTTTAAGGTCGAGCGAGAAGAAAAGGTTTGGAGTAGGCTCCTGCTTGCACCGCTGCTCTCGAGATGTCGGGGGCGCTCAGTGCTGCCTGGACCGTCGCGCGCCTCCCTTTTGTACCCGCGAGATTGGCGCTGAACTGCGCCCCGCAGTCGCGTGCTGTACCCCCTAATCCTAATCCCCGCGAGTATCCTTTAACACAACTCCCGCTCACGGTATCAAGCGGTATCTCAGTTCTCCTCCTCCCGCGCTTTGCCTCCTCCCCTCTCCATGCCCGTCCACCGCCAGCCCGCCTCAGCTGCCATCCCCACGCTGCTCCCATAGCTCCCCTCCCTGGATGTCCGCTATTCGGGAAACCAGTGCGGCCGTGGACGTTTTCGATCGCCCTGCTGTTCGATGGAACCTCGGATGCGTGTGCCGATTTTGTGGACTTTACCGCACGAAAGTCACTCGGATGTTATAGGCAAAGCTAAAGGACTCCCCGCGCAGACCTACATGTTGCTCTGATACCTCAGGTTTGAAAAGACGACTGGTCGGACCGTTTCTACTTTGTTTCCATATTGAGGTCGGCAGTGAAATTGCAGATTATGTCAGATGCCCCTTCTGGGGACTGTTTCGGATTGTGGATGTCTCTACCAGAACGTAAAACCACTCCAGTTCTCCAGTCTGTCTGTTCATTGATTGTTCAACGCGTCCTCGCGGCTTGCTTGGAGGACTCTTCATTGGACAATTGACTGACCGGCCTTTATTTACGCAAAGCAGAAAGAGGCAGCGTGTCTTGTCCTTCCCTGTCAGACTGTCAATCATTATCATAGCATATGTGGACGACAGGGTTCGCAGGACCAATAACAACTGTTTTCAACTCTCAATTAAGTGGATTCACCGCCATACCCTGCAACTTTTTAACCTATGCACCATAATCTCAAAAGCTCCTCGTCTTCATCCATATTAAGTTGGGAAAAATAAGAAACAACTCTTACGACGCGCGACGCAAGCTGACGTCACATATCGCAACTCCCACACACACTCACGCTGCGCCCCCTGCCCCTTCGAGAGGGCGGCTGCGGGGAAGGTCCCCTTGTTTACGGAAGAGGCCTCGTCGTACAGTATAATCCCCCCTCATTCTTCTCCGCCGGCTCTGGCTCGTTCCACAATAAATGGCGGTATACCATAAATATACATGCATCAAACATAGCAGAAACGACTGCATAGACTCACTCCGTACAACACAGCGCTTACGCTTCCAACCCCGCACTACCCTCGCCACAACTTCACCATCACCCCCGTCCGCCAGGCGTGAGTAGGTCGGGTTGGGAGGGGGCTGGGG
>NW_026267174.1:1772034-1773409 GCF_000697945.3 Frankliniella occidentalis | reverse complement strand
ATTGGCACCACTGTCACACTGAGACTCAAAAGAGCCCGGTAAGGGGCCCTGGAGGTAGAGCTCAGATTTCTACTTCCACTTACCTAGTTATGAGCGGGTATGCGGCATGAGGGCTGAGGCCAGGAGAAGTAGAAGCTAAACACGTAGGTTACAGTTGGCTCGGTTCTCTAGTAGTTGGGTCTCGACAGCGCCGCCGCTTCAAAGCCCCACGCCCACCCATCTACTGCGTTCACACGTGTATTGGCTGAGCTAATCTCAAAATATATCACTATCTCTAAAGGTGAAGATAGGATAGGTACAAGGAGACGCGGCGCGGTGGTCCCTGGCCGAAATTGAGATGGAGATGAGGATCCTACGTACCTCCCCCCCCCTTCCCCCCACCCCTCGCCCCGGAAAAAAGAAGCAGAAAAGGGAGAACATTAAGCGTACTTTCTCCATTGATATGAGCACAGAAGAACAAACTTTGAAGTATTTGTGTTTTGTCTGTTTCAGGCGTTTGAGGGTGGTATTTAAGAGCACCGTGTGACGACGTACATACAGGTCGCACCTGAAAGTCGTCCCGACGGTCGCCTGCAACGCGATGGGTAGGCCAGCCCGCCAAGCAGCTGTGTGGAGACGGTGGCCTACCCTGAGCGCCTGAGCAGGGCGGGCGTCCCTGTTAGACTTGACTAACCGCGACGCCTCTTTTGGCCCAAGGTTCATGAACCTTGTGACCACATAAATGGGGCCACAAAGCCGTCGGCCAGAGTCAGCTTAACCCGACCCGATAATAGAAGAGCCCCTTTTCCGACAAATATATGATATCTGAACACGTCCCTGTTTGTAGCTACACGATTGTAGCTACAGCCGACAGTGCCCGAGTCAGCTTAAACTGAACCGTCTATAGACGAATTCAGTACTTCCGCCAATGCTAGAATATCAACCAGAAGTAAACTGCGCTAAGAACTAAAGCGAAAACGAAAGATATCAATGCCTCTCCGAAGCTCTCGCCTTGTCCAAGCGCTCGGAGGGACAGGGGGCCGCGGAGACACGTCCCTGTATTAGGGATCGTACCCAAACCACGTGACGCATTTTGGGAGAGGGAGGAGGTCTGTAAAAAAAACACCACTCACCACCACCAGGAGGGAGGGGTTTTTTTCGGCCAAGTCACGTGACTATTAATTACCTGCTCAAATAAGCATGTTTTTGAAAAATACTAACACAAATCCGTTTATTGCGTGATAACTCACTGAAATTTGACGGTGTTTAATCGAAAAGTCACCACTAAATTAAGTTTTGAATATCAACAAACATGCACTTTTTGTTAAAATGCTCTATATATTTGTAAATACGTCAAATAACACATATGCTGAAAACCACGTGAAAATGGAGGGGG
>NW_026267174.1:1746238-1764024 GCF_000697945.3 Frankliniella occidentalis | reverse complement strand
TGGCGGCGTCTTGCCTCGAACCGTAATCCCGTACGAGTCAGTGCACTGTCTTAGGCGAGGGGGAGGGAGGGGGCGTTGGGGAAGAACGGGGAAAGAGGGGAATGGAGAGGGGGGTGCGGAGTGCGAACACACACACACAAGGGTAAAGCCGCTGTTTATCGCGCAGCCAGTCACTTGACCGACCAAGGTGTGTGACTTTGTTGGCATCTCTACGCCGAATTCGGGCGCAAGGCTGTGCGATACGGCAGTGCCAGATATAGGACCGCCCCCCGTCGGCCCGGCGCGCCCTGGTCCTGGTATCTAACGCGCCGGTTATGGCCCTGTTTACCGCCCCGGCCCGGCTTTTTTTCCCGCTGTATCCGGGCCCGGCGGGGGGTTTTGAAGAGTCTGCATTGGACGCATATCTGTTATTGTTTTGGGCCTGACGTTCTTAGTTTTTGTGAACGACTCGCGACTCTGGTGGTTGTGGGTGGGGAGCGCGCTGGTTAAAGCCGGGGGCAATAATGCGAGGAGAGCGTCGTCAACAGGCGCAGGAGGAGCAGCAGGGTCGGCGCCTCGAGCCGCATGACATGACGGCGGTCGCGGCCTGTCCAAGGATGCGCCGGTGCGGTGGAGTGACGTCACCTGCATCACGAGGCTGCGACTGCGTCAGAAATGAGACCCCCGCCCTCCCCTTTCCCGGTGCCGACGGGGAGGAAACACACATACATCCTGGATTTCGGTCTATCTCTGTGTGCTCTTTTCGCAATTGCCGTTTACTCGAATCACATGCGGTGCGAGGTCCAAGGGGAGCCGGTCGGGTGACGGGCGGCGGCTGCGGCTGTGGCTGCGGCGGGGGTGGGCGCGAGGTGCGGATACCGACCGAGGTGCGGGTGCGAGGTGCGCGATGGGCTGCCTAGGGCCGCGGCGGCGGCCCCACCTCGGAGAGAACAGAACCTGCCCGGGCTGTGCCGTGCCTGGGTGCAGCGACACGACGTTATACCCACCCAGTCTATGAATGCATACTTTGCGACACTGCGGTGTTGCGGGTTTGCCTATCCCAGGGGGCCATGGCGGCACCTCGTGAGTTGAGCGGGTAGGCCAAAACTAACTGCTCTGTCGTAGCCTTGACACACAGTAAAGGTTTGAGAAATCATGTAGGTGTGTGGTATGTGGTGGAGGTGCGATCAAAATGCACGTCCGGTTTTATTTCGTTTCACGCAAAAAGTCAAAAAGTGACTGGCGGCCGCCACAGCAGACTGGCTGCAGTTGAGTTTGGTCAGTGAGGAGCAGGGGCACGCCCGCAAGATGATCGGCTGAGATATGCGCTCCAGTCATCATAAGGGTGTAACCCCTACATGGTACATGGTCGCGCCCACCGAGGGACTCGAACCCACGAGCGTGCCCCGATGACTTTACTGTAAATTCACGCATTCACCGATATTTTGTTTTGGCGATTTTTCGCACCCCCCCAAAAAAAACTGCTTTATTTTTGATTTTCCGTAGGTTTTATTCCCAGATTTTTCTTGATTTTCCAAGATTATTTCATATTTTTCAGATTACCTCTGTTGTTTTTTTTATGGAAGGGGGAGGGGGTACGCTGATTTTTAAATTTAGTTTTTAGTGCAGTGCTCCTTGGCCTCTGATTGCGTCTGGCGTGTAATGGCGCTCTCCGCCCCGCACAGATGATCCGCGTGCCGCGCCGCTCGGCTTATCTCTCTCTCGCGGATTAGAGTCCGCGCCGAGCGAGCGGTGCGGCGGCGGTCCTGGCGACTCGGACAGGGCCGGGAGCAGCTGGGGGGCGGCGGGGGCGCACTGCGCGCGCAGACATGTGCAGCCCCCGGCCCAGATGAGACAGCTCCCCTGCGCCCGACGCGCAGCTTGTAGTGCCCTTCGTCTCCCTGATCCTGATCTGACCGGTGAGTACTTAAATTGGCTGCTCGGTTGTGGTTAAGGCTTGAGGAGCCGCGCGCGCTCGCATGTTTGTGTTGGTGAGAGAGAGGGAAAGGAAAGCCGAACACCGTTCGGCGAACAGGGAACGCCCCAGAGAGCAGGAAACCGAGGCACTGGCGTGGGTCCAGCAGGACGCCGGTAAGCGATACGGGGCGGCCAAACACTATATGAAGCCGAATAAGTCAGATCGGTCCCCGTCCGCCGCTGCAGCAGTTTCCGGGGGGGGCGATGCAAGCAGTCATTGAAGTTGGAATAGCTGCCTTGCATGCGTTCGGAGAGAGCGATACGGAGAGGGGGGAGGGGGGTAAGAGATGGCGTAAGAGGTAGAGTCAGTGCGGTCAGTGCCCCGACATACCGCTCCTCCAGCGCCGCCAACCTATGGGGCGCACAGCTTGACTACACTTCTGATATTCCAAGCCATAGGTACTGATATCCGAGTTTTTCCAGGATAAGGTCGGATTATTGACAACATACAATGGCCACTTCAACTGAATCTTTGACCAAGCTTGTGCAAATAGCCTCAACGACTCGACTTGAGGGTGGGGTTGGAGGATGTTTGTCAGCCTGCACCTTGACCTGTCGTAAGCTTTGCTCTCGCGGTGCTACACGGGACACTCTCCCAACCGGTCGGACCAATTTGCACCGTACGCGACATCCCGCCTGCGCCGTCGCCGGCCCCAACAGACAGAGAGCGACCGCGGCCAGGAGTCGCCCTCCCGTCCGGAGGAAGACGCAGGAAGGGGGCGCTGCGCTGGGCAGTCTGGCGGGAGGGGAGGGGAGGGGTCGAGGGGTTGAGGAGGAGCAGGGGGAAGGGGGAACGGGTAGAACCTACACGACCACCAGTTGACGCCCGAAGCCGGTTCGGGTCAGAACTCGCGCAGGGCCAGCCGGCGGCCGATATCCGTGCACGTGTTTCGCTTGGAGTCCGAACCGCGCATGGACGGGCCGCTCTCCACCACGCCGGGCCGTGGCCGCGGTCGACTGATACGCGAGCGGTCAGCGCCGGCGTCAAACGCCTCTGGGCGGCAGTAGTGCTCCGCCCGCCCCGCCCGCCGTCTGCTAGGGCAGCAGCAGTAGGTGAACGCTCTGACCAGCCTCGTCAGCCTGCACACGTAACGGCGGCTATGCAGACGAGCCGGCCAGACCGCACGTCACGCGCAGGACTGTACAGTATACAGGCCAGAACTCTCTTCCAGAGATTTCCCGGGGGAAAAACGACTTCTGAGGCGTGGACCGGGTCCGGGCGGTCTGTTTTAGCAGCCAACCTGCTGCGCCGTGAGTCGAGACCGACCGCTTCGGTTCGAGACCCAGGATGCTTCCGACTCCGCACCCCCACCGCCTGGCCGCGGGCCTCGGCGGGAAGACCACGCAGCATGTCAGCGCGGCCGTGGGTAAGAGTGGCCTGCCGGGACGACGCCGCCGTGGTGGCCTCCACATGTCGACGCGAAGCCCCGCGTGCTCAACGAAAGGTTTGTGTTTCAGTCTCGCTGCTGGCGCTGAGCTGCGGCACGGCCTTGGGCTGGACCTCGGCGGCGGCCGCGGTGGAGCAGGGCGAGCAGGGCTTCGCGGTGACGGCCGACGAGTGGTCCTGGGTGGGCTCGGTGCTCACGCTGGGCGCGGTGCTGGGCTGCGTCGGGGTGGGCGCGCTCCTCGGCCCGCTGGGCCCGCGCACCACCTGCCTGGGGCTCGCGCCCGTCTTCATCGTGGGCTGGGCGCTGCACGCCTGGGCCTCCAGCCTCTGGATGCTCGTGCTGGGCCGCGTCCTCACGGGCTTCTGCTTCGGCGCCACCTGCGTCGTCGTGCCCATCTACACGTCCGAGGTGGGCGAGAGCGACGTCCGGGGCGCGCTCGGCAGCTACCTGGAGCTGCTTATCTGCGCGGGCGTGCTCGTCGTCTACCTGCTGGGCGCCTACGTAAGTGCCACACTGCTGGCGGGGCGAGGTAGGCCGCGCGCGCGCGCCCGTGCGTTGCGGGCCTGCCTACGTTCGTTCCGCAGGCGCTACATCTCCCCGCCACCACCCCCATGCTCGTCCTGCTGCAGCTGCCGCTGCTCTGGCTCAACATCTTCTGCCTGGCGGTGCCCGCGGTGTTCGCCGCGCTGTTCATGTGGCTGCCGGACTCTCCCCGGTGGATACTGCTCCACACGGGATGCCGTGAAAAGGCCCGGATCGCCCTGAGCTTCTACCGCGGCGGGGCCGACGTGACCGGGGAGCTCGCCGAACTGGAGGCGACCCTCAAGTGCAACGCCGAGGAGGACGAGGGTGTCTCCCTGGCGGCTGCCTTCAACACCAGGGCGTCCAAGAAAGGCCTGGCGTTGGCGATATGCGCCATGCTGCTGCAGCAACTCTCCGGCATCGACGCTGTCTGCTTCTACGCTAGTCAGATGTTCAGAGTGAGTCATCAATTTTATCTCTTCGGCTCTGAAGTGGGAGCTGATTTATAGATGCACCTACCGTTAGATTAAGACAAGTGCCAGATATCCGATGCAATAAGCATCCGGGACCGCATGATAATAGAGCCTATCTTCTTATGGTGACCGTGAACCGGAATATTGTTACCAGGACGCGGGTACGATCAGCCTCTCGGCCGATGAGGCCAGTTTGGTGATGGCTGCGGCCCAGATCGTGTTCGTCATCGTCTCCCTGCTCATCGTGGACAACCTAGGAAGGCGCATTGTACTCATGGTCTCGTCCGGCATCTTGACTGTTTGCTGTTTTGCCATGGGCCTCTACTTCTATTTCAACGTATGTATCAGCCCCTTCCTTCCCCTACGAGCCCGAGGGCAATACTGATTCACCCGACCCGTGTCTCTCCATTTGCAGAGCGGCGTGGACGCGGACCACTCGCTGGACTGGATCCCCGTCGTGGTGTCGTGCGTGTACGTGATGGGCTTCTCCATCGGCCTCGGACCCGTGCCGTGGCTCTTCGTCGGCGAGATCTTCCCGGACCGCGTCAAGGGGCTGGCTTCGTCCGTGGCCAACACCGCCAACTGGCTGGCCGCCTTCCTCGTCACCAAGTTCTTCCCGACCATCAATGAGACTCTCGGCGTCTACGTGTCCTTCTGGGTGTTCGGCGCGTGCTGCCTGGCCGGCGTGGCCGTCGTGTTCTTCTTCTTCCCCGAGACCAAGGGCAGGACGCTGGACGAGATCCAGGACGACCTCAACGGCAGGAAGAACCGACGGACGACTGCGCTGCGACCAGAGGGGCTGCACGGCGCCGGCACGGAGAAGCGCCGGTACGGGTCGTTTGACTCGAACTCTAAGGTGTGAGGCTCAAACGACGCGGGGCACACATCGTGAAGCCAACGTGCCAGACCAAACATATTGAATCTCACTAACAGCGCATTGGGGAGAAAAATAGTACAAACTATAAGACAAAAATAATAAATTACTTTACTACTTGATTGACGGTGGAGATGTCGCTTAAATTGCAAACTCAAACCGCCATCAACAATACAGTGTATAAAAAACAGTGAAAATAGATGAAATGTTTTAAGTACCAAGAGGGTTTCGGGCCTGTCGGGTATGGAAACTACGGGCCCCATCATCGGCGTTCTCAATCCGTTGACAATGACGGGAGAAAAGTTGTTGTTTCTGCTGAGAGCGCCTAATGGCGGCCGTGCGGGCGATGGGTAATGAGCTGACAACTAAACGAGACGACAGGACAGCTCAGTCGGCCGGGCTGGCGGGCCGCTTGGAGGTCACGTCGTCGTCCCCGTCGGTCTGCAACGAGAGGCGCGTCAGTCCAACGTCCAGCAGAGAGCCGCTGGAGGTGCACGGCGCCGCTGCTCACTCACCTCGTCCTCGTGCTCGGTCCAGAAGTCGTACTTGTGCTTCTCGGGGAAGGAGAGGACGGCGGGCCGCACGAACGCCGTCCTGGCCGAGGAGGCGACGAGGAGGAACACGAGCGCCGACAGACTGTGGGGCAGCAGCAGCACGGGCAGGCCGGCGGCGCGCAGCGGGGCGCCCAGCGCGGCCTGCAGCCCCGCGCCCAGCAGCGTGCACGCCGCGCCCGCCGCCAAGCTGTGCCACGACAGCACGAACGAGTGCGCCGAGATGGCCCACATGCTGAGCAGCCCGTTGACGCCCCACAGGCCGCGGTACACGTCGGTGTAGGGCGGCTCCAGGAGGCCGACGCCGGCCAGGCTGCCCAGGAAGGCCCCCGCCAGCGCGGCGCACGCGGCCACGGGCGAGAACAGCAGCAGGGCGATGTACACGGCCGCGGACACGGCGGGGTCCTCCATGGCGACGACCTGCGAGGCGGACACCAGCACGCCCTGGAACATCTAGATGGGGGGCGGTCAGGCCACTACAATCGGTGCGCTATGACGGTGAACCCCAGCATCCGCACCCCACCTCACCTGCCCCCAGTCCAGATGGTCGATGTCGTAGAACTCCCGGACCCTGGTCACGTTCACGTCCGCGCTGGCCGTGGGCACGGCCGTAGCTGCGAGCGTCGTCTCCTCCGTCACGTTGAGCACGTCACCCGGTGCCCCGGTCGGACCCAACGGCCGCAGCAGCAGCCCGCCCTCGGAGTGCATCAGGCACAGGAAGAACACGAGCTGGGGCGGAACGGGACGTCAATCTGTGGAATCTGATTGAATCGCCCCGAGGAGCACGCCGTCTGGCCGCACTCTCACCTGCAGCAGGCTGTACGGCAGGGCGAACAGCGGTGGCCAGGGGCCCTTGCCCGGCGGGGGGTTCCACACCTGCTCCACGTCGTCGGACTGGGGGCGGCTGAAGCCACCGCTTGGGCGGGCGGTGCCCCACCAGGCTGGAGGCAGCACGGCGGACACGAGCGTGTTGAGGGAGGAGGTGACGTACACGCTGTGTGGGGCAGCCGAAATTGGGTTTGGGGTGAGTTACGGCGGTCTCGTTGTCCTCCTCGCTGACCTCGGGCACCGACCTGACCACCGCCGCCGCGTACAGCAGCGTCCACACGCGTCCGTCCAGGGCCTCCGGCTGCAGCAGGCAGACCGTCGCCGCCCCCAAGAGGGCCGCCGCGCAGCTCGCCATCCCCGCACTCACCGCGCCGCGCTGCTGCCCCGCGGCCTGCTCATGCATAGGATGGGGGGCCTCGAGCAGATGTCCTCCACGAAAAAATGATAGAGTGTTTGCTCGTAGCCCCTCGCTATACTCACCGCGGCCACCAGGATGGCGATGGACGCACAAGAGAGTGCCGCGAGGCCCGCCCAGGGCTGCACGGCGCACAGGGCGGTCAGGACCACGGCGCCGCTCAGGGGGTTGTTGGCCAGGACCAGCTGGTAGGGCGGGGCAGGGGAAGGTGTTACAGGGGCTGTGACCACGCCCACAGGCTCCGCGCGGCAGCCCGAAGGTCTTACCTGTCCGAAGGACCTGAGCAGTGCGTCCAAGAACATGACGAGGACCCAACCCGTGGCCGGGGACCTGGACTCCAGGAAGCCCGCTGCCGCCCCGCAGTCTCCGACATAGTGTAGCCAGTGGCCATCTCTCTGAGAGGGAAAGGTCAAGGTCAACGTGGTGTCACTCTCCGGCGATGCGTGGCTGCCCAACGCCACTCACTGGGACTCCAAATCTCCGATTTTCCGGCATGTTGAGCTCGGCGCAGCGCCCAGACCCAGCCACTGTCGATTCCACACCTTCTCGATGCACTGGTCTGCTCCGGCCCCAGGTCCAACCGGCACGCAGCCCGCTAGATCGTTAGCACACAGGTGAAGAGGGACCGCGAGGGGTGGTGGGAGGGGCAGGGCTGCGCGGGAGGGGACAGGGGACAGGGAGACGCTGTAGGGATTGGAATCGAGCACAACCAAAACGTGAGCGATTTCACAGATGCGTTGGGTACATGTGCGCTAGTACTTTCAGTGTGCCTGTTTTTGGATGAGATGAGGGCCGGATAAAACAAATGCAGATCAGTTAAGTCCAGAAGGATTTTATTATTGATAGAAACAACAATACTCTACAACAGAATAAAGGTGTCTCTCTCTTTGAAACCGACACTCACTAACAGCTCGGCAGAACAAAGCAATCACTTACCGGCTGAAAGACTAGATTGTTAAGGGACAAGAGCCGACTGCCCTTGTTAAAATATCCAATTTCATATCTACACCAGAATAGTTTTTCCACTTCTCTTTGTCTATGTCAATTTGATGAAAACAAAATAAAAAGTGACAAGGAAAGATAAAAATTAAAAGAATAAAATAGCAAGCTATGAGAAATATTAATCTTTCTGAGTAAACATGACTTAAGCAACAGGACGAAATTTCTGTCAGTACCACAGTATTACAGACCGATAAACAGGAACTCACTGCCCTTTTACTGTTTAGAACAAACATTCATCACAAGAGTCAACAATAAGCACTTTAGAATGATTTAATTTTTTTATCAGTTCCCTTATTAGCAATTTACCTTTAGATGTCATAGATGGCTTTACAGTGTCAAATTAAAAACATTACTTAATAAAAAACTAACATAAGTTGCTGTTAGGGTGATTAAACAGCCCTCAATGCAAAGGAGAAAAAGAGCAAAGGAAGACACTGGTAACATAGTGGACTGACTTTCAACAGCTCTTGTTGTGCTTGGAGTATTTATCTTTTCAGATCTTTAGGATATATGAATCAATGAGTTTTCAAGCAAAGTCTTACAGTGAGGTAAAAACATCACAGACAAACTGACCCAAACACACAAAAAACATCAAAAGGTCACAAAGAGTTTTATAAATCAAAAGAACAGGAAATTATGACATATATACTATCATATAGGTATACTGTG
The DNA here is from genome assembly GCF_000697945.3 of Frankliniella occidentalis. Taxonomy (NCBI): domain Eukaryota; kingdom Metazoa; phylum Arthropoda; class Insecta; order Thysanoptera; family Thripidae; genus Frankliniella; species Frankliniella occidentalis. Next base: position 1,755,346 of record NW_026267174.1, on the reverse strand, counting down.
GAAGAGATATTTAGATATTTACTACATTCAGATACATAAGAATGTTTAAAATCATAGTTAAAGGATGGCCTTTTCTTTCTCTTAGTTCTGAGCACAACAAGGAAGATAGAGGCCATTCGTAATTTCGTTCATACTCTCAGCGGGCAGTTCAGATTCTGATCATCGTTGTCCAATAGGCTGACTCAATGTCTAGTCAGAATTTTTGAAGTGTCAACAGAGAGTCTTAGTCACATAAATAATAGATTGAACAATCGATAACATGAAAATCATAATGTTTATACACTTACGGCTTTCAGACACAAATTACATAGAACTATGAATACACAGATAAATCATATACACATAAAATATCTATAAAGTTCTATAAATATAAGATATTTACAAGTCAATCTCAAAATACTAATGGTAAATATACATCATTTCTGTATGATTAGAGAGGAACATAAGACTTAACAACAGAAGAAATTAAACAATAAAAACAAAAGGGATTTCATCCCACATCTTTGGCTTCAAGTGTTGCAGGGCAGCTATGAAAAATTGCTAAAACAATATTGCTGCCTAAAACCTACATTTAAAGCATTAATACCCACATCTGGGTACTATTCTTGTGCTGTGAAATAGCGGTATCACAAGAAAAGTAATTATAAAACTAATGCATTTCACAGCAATAACTTATTCTTTGGGCTACTTGTGGATTTCAAGAGTTATAGTTTTGAAGTCATCTGGGTTAGTGATATAGCTACTTTCTCTTTTTTTTTAGCAGATTCTAAAACCAATGTCAAAGTTATGTTTGCACCAAATTACAAGATTAAAAGGTACTTCTTCTGCCATCCAAAACCTCTCCTTGGAAAACCGAGATGAACGCCCTTAAATTCTGTTACAAAAATACCCAAATATTCAGATAACAGTAAAAGTATATGAACTGCAGCATAATTTTAAAAATAATGAACCAGAAGTAATTAGAATTCATAATGTATAGTCTGATTCTTAAAAGTACACACAACCTACATTCACAGACACGTTGCCCTAAACATGTTGAAACTACCTAGACACAGCACAGCACTGTAAATATGCTGTCTCCAGGTTTTACTGTACTATGAGCAAATATAATAAAAACAGTAATGTTAACCAATGAAAAACAAATGAAACCTTAAGGACCTTTGGGATTCGTAACAAAAGGTCAAATAATATCAAGAAGAAAAACAAAAAACAATCTATAGAAGTAGAATTTTTAAAAAAGTAGCAAATGCAATGTAGCACAGGTATGCATGGGCACAAGCCAGGCAGAGTGATTACAAGGATTTTTCCGGCTTACGTCTCCCAATTTTCTTTAGGGTATGGAAAATCAACTTGTGCAAGATGAAATATAATTGCTAAAATAGCAGATTACTTACGGTAAGTTTGTGCAAGTTTATGAGCTTTTCTGTATTGAAATCCTTCAGGCCATGTTATCATTTGTGCACTGATAACAAGTGAAACATGCTAAAGGGATGACAGAAAACTAAAAAAGAATAGATATGTTGTATGAGAAACCTAACAAGAGAGCTAAGCATGCATACAACAATGTTCCATACAAGAAATCCTTTGAAAATACATTTTTGTTGTTCTACTGACGGCTCAGACACTATAACCCATCAAACTTTTGGTTAACATTTGTGAAAATGAGGCCAATTTACACATAACTGTATGACTAAATAGGAAAGTTTGAAAACTTTAACATACCTTCTTGAGATGAATTCAATCTGGAAGCATATGAACAAAGCTAATAGGAAACATTCCTCTAATATCAGGCGCTCTTTCTAATACTCCCTCCATCCAATTTTCATCATCAGTTTGTTCATTAGTGACAATAATTGTTTCTCCTTCCCTAAAGGACAATTCATCCTCATTGTCAGCTTCACAGTCGTAAAGCGCCCTACATCTCCTAGTGCCGATAGCTGACTGCGGTGTAGTAGGAGTTCCAGCACCACGGAGATTAAGGTTGGAATGGTTCGGATTCAATTCCATATCGGATGGACTCCCGTGAGGACTTCCAGGAGGAGGTTGTTGTTGTTGTTGTGGCAAAGGACAGTAGAAGTATGGCTAGAAAAAAGAAGTAAAAGTTTAGAGTAGTGAAAAAGGGAACCAGTTCTTAATTTTTCATTTGCTGTTTAGAAACATATCACATCATGATCAAATATGTTAGTGTAACGGGAACCATCAGGCAAACTGTATTAGGTCCAGTTTAACATATAAATATATAGTTACGGTAAGTTATGACACAAAAACAATAGCAAACTGCATAAGCAACGGCGACATCATGAATTTTCTAGCACCTATTAGTTAAAGACTATATTAGCTACGAGATCCACAATTTTGTGCCACAGAACTTTACTGCAAACCACACACATCATTGGTGGTACATAAAGCTGATGAGTGAAATCTGCACTTGGTAAGTATTGATAGCAAATCTGCCCACACTCAAAATTACTTCATTCATTGTCATTACCATTTGAGGATAAGGGTAAGCCCTAATATAGTTTATACCTTCAAGGCCTCTCAGAAGCCCCCTGTCTTTTCTCTGAAAAAGTCATCTTATGATCAATACACATGAGACAAAAACTGTCTGTATATGAGAAGCAACAACTACGACAAAGTAAGGCCAAGTGCAATTTACATGAAATTTTTTTTTTATACCAATGTCAAAATTGACAAAACTGTCCACCAAGATCCAGAGCCTCACTGTATACCATAAGGGACTACAAAATATGTGACCTTTAGAGACATTTTACTCACCTTTCTAGGTGGTGGTACAGGGTTGTGTGCACTTGTTCCAACTCCCAAGACCGCTTGCTCCATGTCGCTGGACATAGATGATATGCTTTCTGAAGATCGACCATTCGTCATTCTCAATGGACCACCACCAGAGCCAATCCCTGGTCCCAGTGGCGGAACTGGTGGAGGGGGCCCAACAGGTCTCCGTACTGTCAGCAAACAGAACAGGTATAAGTGGTGTCATTAAAACCTTTGCTAAGAATTTTAGGTATAAGTTCTAATACTTACCACCTGACTTATCCATGGAGGAAGAAGGCTTCAACATGGGGACTTCTCCGGGGGGAATGACTAATTTGGCACCAACTGCAAAACACACACACACACACACAGTATTCAGATGACAATATTTTAAATAAATTGCAATTTTGACAATATTATAATGCAGTGAGTGTATGCTCACCAAGGTGAATTGCTGAAGGAATAGATCCCCTATTTCCAGAAGCAGCCAAGGTGGAGGCATGTGATCCTGACTCGCTTGATGGCGATCGTTTGTGATGACTAAGTGTGTGAAAGCCCTGGAGTTGGAGGGAAGGATCAGACGGTGTTCGTGAGTGACTTGAATTGCTTGGTAGTGTCCCATACATGGGCGGCATGGGTGCCGCACGCTTCTTCAAACTTCCATGGGCATTCACACCCGTCACTGCAACAAAGAAGTGGTATGGTATCAGTCCATAGGAAACTAAGTAAATAAAGCAGAGTTTCAAACAACAAAACTAAATCAAAGCAAAACAAGACGAACAAGACACATAAGCTACATCTTTGGCAAAAATAAATTTCACCATGCTTCACAGAAACACACAGGATTTGGCTGAGAGGGATTTCTGGTTAAGTTCTACACCTATTAGAGGGAGCAATCACAGCTGTTAAAATGATAAGAGTTAAACTTTTGATCAATTCCATAAAAGATTGCTGAACTGTCACACAGAGGCTTGAACATGAACGAAGCAAACCCAACAGATGACAGACAAAACAATCAGTGGATCACAAAACTCACAAATGTTGGAGAAAAATGACCTTGTGTTGGAGAGTGACTTTGAGCGAGATAAGCCCACATTCCAACCTGTAAATCCACTATTGTAAAAACTACTTCATCTACAGGGTGAAATTAACTCTACTCTGAATATACAATATATTTCTAAAAAGTTTAGAGTTATGTATTATTATTAAAAATACCTATGGAGGGTTTCCTATTTTGTGGTGGAGGTGGTGGAGCCATGTTTTGTCTATAGGTATTAGGGCTACTTCCAGACTTGAGGCTATCACAAGTCGAAGATCTAGAGCGAATATTGACTGGTGACTCTCGCCCAGCCCCAGCATAACTAGGAGGACGGGATCTGCTTTTCTTTTCTGGTGTGATGCATCCATTCTGAAAAGAGTCGGATAATGAATAAAGATGAAAAAGATTGATGGTAACTTCTGTAAACATAAAAAACCAACAGACTGATACTCACCCTGTCTTCAATAACTGTTTCATCATCTGAGAAATCTGTTGACCCTTCATCATGGGATAAATTCCAATCAATGTTGATATTGTCAAATACACTTTTCTGCCTTTGTAAAGCATGCCTCAACTAAAATAGAAAAAAGAATTAGTTTAAGAAACACATCAATTTTTTAAAACTTACAATGGTTGTATAAACATACCAGTTCTTCACATGAATGGTGACCTCTTTCTTGAGCCAAATCTAAAGCAGTTTTATCCATTGCATTTTTTAACATAGGATCAGCTCCACTCCGAATAAGAAGCTTCATACACTCTACTCTATCATGAATTGCACACAAATGAAGGGCAGAATTTCCAGCTCTAGCATTAGATCTGGAAATAAAAGATTATTAAATTTCAGAATCCTATAATGTAATAAAGGAAACAAGAGAATCCTATCATTACTACTGACATTGGTGAATGTTGTCCACTGCCAGGAGTTCCTGCAGGTGTTCCTGGAGTGCTGAAGTTGGCGGTAACTCTATCAATTGCTTGGCTGGGCATATTTTGTACAAGAAAGTCAACAATATGCAATGAACCACCAAGCTCCCGAACAACTGCTAAATGAAGTGCAGTTTCCCCTATATCCTGGAATAAGAGAAGAAAAGTAGCAATTTAAAATATATTCATTTACATATCAAATTTAACATAAAAAAAAAAAAAAAAAACATAAAAGTAACAGCTTACAGATGTTGGTAAAGGTGAGCCAAAGTCAGCACCCTCAGCAAACACTTGAAGTAAATGATAAAGATTTCTATTATTGACAGCATGTTCTAAGTCACTCAATAAATCTCTTTCATCAGCACAGGTTTGGATGGCAAATTTCTTATCAACATATTTGGCACGAATATATTCATATCGTTCTTCCCTGTAAAAACAAAAATCAAAAGTAGTAAATCCAAGTACAAAACAAAAGGAAAAATATTGTATCAGCAAGTAGTGGAAAGTACTCACATTGTACTATTTGGACTAAGTTTAGGACAGTGTAGACTTGCTTCCATTATGTCATTAAAGGCATTGTTTGTCATATGCCTAGCTAATAATAATTGGGAAGTTCCAACATTGTCAAGTGTCAATGACTGTATTCGTGAAATGTGAACACCCATCTCCCTATGAATGCCGGAGCATTCAATACACACTATTATACCAAAATTTGTTGAGAGCCAAGTAGCATCTGAATAAATAATAACCAATTAGCAACATAGTAAATATAAATTGAGAGACATACAATTCCTTCAATAACATATACTATACTTACCATTTTGAGAATTACAATCACAACATCTGTCATTACCAGGAAGTTTTTGCACATAACGAATTATAGCTTGCTGCAGTTCTAAAAGGCTAGGGTTAATTTTCGATCCACCTGATTTTCCACTGTCATCAAATGCCCGATGTAAAGCGCCTTCTTTACAATTAACTAGAACTGACATCCACGCCCGTTGATCAGCTTCATCCTCAGCTTGAAAGTGGTATGTCCGGTTATCTAAAATCAACAATTCAACAATAAGTTACAAGGATAAGATAACTTGTAATGATTTAGTGCTGTTGTTTATACTTACATGAGATAAGGTCAAAACAGCGTTTATCGTCAGGAACAAGTTTGATTTGGCATGTTAAAAGGTTAACCTTGGTAGGAGGTTTGGATTCATCTGCATGACAAATGTCCAGGAATCCTTCAGCTTGAACGGAACACTTTCTTTTCTGCCACACTCTCCTCATCTTGCCTTCAGACTTTTTGAGTAGGTGTCCAGTTCGAGTGTTGCCAGCTTGTTTGTCACATGCTTGAAGCTGGTGAAGAGAGTAGCCTCCACTCTTGTCTGTACCTCTATCATTAGTAGAATTGGCCACCTGCAAATGAAAATTAGTAACAAAAACTTGCATGTGAGGTGTAAATAGACCATTGTAAAAAAGAGCAGCACAAAAAAACGCAATAAAAGTAGTTAAAAATAAACAAAAATTTTACCCGTTCTGATCTTTCAGGGACTTTTTCTGGTCCTGTCACAATGGGGTTTCCACGTGCTTGTGGATTTTCATGCGTACGTGGATGTTGCTTTAAATGGCACAAGCAGCAAGGAGACAGCACACAAGACAAAAACAAAACAAAAAACAAATCAAATATAAGAAGCAAAAAAGGCAGAAAGAATTGTAACAAAAGGAAAATATGAAACAAAATTTAAAGCAATTGAAAGATATTTAAAATTAAAAAGACAACCAGTAAAATGTTTTCAAATAAACATAGTGGTAGCATTCAAATGAAGCAAAGCTTTTGGGAAAGTTGACACATTCAGATGCTGGGTATATAGTTATACTACAAACGGTTAAATTGGTCTAGGTCACAGAAGCTACAAGGGACCGCATATGACACATACCTCCTTCTCAAGACCGGGGGCATTTCTTAACAGAGTTCGCAGTTCAGAAAGTCGACGACGCTCTTCATCTTGTTTCTGTCTGATTTTCTGAAGTTTATTTGAGAGGTCTGCTACATAGCTCCCAAAGTGTTCAATGGTTTTGAGACCATCTTGGAAGTAACTGAAGGATAATCAAACGAATTGCATTAGGTAAAAGAGAGAGTACCTCAAAAATGAGAAGAAAAATATTTAATACCACAGAAAAACTTACTTGGTTTGCGCATGATAATATTCTACCAAGTGCTGTAGCAATTCTATTCCTTTCTTTGTCTTGATTTCGTTGACTTTAATAAGGTACTGAAACAAAACGTATAAAATTAATTATTCATTCAATGCAGCATTGCAAGAGACAGGTGCGACATAGGGAGGGGTGATTGGTGGAGGTCCGGCCGGCCTACCTCGCACATCTGCAGCTGGAACAGCCGCCGCTCCTTCTCCATGTCCTCGGCCACCTCCGGGGCGGTGATCTCGGTGCGGATGAGGCCCGCCTCCTTGGCGTGCGCCTTCCTCTCCTTCTCGATCTTGGTGTACTTGGTCTCGTAGTCCTTCCACGCGCGGTCGAACGGCCTCTTGAGGTCGCCCTTGACGCCCCGCAGGTCCCCCTTGAGCAGCGTGTCGAGCGGGAACATGACGATGTTGTTGATGTTCTGCATCTGCAATGACAGAAGGCGCGAGTCGTGAACAACTCCGTCTAGGAACCAAATACTGGAGTAGGGATTTTAATTTTCCGGAAAAAAAACATTTTTTGGGAAATTTTCCAAGAATTTATTCTTTGATCTCTTAATTTTTCAATTTTTTTCTAAAAAAAGTTTAAGTTTTTCGGGAAAATGTCGGACTTTAAAATCCCAAGGCTGGACTGTCGGTCCGCAGACTCACCAGCGTCTTCATGAGGGCTGACAGCTCCTTGGTGACGACGGCAAACTTGAGGAAGGCCGCACCTATGTCCGGCTCGGAGTCTTTCTCCATGGCGGTGCCCCCGAGGCGCTCCAGCGCGCGCGACAAGTACATCTCGTTGCCCACGTGCGCTGCAACAGAAACCAGAGGTCCACAGTCAGGAGAGTTTGTCATTCATTCATAGGCGTTGGCGCGTTCGCGGGAATGTTTCTCAGATACCGCCACATGAAAATATTCTGTTCGTTTCGTCGTCAAAGGTCATCACAAGACGCATTTCAGTTGAAGGTGTGAGGCTGCTGCTGTTGCTGGCGTCGGACTGAGAATTCAATACAATAAAACGAGCAGAGCAAAAGGGCTTTCGGGCTCGGGGGCCGAGCATGAAGACGTCTGTCCTGGCCGCGCGTCCGTTCCAGCAGCGGGCCCCGCCCCGCCCCACCCCACCGCGGCCCGCCCGGCCGCCACGCCCCAACAGGGGCTGGAGCACACGGCATAATGACGCTTTCTTCCACTTTCACACCAGCGGGGCCCTGCCCCGCCCCACCCCGCCGCATTCATTGTAAATATAAAAGTGAACACGCCCGCGCGCTCGTGGTGCTGCTGGGCCGGCCGGTGGTGGTGCCGCTCCATCCCGTTCGATCGCGTGCCCGCCGGCCCCGGCCCGCCCGCCTCGCCACGCCCAATTAATCGATGGACGCACATTGTATCGTATTGATACGCGAGGTGATTGATAAATGGCTCCCCCAACGTTATTACTGTACTACTCGTTACGCTGCCCTGGCTACACACCACGCCCCGATGGATGGATGGATGGGTTGGATGGACCACAGCAGGAGCGCGACCGGCGGCGGCGCGTGTACTGTACCGCAACTGCATGTGTGTGGGTGGGTATGACCGTGTGTGTGTGAGAGTGCGAGGGAACCTTGCGCGGTGCAGGATGCAGGAGGAGGAGGCAGAGAGGAGAGAGCTCTCCGCCCCTGCGCGCCTCTTTTGGGGACCACGCCATCGTCGAGTTCCACTGCCCCTCCCCCTCTCTCTCCTCCGGACACGGCACGCCCCGGGTGCCCCCCGGGCCCATCTTTTTATTATTATTTTCCCCTTGTCGGCCCGGCCCGGCCCCGGGGACCCCAACGCTCCCGCGCTTGGCACATTCCCGACCGGGCACGAGACGCCGCACAGTCTGTCTGTCTGTCTGTCCGTCTGCCCGCCGCCCCCAGCCCATCCATTTCTCTCTTTTCCACTCACCATACTCGTCTCTCTTTCTTTCTCTCTCTCACACACACACATGTGGGCGCGCGGCCACGACGCGTAAGAGCACGCATGTATGTGGGCATTACAGATGAATGAGGATCAGAGAGCCCCTCGGCGACAGGGTGGGGGGCGGCAGGGGCCCGACTCGGACCGACCCTCCTGCTTCTGCTCTCCTGCGCGCGCGCGCGCTCGGTCCGCTTATTCGGCGGCGCGGGCGAGGTATGGGTGAGTCACCACCAAGCGTCCACCACCCTCCCC
>NW_026267174.1:1745750-1746188 GCF_000697945.3 Frankliniella occidentalis | reverse complement strand
AGAAGAGAATGGAAATCGTATTTAGTAATTGAGACAAAAGTAATTATTAATAATTATTATCGAGATCACAAAAGTACGTCCACAAAATAAAAACAGTTTTGTCGTCTTGAAAACACGCGCTCTCTTTCTGTAAGTCCAGTCTACCCTCAGTAGATTGGTCTGCTTCCAGTCAAGTCGTTCTGGTCAAGGATAGACATCCGCCTGCAGTCCGCTGGTAAGGACTCCATGATGGACTGCGAGATGCTGGCTGGTGCCTGCAAATCGGAGAATATATACAGAATCAAACTTTTCAGTTGCGGAAGAGGTGAAGTGTGTGATGTGTATTTTTGTAGTGCATCTACACATTACCTGTAGCGCCAGGGTCAGACGACGGGGCGGGTCAGCCAGCGAGGCGCTCGTGTGTCGGCGGCCGGTGGCCAAGCTGGGCACAAAGTGGCT
>NW_026267174.1:1743037-1743340 GCF_000697945.3 Frankliniella occidentalis | reverse complement strand
TTGACTTCTACAAATGAATGCTGTTAGCAGATTCAACTTACAATGTAACAAACAGTAGGACAAAGAAATATCGTATAGCTCTGGGTATGGCAAACACTTGTCACAATCAGCTAGAGAAATTCTATTCAATACCCTCACTTGCCTCTGTGTGAAGTGAAATTACATAAAATAATATTAATTTGAATCTATTTAAATGTATTGAAACACGTCCCATACTCAAAATATAATTTTTCATTCTTCGATTCACTTTTACCTGATCCCTCTGAGGCGTTTTGAAGATAACGAGTCATTGTAGTTTATTAA
>NW_026267174.1:1739437-1742077 GCF_000697945.3 Frankliniella occidentalis | reverse complement strand
TCATTACGTCTCGACTTATACTGAAGCTTCGTGCGCAGTTTGAAGTCCATTGAAGTTACCGTCTGAGAGAAACGTGGGCCAGTACAGACAGACCGACAGACAGACAGACAGACAGACAGACACACGACCAAAGAGTTCTCTGCACCCCACATCACAGCAAAGGCTTCGCAAGCTCAGCCAATAAAGCGCCCAATCAAAACGGTTTAATTACTTCCAGCAGCAGCAGCGGCGGCCGAGGTCGGGTCGGGTCGGGCCGTCGGGCCGGACTGCGACCGGGCCTAGCCTCGCGCCGGCCACCTGGCGGGCGGGGAGCACCACACCGGACCAGACACATGTCTATGACCGGACAACAGTGCTCAGCTGCTGACGTATACCGTCGACGTCGTCATCATCATCGTCGTCGTCCCACCGGTCCTGGCTGTCCTCCACTTCCGGGGAGAGCAGTGTAGTTTGGAGACAAAGGGCTGGCTGGTTGGTGGCGCGTGCGCACAACCACCACCACCAGCGTCACCATCACCCTGTGCCCCGTCACGTGACTATGATGATGGTGACGCAACGCAACTTGGAGCAGCACAGCGCAGCGACCGTGACGTACTACTCTCGGGGGGCGCACCGCACCAGAACACCAAGAAGGAGGAGAGGGTGCACAGTCACCGCCCGCCAATCTGCGACGCATTCCGGGTAAGCGTGCGTAAGTCGGAGCGATAGTGACAGTGACGACGGAAACCCTTGCAGTATTTTTCCATCCAGCAGCCGCAGCCGCTCTCCTTCAAATCTCCACGATGAGACACCGCGTCGCTGCGGCGGGCGGGGCGCGGGGCAGATCGGTCACACGACGGACCGCGCGGCTTCGACACGCCGCCGCCGACGCGACAAGAAATATATTTATTCTCTCTCTTCAGAGTAACGACCCCTTCTCTCCACAGGCGCCCGCCCCCTATTTATAACAACGTTGGGGGCCCGCGCCCGCGCCCGCGCCCGCGCCCGCGCGACAGACGCGGGGGAGCAGGGTGAGAGGAGCGAGGGTGGTGCTCGCGATGCGCCCCCCAACGCGCTCCGCGGGCGCTGTGCGCTCTGACGGGCAGCGCAGCTGCAGCTGCGAGGGGCGGGGCAGCGGGGACCCATGGGATGCGCGGCCCGGCCGGTGGTGAAAGCAGTGCATCTGGCAGCAGTGGCAACGGCTCCAGGTGAGCGTCGCACACACGCACACACACACACACAGTGCCAGCAGCAGCAGTTGCTGCGGAAGGTGCTGATAAGCCCGTGCCCCTCCTTTCCCCTGCCTCGCGGTCCAACCCAATCCTCCTCATCCGACGGCGCGGGTATGGTGCTCATCACATGTCACACGTACACCACCAGGGCGGTGTCGGTGTCGTGCCACTCCTCCGGGAAATATAGAAGCAGCGGCAGCAGGCAGCACTGCTGCTGATGCTGCCCGTCTCCCCTTCCCCCTTCCCCTCTGGGGCCCAAAGGGGCTGAGGCGCACAGGAGCAGCGGGGCGCGGCTTATCAAAATCGATTTTGTTTCGGGGGAAGGAGGCCGAGGGGGACGTCCCCGTACACACACACACACACACACACACTCAACAGGGGCAAGGCACCCGCACCAGCCGGTACGGCATTGAGGCCCAAGGTGAGGTATGACCCGTATAAGATATAAAACGTCCCCACCGGCGATAAAACTAGGGGTATAAAAAAGTAATTGTGTAGAAAGCGACCGAAAACTTCTCCAAAACACGAGAATGGGAATTACAATAATAACTCAATTTTGGAAATTATTGATTTTTTTTTATGATTTTTTTTCAGGTTTGGCGTAGTTTGCTGACGTAACTTTCAACCAGAACATGCATACAAGTAGGCTTGAGGCCATGAAGGCCTTCTTACCGACAGCCCGCACCCGCAGCATCCGGTGTGTTTGGCATGCACGGCCTACTGTATACTGAGCAGCAGCTTTGGGGGGGCTGCCCCGTGGCCTGCCCAGGAGCCGCCGGGCCAGTTCAGTTGGGTCAGTGGCGTCCAATAAGGTTCGGCGGACCGCGCCGCGGGGCCCCGGAGTTGTTTACTCCCCCTCTCTCCCCTCCCGGGCGGCAGGCACACCCACCCTTGACCTTGCGCAGCACACAGCGCGCGGGCCGCGACGCGGTGGTGCCGCGGGGGACCTCGCCGCCGCCGCCGCCGCGACGTCCCGCGATACCGACTGGTACAGTATGGTGTCGCGCAAAAAGCATTGCGCACACCGAGTTAGTACCAACATACACACAAATACATTCCGGGGGGAACCATCGTGTGTTTTTTACTCGCCATTGTGGTGCAACGGCAGCGCACCTCACCTCCTCCTCCTCCTCCTCCTCGAACAGAGCACGTCACACACGCAGCGTTCGCAGCAGCGGCATTATAGTGCGGTGACGAAAACATTACAAATAACGTGCAAATAAAACCCGCGTACAGCAGAGCCGCGCGCGGACCTGTCGTAGATATGGGTCCCAGCAGAGAAACAACAACATAAAATGTTTGTCGTGTTTCGTTTGTGTGTTTTCTCTAAAGAAACCAAACGAGCCCTTTTGTGCTTTTCTAGGAACTGATCTCCGCCAGGTCGCCGTAGCCGTGTATTTTATATTTCTCTTCTGCCGCCCCGCGGTGC
>NW_026267174.1:1734017-1739387 GCF_000697945.3 Frankliniella occidentalis | reverse complement strand
CCCCGCCCCGGGGCTCCAGCCCAGAGCGCCTCTACTCATCGATGTGCAAAGCCGGCCGGAGCGAACCCGTCGACATTCCATTCCGAAGAGAGGCGAGCAACGCGGCGGAAAGGAGACGGGATGGCGGCAGCGGCGGCAGCGACCACCGGGGGCGTGGCGGCGGCAGCGGCGGCCACCGCGGCATGGGCACGGCGACCATGAGGGGCGCATCGCGGGGCCCCCTCGCGGGCCGCGGCGGCATAGCCGTGGCGAGGAGCCGAGAAAGATAGAGAGGGAGAGAGAGAGAGAGTGAGCTCCTTCCCCCGAGCTGCTGAGCTCCCGGGCCAGCCCGGCCCCGACCAACCCGACCGTGCCATTCGCTGACGATGAGCGATGAGCGCCCTTGTGGGCTGATGCTGATCGGCGAGGAGCACCCGGGCAGGGTGCTTCTATAGGCGGCGCCTGCTCGCCCGGGCTACAGTCTCGAGGGGCGGCTCGAGTGGGAGGGGGGGGGGGAGAGGCGAACATAAGCACTCGGCAACTTTGTATACACAGCGCGCCATCGCCTCCTCTCCCCAAAGTAGTAGTATGTGGGTCTGGGGGCCAAGGCCCAGCCGTGCCCGGCCCAGCCCCGCGGCCCACGCCACCTGGGATGTGTATCTGGACCACCCCCAACCCACCGCAACCCTTTCACGGCCGCCACGTCACGCCTCGGTGCTTCTGCAAGCTTTAGAGAGTTTTACAATGCAAATGGCGCCTAATCCCATTTTGTGCTGGTTCGGTGGGGCGTGGCGGGGCGTGGCCAGCGGCAGTGCGCTCAGGGAGGACGCCGACAACGACGGCGCGGGACAGAGAGAGGACGGACGGGCGGACGGGACAGCAGCAGCGGCAGGCTGCCACTCCGCCGGTGGACCGCACAGGGACGACAGAGACAAGGCGGGGCACTGTTCTCTTCTCATTCCTTTCAAAAGCCACAGCCGCAGCAGCAGCCACGCCAGCCGCCTTCAAGCGACGCAATTTATCATAGCCGGTCCGGCGCGCCCATGGCAGGGGGAGCAGCAGGGGGAGGCTATATGGCAAAGGATAAGAGACAACGGCCGCGGGGTGGCGGTGCTCTATCGCTCTATCCATCTCTCTATATCTCGTCTACATCTGGTCGCGCCGCGCCGCTTAGCTTGCAGCGCCGCCGCCGCTCGGGCTTTCACTGCGCGACGGCCGCGCGCGCGGCGCACCTGTCCTTTACAAAATCACACCCTATTCACACAGCCGCGACCCGGCGGCGGCCGCGGCAAGCAAGTCGCCCCATGCACACCACACACGTGTGCGTGTGCATTGACCCGGCCGACCTCCCGACCCGACCCCGGCGGCGGACGGCTCGTCGTGGAGCAAGAGCAGGCTGCGTAGGCGACTAGGCAGGCAAAACAAATCCATTCGAAAATGCAACGGGAGCGGGCGGCATCTGCGCTGCGCTACGCGCGCCTGTCGCATAGGCAACATGTGCACATCCGTGTGTCCGTGCCAAAGGGTTGCATAGCACGCAGGCGTACATGCCGACCCACCATACACGGGTGTATTCGTGGGATTATATTGCCTACCTATCCTGGGGGCAGGGACTAGAGCTGAAGTGGCGGGGCGTGGTCAGGTGGGGCGTGAACCTAGAGGGTAGCGGGGCTCCAGGGTCGGGTCGGGGATTCGAACCCGGGCCCCCCAACTCGGGCCGGCTTGAGCGGCGCGAGGCTTGTTGGCGTGTCCCGGGTCTCGATCAATATGGGCCGGGCCTCGGGCCGGGCCTCGGGCCGGGCACAAGCGGCGCACAGAGGCTGGGTGGGGCTGCCCGGGCCGGGGCTCCAGCCGGGGCTCTAGGGCCCCCCGGGGCGGGCACTGCCGGGTCACGACCGGGCCCACCCCACCACCACCACCCCGCAAACCGCCCCACCTCGGCGGGATAATTTGGCACACATTCAAATTCGCTTTGGGCGCTGCTGCTGACTGCTGGGTCGGGCGGACGGCGCGGTGAAGACCCCTTTGACTGTACATCGAGCTCTGCGAAATCGCATTTTTTGTGGCCGAACAAGACCGGCCGCCACCCGGTCACAAAAAGAGGCGATTTTGCACAGAATTCCGGCACCAACACTCTTGCGGGTAGAGCGAGACCGATGTGCAAGTAAATACACACCAAAGAGCCAGATTTCACTTGTATGATATCTAATCGACATACGTATTGCTCTCGGTATTGCGCTTCTCTGTACTACCCATCATCCTGCTATGCTGCTATCTCCGATGCAAGGAGCTCGGCTCGGCCGGGGCACGAAAGTTGTGGGGCGGGAGGGGGAGGGAGAAAACCAACGGCGGCAGCCGTGTTGAGACCGTACATCCTGCCCCTTTATCGCCCAAGAATTTAAGCCCCCTCTGCTATGGGACTCCTCCGGCCGGCGGGCCCCACCCCTGCCGTTGCCGCCCTGCTGCGCCACGGCCGCGGTGCGGTGCGGCGCCGCGAGGCACAGCTTGGCACCGCGCGGATGGGCCGGGCAGCCGCGAGCTCGCCGCCACCTCGCCTCGCCCTCGCGGTACTCCAAACTACCTCGGCCTGCCTCGGCCTGCCCGGGGGGTTGTTGTTTGTGAGGTCGGCGCCCCCGGCCCCACCGTGCCGCCGCGCGGACGTGCCTGGAACGGGTAACGCCCGCGCGCCTCTAGAGGGTAGCGAGCAGGGCGCGCGAGAGGGGAGGAGGAGGAGGAGGATCTAGTCGCGCACTGCTCGTCAGCGGCGGCGGCGCGGCACTAACCACCACCATGGCGCCACCACCAGGCGCCGTCACCCGTCCATCCGCACCGCAACCACCATATCTGGCCGGGCCGGGCCGCGCGGACAAACCTGCCGTTTCACTCACATGTGCTACATGTACTGTACCGTCCGTCGGGCCGGGCGGCGGCGGACGGCTTGCGACCCGGGCCGGGCGGCGGCGGACGGCTTGCGACCCGGCGGGCGGCGTTTCCGCCATCAACTTGCGCCGTGTGGCAGGAAGCGGCGGCGGTGGGTGGGAAGGGAAGTGACGAAAGAGTTCGTTATTTAGGTGCGGCCGGCCGGCCGGCGGGGCGAGTGACAGCACGGGAGGGCCCCGACCGATATTGAACTCCGGCCCCATCCCCTTCGCCTGTCGTGCACGACAGCGCTCGCGCGCGCGCGCGCGTGTGTGTGTTATTGTACGGATTTAGAGCCCAAAATCAATACGAGCACCGAGGAAGTTTCGGAGGAGCTAACTTGATTGCACCGAGAGAATGACGATGACAAATTTATGGAGACGCCCACGCCACACACGCAAACTTTACAGTTTACACAAAAACTTACAGTTTCCCGAATTGTGGATCGCCTTGATGGCCTTCTTCATTTTCGTCAACCCATCTCGGTCGTAGTCCAGCGTCTGCGAACAAAAACACAAAACAAATAATTAAAATCCAGACGCGTCATTGTTTGTAAGGCAGGCGCAGTCACTAATTAGTAAGGAGAGACCCCACACTGAATGAGGACTAACCAAACACACACACACACACACATTGGCACTGTTGTCGACAAGAATCTCGATGCACATGGAAACGTACCCGACCCGCCGAGTCGAGCCTGTCAGAGTACCGCTGCTAACAGATCGAATAAGCAGAGTAGAGGTGACGGACGAGGGGGAGAAGGGGGCGAGGGGCAGGGCAGCGAGCAAGGGCCAAAGGTGCACGACGACGAGCAAAGAGGAGCGTGAGGCACGAGCCAAGCACGCAAAGGAGGGCATGGCGACGGCGCTTACGTCACGCAGACATGTAACTCGACCGCATCACCCTTCGCACTCCAGCGACGCACGCACACGAATGCGAATGGGGCTGAGCAGCCAAGGGGATCATCCACTTGAGCGGGGATCGTTTGCCACGCCAGCAGCAGGACGTCGACGCCCACGGGGAGGAGTCACTGCCCCTGGCCGTCGGTTCAAGCAGCCGCGCCGGCGCCTCGGCACCGAGGTACTTTTTCTTTCCCATAGCCCTCCTCCTCCGCACCGCCGCCCGCCGCCGCGGCTCCGCGCACCTCAAGGACGCGGGGCGGGGCCGGGCGCGGGGCGCACCGACGCGACATTCCGATCCCCCGGGCCGCCGCGGGCCCGTCCGTAAGGCGCGGAGTGGCGTGGCGTGGCGTGGCGTGGCGTGGCGTGGCGTGGCGTGGCGTGGCGTGGCGTGGCGTGGCGTAGCGTGGCGGGCCCGATAGAGAGAGAGAGAGGAGGACCGTTCAGCACTCGCCGCCGGCCCGTCGTGTCCGCCCGTTCAAATTGTCCATCATTACCGACAAATAGTGGTTCCCTGCGCCCGCGCGCGGACCGGACCCCCGACCGGACCGTTTGGAGACTCACTCGGCGGCGGCCCTTGGTCTTGGTGGCCCCGCCGACGGCACGACTATAGGGGCCCGCGGGCTGCTCACTGCTCCGTGCAGCAGGGTGCAGGACGCTGAGCGCTGCACACCAGCGGCAGCAGCAGCGCCCCACCGTAAAGGCCGTTCCAAGGACGGCATCGCGGCGTGGCGGGGCGTGGCGGGGCGTGGCGCCGCGGAGGTGCAAGTGCAGAGCACAATGGCGGCGAGGGGGGCCGAGCGAGTGGAGGTGGAGGAGAGGGAAAAGGAACGAGCCCATTTACTCTCAGGTCGAGGATACGTTTACCGCACCTCCGCGGTTCAAGCGGCCGCCGCCGGCCCGCGCTTGCTTCGCCTCCGCTGTTCGTTGGAGGTGCTGGTTGCAGCTCGCGCTATCCTCGCCACGTCCGCACCACCAGCCTCGTGTCTCCCAGAGGCTGAAGCAGGCCGCGGTCGATCTCCCTCTTTCCCCGCATGGATTCCGGATTCCGGTGGATGCGCCTCGCGGGATGATAGCCCCGGAGCAGAGCTCAAAAGACCATCCTCGAAGTCAAAGGGATAGTAGTACAGCTCGCGCTTCGCGCATCAACGGCTGAAAGGCAAAACGGCGTCATTTTCGCTTCCGCCACGGCCGCAGGGGGGGACGACGCCGCCGCCGCCGCCGGGCAAGCCTCGCCACCACATCCACCACGGCTATTGAGACGGCAACGGCGAGAGCCTCAATAGCCACGGGCCGATGTCCCCGCAGGGCGTGGAGGGGCCAGGCGGCCCATTCGTCTCAGCGCGCGGCGGCAGCAGCAGCAGCAGGATGCGCGGCCGGAGCCCCGCGGCCTCAGCAGGGGTACTCTACAGGTACTCCACCTGCGCGAGAACCGCGGCCGCCCGGGCCAGCGGCACACTAACGTAGGAGTACGTGCAGCAGCCCGTAGTGGCTGAGCTTTAGTCGTTAGTGTGCCAAAATTCTCAAATGTAAAGGTTAAAGGAATATAGTAATAGTAATGTACAAATGGAAG
>NW_026267174.1:1723134-1725636 GCF_000697945.3 Frankliniella occidentalis | reverse complement strand
TTCAGAAAGTTAGCGGGCGCGGGGGCGGGGCCGGGGACGGGCGCGTGCCCCGGGCACGTAATGGTGGCGGCCGACCCGACTGATGGACGTGGCGGCGGCGGGGCGGCCGTCGACAGCTGGATGGCGGAAGCCCCAATTGTGCGGGGCCTGGCCTGGGCCTGCCGGGACGCGCCTCTGCTCCACGCCCGCCGCGGCCCGCTTCGCCTCCTATGGGGTCGGGTCGGAGCTGGGCGTCCGTGTAGATAGGGCCACCAGGTCTGCGCTGATAAACACTTCCGGTGGCCCGCGCCACACCCTCTTCCTCCTCCTCCGCATCGACGCCGTCCTGTTCGTCCTCGCAAACTGCGGCATCATGGACTGCGGGAACGTTTCTCAGGGGAAGAAAGGGACTCCGTACTATCAGCATCTTTGACGTCCTGTGCACTTGTTGTCTAGTAAATACTATCACCAAGTGTTATGGCGGTTTCCAATGCCGATAACTTTCAACGAGTAGACTAACTGCATTTTCCCATCATGCCCCGTCATCCCTACTCTCCTTCTCTGGTCGTAACAGGTCCGGCCCAGCAGCGCCATGCGGCCGTGCTTCGCGACCCTGGGACTCGTTAGCAGGCGAACGCGAAGCCCTGGCCGCGCCCGCCCCGGGGCAAGGCGGCGGCGGCGGCGTGGGGCGTGGGCAGCGGGCCAGGACCGGCTGTCCAGCCAGCCCGGCCGGGGCCAGGGCCAGGGGGCTGTTGCTGCCGCCGCCGCCGCCACTCGGCTGGCATGGGCGAGAGAAAGTGGAGAGAGGCAGGGTGATGTACGTCCAAGCGATTTAACTCGGCCAAAATGAGCAGCAGGGAAGAGCCCAAGCAAAGCGGCGGCGGCCCCAAACCGGCCAACACTCACTGGTCAGCGAAATTAAACAGATTCAGAGAAAACTTGAATAGTTGCGGCAGAGCTAGCCCAGCCAGCCGCGCACAACAACCTGTAAATAAATTCGCGGCGCGTGCGGCGCGCGGCCACTTGTGATGATAAAACGAATTCGCGGAGCGCGAGAGAGTCGTGGGAGGCGGGCGAGGGGCGCGGCTCGCTATCCGGCTAGCCGGGGAAGTCCATTCCGTACCGAGTCTCTCTCTCTCTCCCCGCGCTCCCCTTCCGCCCGCGATGACACGCGCGTTGCCTGGCGACGCGATGACACCCCGCGTCACGTCCAGAAGAGGAGGGACCCCCACGCGGTGGTTCAGGGCATGGCGCAACAACAACGGCAGCGAGCTCACGGCCGGCGGGGCGGGCGGGGCGGGGCGGGGCGGTCAGCGGAGCGCGGCCCCGCCTGGGCCGGACACCTGACCAACAAGTGGAGGGAAGTGTGCTTCCCACACACACACACCGCGCGCGCGCGCACTCACACACGCATGTAAAAGAGTGGACGCCCCCCCCCCCTTTCTCCATATCGGGACGCTCCGCGTGGCTCCGCGCTGCTCCGCCGGGTCCCTAAATCCGTTTCATTCGTCTTCTTGATGCCCGGCCGCGCCACGCCGCGCCATGCAGCGCCGTCCGACTCGACCGGCCGTCATTCGAGGATGCATGGTCTGCTGGGCGCACGCCAGGACGCACTCTCACACACACACTCACACCCACACGAGAAGCAGCAGCGGGCGAGTCAGTAAAACCAGCCGGCTTTACCGACTGCTCTCGAGACTTTCGGGGCGGGGCGGGGCGGGGAGCTCTACTGGAGTGCCACTCGCCCGGCACTCGCTCGCACTCCAAACGGCCCGCCCGAGTGGAGCGGTCGGAGTCGACTGGGATGCCCGGCTGGGGGGTCACGGGCATGGGCCACACCGCGCGAAGCGAAGTACTGGGCGCATTTCGGGATCAGTTCAATAAAATCCGATAAAATGTTCCCACCCCCCACTGCTTCGGGTGCAAATCCTAGATGGGCGACTCAGTTGAGTACAATAATTTGTCATCGAATCAAGAATACGTACCGTTTTTCTGGGTGTGGGAGGAGGAGGAGGAGGAGGAGGGCCCTATACTACTCTGCTGGCCGGCCGTTGGCCGTTGGAGGGAAAGGGGGTAAGGGAGGGGGGGGAGGAGTCCCCGTCGAAGGAAGCAATAAGGAACCATGCCAGAGAGGCCCGCAGCCAGCAGCGCAGGGCAGGGCAGAGGGGCCCAACTCGCGCCATGCCTCTGCTGCTCCCTTCCATTCCGAGTGCGCCACGCTTAGCCCCTAATGGAGTGCCCTGCCCTGCCCTGCCGCGCCCTGCCCCGGCTCTCGAGGGGCGTATGCTAATGCGTGACGGTCCAGCAGCACGAGCCGCACTCGTATAGCCTCTCCACCAAACGCCACGCCCCGCCACGCCCCGCCACGCCCCGCGTCCGCTCGAGCCACCCCAGCACGAGTATAGGGCGTTTCATAGAAATTAAAAAGTCGTGTCGGCCCTGTGCACGCACGCCGACCGGTGACCGCACCACCAAACCGCCGCGCACCGGGCCTTCTTCTCCTCCCCGGCAGGGGCGGCGGCG
>NW_026267174.1:1718784-1723026 GCF_000697945.3 Frankliniella occidentalis | reverse complement strand
GCCCGGGGGGCGGGCGCGGCCGCGCGTGACGCGACCGCAGCTGCTTGGGCTGGACTGCACCATGGACTGCACCCTCCAAATACTACGGTGCTAACACCAGACTACAGTGCTACCTTACACCATACAACTAGCACCATACAACGAACACCATACAACAGTAACTACTAACACCACACTACAGTACTAACAACACTAGTATCTATACTTAGATTTTTTTTCTACGCTAAAAGCGTTGCACCACCATGCGCTTACACATTTACAAGCACACGGCGGCACCACCACAGCGTCCTCGGCCGTGGCCGAATGAGTGAGTGAGAGAAACAGAGAGAGAGCGAGAGCGAGCGAGAGAGAGAGAGAGAGAGAGAGAGAGAGCGAGAGAGAGCGAGAGAAAGATCGACAGAGGGGCGTTGTGTCCCTCGCCGCCCCGCGGAGGAGAGGAGGAGGAGGCGGGTGCAGCAGCGGCAGCAGACGCAATAGAGAGCAGTTGGCAACGCTGCGGGGAAAAGGGAGGGAAGGGGAGTGAGAGGGGCGTCGCGGCCCGCCGGACGGGACGAGCTGTGCCGGGCTGTGCCGAGCCCACGGGCACCACGGGCACCACGGGCCGGGCCCGGGCCGAGAGAAGAGAAGAGACCCACTCGCCCGCTCCTGCTCCGAGCAGCGTCCCCCCTGCGTCCTCCTGGCCACACGGCCCCGGCCCGTCGTTTACTCTGCCAAGCAATGTGGTGTACAAAACAGTTGACTCGCCAAGAGTGAGAAACAACGCGTATGTGCCGCGCGTTTAGTTGGGCGTTGGCCTGGACGGACCCTCCGAGAAGTGTATGCCCACTTCAGTATACTATCTCTCTAAATGTCAAAAATACGTCATTCATTTATTTTTCCATTTCAAGAAGATGCACCCGATGCACAACTGTCAAGATTCAAAATTGTACTGAACCAAACTTTTCTGTTGGACAAACTTTGCTTTTGTCCAGCAGACGATGGGAATTTGTAAACTTGTTTCATTTAAAGTTTGCACCCAGAACAATGAGCTCAAATGTGCATCATGCAAAGAGTGTCCTTCGTCGTCGAGAATGAGAATGAATGTGCTGATTCGGCACCTGCGCGCAATCTTGCTTGCGAAATAACACGAACTCTTTGCGCCCGGTTCGAAAGTGAACTGTACACACTAGAAGCTGCGCAAAGGTACTTGTGATTGACAGCCAGCGCCGTCACCCGCGTCAACCACCAAAGTGACGGCGTCGCATTGGGCGACAAGGAGGGACGAACGTGACGGCGGTGCTCGATGAGAGGATGCAAGGATGACGACGACATCCGCCCGGGCGGACGCTCAGGTCCGAGAAACGCCGCCGCACAGTCGGTACTCGAGATCCTGGTGGCTCCTGAGACTTCTGCGGCTGCGACGATATGGGCGCCGCGGGCTAGGTCGTGCCCGAGTTTTAGGCGGACCCCGGGCAAAGCTGATAACGTCCCGGGGCTTATCAACGACAACGCACCGCTATGGGAGTGGCAGCGCGCGGGGCGGGGCCCCCTCGCCTGCCTGGCCACCGGGGCGGGGTGCGTGAGCACCGACACCTCCCCGTCAAACGTCACCAGGGGGCCAGCAGCCCCCCTTTTGGCTGTGCGTGATAAGCGACGGGTCGAGCGATAAGAGCGTGCCTGGCGGTACGGGGCGGACAATGGGAGAGCCAGGGGCTAGAGAGGACCTCACCAACTCCAACGACGGCCTGATAGTGCACCACCGATAGTGCACAGACACACAAAGACGGATACTGAATTGGGGGACAATTCGCTAGTGATGGGTCACCCTGATTGGGTGGCCAAGAGTTTTCTTCACAAGATGCGCACTCGACCCAGCCCAACCTCTCTGTCTCCCACCCTTATGGGTGCGCTTCGTTCCGCAAATCTCGCCCCCAGGGGCACGAGCGAGCGTATCGGCCGGCCACCTACCTCCCCTTCCCTTCCCCTCCTCGCCGCCGAGACAAAAGTTCTCTCCCCTCACTCCCCTCTTAGCGATGATCAGTAGAAGAAGAAGCTGTTTCCCCCCAGGCGCACCATTTCTCCACCTCGACGCGAAAATGGTCCCGACCCCCAAGTTAAAGTCCCGCGCGCAGTGTCCGCAGCGGTGGGGAGGAAACAATGCGAAAGCAGACGGAAACGGAACAGTGGCGGCGGCGGCGGTGCGGTTTCTGCGCCAGTTTTTCCGCAGTGGAGCGCGGAGCAGGGCTAAGCAGAGCCCGGGCTGCAGAATGGAATTGCATGGCGCGGGGTCCGCGGCGGCAGCGTCGGCGCGGGCGAGCAGAGCAAGGCGCGCAGACCGCAGCCGAGACACCTCCACTCCTTCTTTCTGTCGGTCCGGTCCAGCAGCCCCCCTTTCAATAGGCCGGCCGCCGCGCCCCGCCGCACCCCGCCACGCCCCGCCACGCCCCCGGTGCCCAGCGACCTGGAAGTGCACCGCCACGCCCCGACGGCGGCGGCGGCGCGCCGCGCGACCGGCTCCGGGGCCCCACCGGGTCGTCTTTTAGACAAACTTTGGTCGCTCTCACTTCCGCCCGCGTGGAGAAGAGAAAGAGAGAGAGAGGAAGAGGGAAGAAGAGAGAGGAAGAGGGAGGAGCGGGAGGGAGTGTCGCGCTAAGTCACTGTTGGCCGTGGTGGGCCCAGCCGAGGAGTACACAGTACCCTCTCATACAAACGACGTCAACGACGAGGAAGAACTGAAGAACACCCATCCACCATATACCCCACGCCCTTCCCCCTCACCCATACACCTCTTCCGCGCACCCCGAGCATCATATGGCAATGACGGTGGGACGCCGCCCGGCACGGCGCGAGGCTACATCGATTGAGAAGCTCATCACGTCAACGAGCCCATAATCGAATCGATGAGCAGCCGCTGCCGCTGCTGCCGCCGCTGCCGCTGCTGCCGCCGCTGCTGTTGCTGCCGCCGAGGCCGCCGTCCGCCGATGAGCCTCCTCCCTCTCTCTTTTCTCTCTCTCTCTCCCTCTCTCTGTCTCTCTCACGGGCCCCACACGGCGCCCCGCCGCCGGCCACATGGCGCGGAAGGTGCTAATTACGCCCCGGGCACATCGCTCTATAGATAGGCTCGGTCACAGGCCAGCCGGGCCAGCCGGGCCCACGACAGGCAGAGTGCTAGCACAGCCGGAGGCGCGGGCCCTCCGGCCGTTCACAGAGAGAGAGGGCAGCTGTTATCTCCTAGTGTGATGAGCATTCTCGGTGCCGTGGGCGGGGCGGGGCGGTTGTAACTCGTGTTCTCGCGAGACACGATGTCGATGTCCATTTCCCCACGAGGCAGTGGTGGCACCCAACGCGTGAAGTCGATCTCATTCGACTCGAATCCCCGGCGCCCGCCCGTCAGCTCCGTGGTCGTGCCGCCGCTACCGCAAGGAGTTGCTGCAGCAGGAGTTGCTGCAGCAGCAGCAGCAGGAACAGCAGCAGGAACAGCAGCAGGAACAGCAGCAGGAACAGCAGCAGGAACAGCAGCAGGAACAGCAGCAGGAACAGCAGCAGCAGCAGCAGCAGCAGCAGCAGCAGCAGCAGCAGCAGCAGCAGCAGCACATCGAGGCCGCGCCCCGCTTACCGAGCGGTACATCGTGGGATGAGCGGCCGTCCATCGCCGCCTCGTTGTAGTACACAATGCAGCCCCGCCTACAGTGTACGGGCGCGCGTGCCCGCGGCGGGGCGGGGCGGGGCGGGGGCGCCAGGGCGTCATGAGCCAAGTGCGCGATCAAGCGTGAGAAGCCCCGCGGCCCGCGAGCCCCGCCCAGCCCAGCCCCGCTGCTGGCGCCGTGGAGAAACACATTCCACGGCTGCGCCGCCGGGCTGCGGCGGCGACGGGTTCGGGTCCCGGCGGGAGCGCGCGCGGGTCAACTTTCATGAGCTCCGGGCCGTGGGGAGCAGCGGCGGAGCGCCGGCCGACCTCCCGCGACCCCCGAAACGGCGCAGAAGAGAGCGATGACGAGCGAAGAGGAGGCAGCAGCAGCAGCAGCTCCGGCGCAGCCAACGGGAGGCAGGGCGGGGGTAGGAGGAAGGAGTAGGTCCGCGGGGGGCGGCGGGGGCCCACAACACGACCCGGCCTGGCGGGGCCGGGCACAGCCAGGGGCCATCACGCGGCCGGCACGGCGGGGTCCCGCAGGGGGCCTGCGCGGGGTCCCGCGGGGGGCGGCGGCAGTGCAGGGCAGGACAGGCGCCACCAAACCCACACCAGCTCCACCGCATTGGGGGCGG
>NW_026267174.1:1703522-1718304 GCF_000697945.3 Frankliniella occidentalis | reverse complement strand
CCACCCCCCTCTTCCCCTCCTCATGACCCCCCTGCACCAGCGTGCGAGACGGGCGGGGCGTGGTCCCCGCCACGCGCCAGCGCGCCCCCACCTCCGCGACCACCTCCCCTACCCCCCTCCGAGTCGCGCATTGTTTGAGCTTCACACAGATTAGCCAGACACGGGGGGCGCAACTGTACTGCCCCCACACCCCTTCACCGTCCCCCACCTGATGCAGCTGCCCTGTCGCTTGGCCGCGGCTCACACCAACGAAACCACATAACGTCAAAGTCAAAGCAAGCAAGCCGCCCGAGGGAGGGAAGGGTGAGAGGGAGCATGACACTCCGTTGCTCTACCGGACGCCCTATCCGAAAGATGCCGCGCCCCCTGGGAAGTTGACGTGGCCCTCCTCCTCAATGTAGTTCCGATCCAGGTCAGACGGGCTCTCCTCTTGCTGATGCTCTTCTGGCGACACGGCGCAGGCACATCTACTCCGGCAGGGTGCTTCTAGCGCCGCCAGCGCGGCGGGCTGTCGCGGACGCAGACACGACACACAACTGGCTGGAAGGCGTAACGGTCCAGCGACCCCAGCGGCAATAGCCGTCGCCGTGGTAGTGTTATACGGCGCTTTTCCGGAATCGCGCACCAAATATGGCTATGGGGCTCTCCTCGGGCAGCGACATCCCGCGGCCGCGCCATAGGACGTGGTAGCGTTCAGATGCAGAGAGGCTGGAGCCATCCCGCGGGGCCCCGTTCTTCGTTCCCGGACGGCTCTTTTAGGCCATTTTAGTGCCGGCTGGACCGGCCAGTCCGCGCAGCCGGCAGGAGGAGCGGTCAGATTGGTCAGATTCCTCTCGTCGAACGTTTTCCCCTCCCGATTCACGGGTCTCCCAGCCTCAGCAGGCGAGGCTGGGCGCGGGGGCCCCACCACCGTACCGGGCCCGGTGTGGGTCAGCGGGACCCCGGCGAGGCGGGGCGACTGGGCGGTTTCGCTGACCCCCAAGCCCGGCCACACGGGCACGGCCACACCCGGCCCCTGCAAGCAAGCAAGCAGGCCCCCCGGCCTCCTGGGGCCTGTGGGGCCCCTCAGCGAGCGCCGCCGCGCCATCAGATCCGGTTCTGAGAGCCCCTCTCTATCTACACATCCATTTCTCCCAGGCGTGTCCTAGAGCTTAAGCAGCAGGCTCGCTGTGAAGTCAGCATCCTCATTAGATTAGCGGCACGACGCTCGCTCCAGTGGTGCTCCTTCCAGCGCGGGGCGCGCGGGGCGTCTGCAAGACGGCCGCCCCCCGGGGGGGCGGGAGGCGGCGTCGGGGGGCGGGGCGCGCGTCGCGGCGGTCAAAGGATAGCTGCTGTGACGCACACACATCACCAGCCTGACCGACGGCCTTCAGCAAGGGCAGGGCGAGGGGGCGAGGGGCACGGCAAGGCCGGAAATAGCCAGAGAAGCAGCACGTGGACGCGGGCCAAGCCCGCAGCGCGGCCCAGCGAGACAGGGGCCGGGGGCGGTGGGGGTGGCACGGCGGCGCGGGTCGGGTACTTTGCGAGCGCTTCAAGAAAGCGTTTCGCGCCTCGCGCGCCCACTCCGTTCAAGGAGGCCGCAGCAGCAGCAGCCCTGGGGCAGCGACGGAGGGTCGACGACCACTCGCCAGACCCAAAGCAAAAGCAACGCGCGCCTCGACGACAGACGGCCGAGGATCGCACCAGTTTTTCGCGCAAAGTGCGCGCGCCTTCTTGCCGCCATGCTGCACTGCCGTGCCGTGGCGTCGCGTGGATGTGCGCGACGCGCTCGCGGCGGGCCCTAACGGGTCCGCGAGCAGCCTCCCCGCCCCGGCCGCCCCGCTTCCCCCCGGTACGGCTGCACGGCTGCTGCACCGGGACGCGCGGCGTCGCGTCTCCTTCCGTCTGAAGGGCGGTGCGGCCGGGCACAGAGGGGAGGAAGGGCGTAACGCACGCCGCAGCGGTGTTGCCGCGCGTGGCCGCGCGCCGCGCCCTCCTCCGGGAGCGCACAGAGGGGCGGTATGTCGTCGACGGCCCCAAGTCCACCCTCCGCCCCCGGCCGATAGCCCATCACCCCCGCACCCTCTGACAGGGAGCCAGGCAGACCGCAATCGCTGACAAATCGCCACATCCGATGCCATTCCGCCGCTACGCTCCCCCAACAACAGCGCCCCGCCCCCGACCCACCCCTCGGCGTCGTCGCCCCTGCCGTTGTGCTTCCCCCCAGGGCCCCGCGGGCCCCGCTTCGCGATCGCGGACAACAGTACGGCTACCTGTTGCAGAACGACAAGATATGTCACACGGTGGACAGGAGGAGCTGCAGCCACAAAGCCAGAACAGATTCCTACAGTGGACCCTCTAGGACTCCAGGCCAGAGGAGCCTCCAGATCGACGGTGGAGCAGAGGAGGCAGATGGCCCGGCCCCCGGCCCCGGCCCGGGGAGGCACAAAGGGAGGCCAGTGGGGGCGGGGCGGGAGCACCCCGCGCTGGACAGAGGGAGGTGGACCGAACGGACCGGGCTTCAGATGGGCACAGATCAGCATTTCCATCCAAGTCCAGTCCAACTGACTAGTATAGTTGAGTTCTTCCTCTCCTTCTAGGAGCACGCCTATCGCCAACTTAATTTTAACAAAAGGCGCAGACAAGTGAATCAGACGTTATCAAAGCCCTCGCCACTCTGTCCTCGCGAAATTGCATCAGATCAAACGTTCGGAGAGTGGAGGAGCGGGGTGGTGGTGGGTGGTGGAGGGGTGGAGGTGGGGGTGGACGGTTTTCTCGCGGGCAGTAGTAACGGCTGTGTACGCCCGCCCCCCCGCCTCTCTTCCTCACTCCCCTCCTTGGCACTGGAAAATTTACGACGGTGAAAGAGATTGGCCGACATTGTAATTGAGTGCATGGCGCAGTTCGAACACGAGCCGATCATTCGCACCCTAAACCGTACAACCCAGAAGGGCGGGTCCCGCTCCCCACCCCCGCCCCCGCCGCGCCAAGCGACTAGGGGCGACAAACGTTCGCAACTGACAACCCGCGACGGGGGTGTGCGATGACAACTAACCGTCCGCGCCGTTGGGACGCTTTAAAGGAGTTTTCGTGAGTGAAAGCATCTGAGAGACAAGCACATGTCCGTAGCAATACGAAAAACGAAGTTGGAAAACAGTGAGAGCCGTGGCGAAAACAACGTCTATGACGGCAAAGCCGAAATAAATAAACATAACCTCTCTGGCGATGGATTACGGCTGATTTTTCAAACAAAATACACAATTAGAGAACGTAGGAGCACAAAAAACTTGAAAATCCAGTTGTAGGAGGTGCAACATTATGGAATTCACATTTCAACAGAAAATTAATGGCTATTGCATCACAGGAAATTGTTTAATTCCTGACATAATCCCAAAAGAGCCCCTCTGTTTGGAAATCTGGAAACTCCATAGCACTTATAAAATCTTGAAATAATTGAATGGAGTTCTCACCTCTTCTAGTTGATTCACTGATTGGCGACATTGTGGCATCCGAGAAACAAAGGTAGAGGTGGTCGGAGAGTTATAATCCTCACGGGTCTCCTCCACAAACTCATTCACACTTATCAAGCCTGGCATTGTGACGGCTCGGCTCTTTCAAACACAAACTGAGACACTGACGTTGAAGCCACGAAGGACTACATCGGAATAGATCCACACTGCACTGCACTCGTTTCAATGGACGAAAAAAAAGTCGCGATCAAGGGTACCGAACGAACAAAACAATCGCCATTTCAACTTTATCTTCGACACTTGACGTACAGAGAGACGCGGGGCGTATACGCGTACGCTGCTAACGGCTCTCGAGAGCGCAAGCCACTGATGCCAACTCGAAGCTTGCCTTGCTCCCCGAGCTCCTCCCGGACCAACAAAATGGACGGTAGACTGCGCGGCAGTCGCTCTGTTGCTCTGGCTGGTTAGCGCCTTCGCCGCTAGAGCGCGGCACGTTACGGGGGGGAGTATGGTTGCCTCTCCGTAGAGTACACCTTGCGGTAAACAAAACAAACGGCCAAACAAACAGCCGCCGTCTGCAAGCAAAGTGACTTCCCTCTCGCCTCTAGGGTATCGTTTAACAATAGTCGTAAGTCGTTTACTTGAATTTAATACTGATAATAGTCCTGCTCTTTGAGCGATTGGCACACTGTTTGACAAAGCGGGAATGCCCAACGTCTTAGAAACTGTGACCGGAAAGTAACCTGAATATTGCGTTTGACAGTTTGACAGTCGGCTGACAGCTTAAGATGCCATCGCCGGAACGGGATAGTTACCTTAATCTGTGTGACGCCAACAAAGTGCTGGTAGATCAAAACGTTCTGAGAGCCCTCTCAAATGCCAGGTAAGCATTACTGATTCGCTTCTGATTTTAACAGTTACTCATCACCCCTATGAATGAATGAAACTTATTGAACCCTATCAATTATTGCAGCTTGACATCATTAGACTTGTCGGGTTTGAGCTTAACTAAAGAAACATGTGAGATATTGGCCAAAGTCCTAATAAGCTCCACTGTGTTCCATGACCTCAATTTCACAGACTGTTTGCTTCCACCACGAGGGCTAGCATCAATCTTGAAAAATCTGTCACATGTATCCTGTCTAACATTCTTGGATCTCAAAGGAAATAATATATCAGGCAGCAGTATTGCGAAATTAGGTCAGATGCTTTCAAACAATTCATCACTGAAAAGAATCAATCTGGAATGGAACAGCCTTGGCCTTTTTCCTGAACAGTTTAAAGAATTTTGCTCAGGATTGGCTCAAAATTCCTGTTTAGAAGATCTTGATCTTCAAAATAACCGACTAACGCCTGAATGTGCTTCTATGCTAAGCAATGCTCTCTCCTCTAACTCAACTTTAAAATCTTTAGGTAAGGCAACATTTTTAAAGTACAGAATGAAACTTTAGGCCTCTAAGCAATCATCTAACATATTTGCCTTTAGATATTCGCTGGAATGAAATAGGTTGGCAAGGGGGCCAGTACATATATGATGCCCTTCAAAATAACAACTCATTAGATAGCATTCAATTACAAGGAAATTGTATACCAAGTGACCTCTCACAAGCTATAGGTAATTTTTTTTTTTTTACCAAAACTATACTTTTACTTATACATTCTTCAAACAACAATAAGACATTCTCTTACTTTTCTATTTTTACAGAGCAGTGTTCTTCTCATAACTTATCACGGCATAAAGTAATTCAAGAATGCTCCGTTCGCAATCAGCTACTTGCCAAACATGTCAGGCGTGTTGAAGCCAAACGAACTCTAGAAATTGAAAGTCTTGCAAAACAGAATGAAGAAATAATCAAGTAACAATAATGTTTTTGTGTTAAATAATTATGTTAAGTATCCATTCAAATCAAAAATTTCCTCAATCTTTTGCTTACAGGGAAACAGAGATAAGACTTAATAGTGTTGAAGAAGTATTGAATGAAAAGAATGTGGCTTTAGCAAGTGCCCAGGTTCAGATAAAGTCCCTTCAGGCAGAACTTCGAAAACAAGAGCAAACAAATGATGAGCTACAGGAACTTATGAAGGCAGAAAGAGAAGGCAAGAAATACCAAGCTGAGAGACACCAAGCTGACCTAGAAAGGATTAAAAAGGTACAACATCTTATTACCTATCCTCTATTTTATGACAAAAGTTAGGATACATCTCTGGATTCTTTCAGAAATGCAATGAAGATATTCAGCAGCTAGGCGAGCAGTTGGAAACAATGGAAAGCGATATGTTAGTTGAAAAAGGAAAAGTTGCAGAATTAGCAAAAAAGCTTATGCTAGCAGAAGATGAAGTGCGCAGTCTACAGGCAAATCAAACTGGTCTAATAGATATAGAACGGAAAAGACATAAAGGTAAATGTAGCTTAGGCAAGTCTCTAGAAATTGACTTTGCACTGTATATGTTTCATCGTAATACAAAAATTTATTGTATTATAAAGAACAAAACAAAATGAAAACTCATTCTCTTAATTTTTTCTCAAATTTATTAGATGAAATGGAATTAGCAATGAGAGACCATGAAGGAAAATATGAAAGAGCTCAAAAGGAGTTTGATGAAAGAATGAGCATATTTAAAACCGACGCCCAACGCACTCAACAGCGCTTAACTGATCGTATATCCTCCCTTGAAGCATCTATCTTTGATCTGGAGAGAAAGCTCTCAGAACAGTCCTCCCATGCAGCACATATGTCTCAAGAGCTGGCACGCTCAGCTGAGATCACAGCTCTTGCAGTTCAGGAGACAAAGGAAAAAGAGGTATGGAAACCCACAAATACCTGTCTTGAGACTCCTTATCTCATCTTCTACATACCACATATACACTTCTGGGTAATAAATTTTACAGCTGGCTCGCATGAAAATAGTGGAAGAAAACCTTGAAGCTGCACGAGATGGAAGGCTTCGAGCTGAAAAACAACTTGAAACTGTACAACGCAATATGACATTACTGCAGGAACAAAATAACAGTTTAATAGCAGAATTGGGAGAGCCACAGAGGAAACTAGCACAGTTACATGAAGTAATGCAGAGTCTTACACAGGCTCTTTTAAGTAGTACCTCTAATATTAAAATTTTTCATTAACATTTTCTTTCAATTTTTTAAAATATTTTTTTGTAGGAACTCAGTAGAGAGAGGGATAATGTTACTCGTCTTCGAGCTGAGAAAAATGAAGAAATTGCTCGTGCAGATGCCCGGAAAGCTGATGTTGATCGTTTGCAATTGGAGGTAAATTCCTTAAATCAACAACTAGTAGAAATTAAAAACCTCCGCTCTGCAAAAGAACAAAAATGGAATGAAGAGCGGGACAAGATACAGTCAGATCTAGTGCAAAAAGAGAGAGAGATTCAAAGAATAAGGTAATTTATCTACTGTGACAATTAATGTGATTGTTAAAATTTGTGTGATACTGTTGAAAACAGAATACTGAATTTCAATTGCAGATCAGATGAAGTAGAGAGAGCTGCAGCATTATACTCAGCCTTCACTAAATATTTGGGAAATGTGCACCCTTCAACAGCATCATTTCTGGTTAAATGATTAATTTCAAAGTAGCAGCACTACAGAGAGGGTGTTTTTCATTCACTGTTGTGTGAGTGTGTGTGCATGTGTGTTCTGTTTGTGTATTTCACTTGGTGCTTGCACAAGGAGAAGGCCTTCATATCCATGAGTTTCTTACTTGGAAGATAAAATGATTGAGGACCAACAAATAACTTTTCTCTGCACTTTACTAATAAATTTACAGACTGAATTATCTAACAATATATACATTATACAGCAATATCAAATTTATACAAAAGGAACTAGAAAAAGCTCTTAATAAAATACTGTATTAAGAGAGTTGATATCTTTAACCTTGTACAAAATACATCATCCTAGGCCAGTCAATTTTAGGCAAAATGAATGGTTGAGAAAAAATAGAATAAATTAATAAGTCTTTCAAATTATTTAACAGTTATTACATGACATCACTATTTTAAAAAAGAACAAACATTGCAGTATGGCAAGGATGAGTTGTATGTTTTAATAAGACTTTGTAGCATAATCTAATCAGCTTCACAGTCACTGGGAAATCTTACTTCCATTATCAACTGAATGATGCAAGGCCATTTCATGTAGCTAATTATTGCTTACTCCAAATTAAGAATAAATATCAAACGAAATAAATTGTGACTAGCTCAATATAAGTTAAAAGTAGGTCAGATGAAATGTCCCTCTCAATTGCCTTAACAGGTAATTTTACATGGAATATGTGAATTAAAAATCATGCTGATTTTACACTCAATCAATAAAAAGCACTAACAGTTGCTGCTCACATATCATGTAAAAACATCCATAAAAAAGAAGTTGTTAAATTATCACATTTTCATGATGAGACAAATATCAGTTTTGAGATATTTGAAATGCACAAATGATTCAAGAAAACACCATTGAGTCAATGGTTGAATTAAGAGTATGTCTGTCCAAACAGATTATAAAAATTGATACAGTATTTAAACACTTAGCACCTGTGTTCTTATTCATTGTTGGTTCTAGATAGATAAAAATATATCATGAAAATATAATTTTGAATCAATTTCCACTTAAGGCATCTTTAGAACAGCTTCTGTTCCCTACACAATTCATTCACAATGACCAGTAGCGGCTAAATGTGAGCTGAGCTCACCAAATTCAAAGTCCTTAAAAGGCAGTGTTCGAGAAATCAAAATACTAGATAAATAGGTAAGGAACATAACAGTGGGTGCGGCATAGCTGAAGTGCCCACCAGTTATTAATAATCCATGAATTTTCTACCCTTAACCAGTCTCAATTGTTTGACAAGGAGAATAATTACAGCTTGATTGCAAAAATTACCAGTCAAATAACAAACAGAAACTGGACATCAGGTAACTCCATTATTAAAAAGGTAAGATGAAATGTCTACGGATGGATCTCAAACAGGAAAGCACAAGAGTAAAGATACCTCAAAACTTCCCAAACACAGAATAAAATGGCACAACTTCTTAATTATCTCATGTTTGGCTTTGTACTTGTGGTTTTAGTGAGATGGAAGATTTGTCATAGAACCAAGAAACATAAATAATTAAATTTCAAAAACAATAATTTGGGGAAACAATGACAACTCTCCAAAATTTTAACAGAAACAACGCCCTTCTAAAACATGAACACATGAATTTCGGCAAGACATGTTCAAATTTACATAATTTAGTCTTAATTTAAATCACAACTTCATTATGAAACAGAATGAACATAATTTACATCCAAATGGGACTTTATATGGCATGATACCAATAAAATGCATTAAAATGAGGAGATGCTCAAGTTCATTTCATATAAGGCATTTGCTTATTTACAAAATATATTTTCATACAGACTATTATATACAATTTAATGCATTTCATTGTACATGACAGAAAGCTCCCCAAGGATTCAATTCAAATACAATATCTATTATATACAAATGTGCTCATCTCTTCAAACAAATAAGATTTCTTTAAAGAGAGATATATTGTCAGCTAATGCCTAGTTATGTCACATTTTAAGACAGTCTCAAAATTAACGAGGTACAAGAACTATACACAAGAACTGAAGATAGCTCTGGTTAGAGAGCTCTTCTTTCTTGTGCTTAATCAATTGGTTTCACTTGAGCCATGATCTTTCCCTCCCAAAGAGGAACCAGATCATTATCGTCAGTTACCTCTTCCTGAATCACTTGCATGTCCAATTCTTCACAGTTGGTCTTGAAGAAATACCTGTAAATAGAAATGAAGACGTTGTGTAAATACTTTTTGAAACATCAAAATTAAATACACCTCACACACAATGACTGATTTCTTAAGGCAAAAAATAACCTACCTATAGTTTCCTTTCTTTGGAAGGTATTCCTTGAACTGTCTTAAGGTTACAGAACTATTTGGAATTTTAGTCCTATACGGAAACTGTTCTTCACAAAAAGTGAAGACAACTGTCGTGCTGTCTTGGGTGTCAGCGCGACCACTAGCAGGCCGACTGGTACGCCGAAGAGTGGAGGGGTTGGAGTGCGGCTCACCCTTGCTGCCCACGCTGTACCTGTGAATAAAAGACGTTTAAATTAGGTCTACTTGTCGGGCGGTGCAAAGCGCAGTGCTGCGTTTCCGACTGGGCACTGGGCTTACCTGGGCCGCTGACGGTGGCTCTCGTCCATGAGCCGCCTCCTGGCCTCCTCCAGCTGGGTGGCCGTGTGCGGCTGCGGCAGCGGCGGCATGCTCGGGTCCGCCACGAAGGGCTGCGCGGGTCCCACCCCGGCGGCCCCCATGGGTCCCATGGGCCCCATGGCGACGCCCCTCTCGAGCGAGTCCGAGCGCGAGTGCGCCGAGGTGGAGCCGGCCACCGACTTGCGGCTGTGCCTGGGCGTGATGGGGGAGGTGGCGCTGGCCACGCGGGCGCGGTGCTTGGAGGAGCTCTCGCTGCGCGCGTGCCACGAGCCGTCGCCCGTCGCCGTGTGCTGCTTCTCGCGCTCGCTCTCCAGCAGCCACGAGAGCACCTTGCTGTCCTTCATCTGCGTCGGCACGCCGGGCACGGCCGACACGCCCAGCGCCGGCGGGGTGTCAGACACCACGGACACACCGCTGTCCGTTTGGTCCGTCAGCGTTTTACGGCTGACGGACCTGCGGCACGTGCCGGGCCGGTCGCGGTAACGCGCGTCCGGGTAGCCCTCCTGCTTGAGGGTCTCCACGTAGTCGGGCACGGACTTGCTCTTGGGCACGTGGTGCTTGTGCTCCGAGCCCTCCATGTAGTCGTGCACGTTGCCCGAGTCGGACGAGAAGGTGGAGAACACGTCCTTTTCTTTCCGAATGTGTCTCGAACTGTAGCTGGGCCTAGCTTGGTAAGGGTGTGGCACGGGTCCCGAGGCAGTGGGTTTGGCGGAGGGAAGAAGGGTCGATGCAGCTGTGGGTACTCGTCTTCTTGCATCTGGACTTTTCGGTCTAGGTGAACTGAAGCCGGGGGATCTGGATGGTGTAAGATCTGACCAGACCCTTGAAACATGTTGATCTGAAAGAAAATGGTTCCATTGGTTAGCTCATCTGAAGAAATCTCATGTCATATCAAAAATATACAAGCAGAAATACAATTATTATTACCTAGGATAGCTTGGTCATTATCATCTTCAATCATTAGCTTTTCCCTAAGAGCATCAGCTAGCGCACGAGATGATACAGCTGTTTCACCTACACCAGATTCCGAGCCAACTGCATCCTCACGATCCATATCATTTTCTAACAACTTCCTATCTAACTTGTCTTGAGCATCCTGTTCCTTTTTAACACTTTCTAGCTTTTGAATCAAGATAGCAGCAAATTGATCAGGCTTCAAAGAATGGGTCTGAAAAATAATTTAGAATGTAATTAAAGAACACTGTAAAACGTTGCAATATGAGAGCAGAAAACAAATGAAGGGAGTTTTAAATTAGTTACCTGATCTTTATGAAGAATTTGAGTGCGAGGAATAACGGTGCGATGAGAGAATGGATCCCGATTGATACTTGCACTCTCCTTCATCTGCCTTGAATGTCTCAAATGTTGACGTCTTGAAGTTCTAGATCTGCCAATAGATGACATTCCATCACTGAAAATCAGAAGGTAGAAATTATAAAATAAGTGCATGACAAAACCATTGAAGAATGTTTGTGGTTTAGCATTAGTATACATATAAGCCTGCATAGGGCATAACAAAGATAATAAACATCCCAACCATTTTCCCTGGTTTCAAGGATTGGTTACTTACATTGAGCTGTCGGTCAGAGACATATTGTCTGACTCAGTACGTGCATCGGAGCTTAATGATTGGAGTTCACTATCTTGGCGTGATACAGGATTGTAGGAATTGTACAACACATGAGGGTTGTTGGGGTGAGAAAGGAAAGGACTGTGGTATGGGCGTTGCAAATACATCCTACCAAAAGGAAAAAAGAAAGAAAAAAACTAAGTAAAACAAAAACAAAAAGCAGATATAAGCTACAACAAACCAAAATTTGTAAAAAATAAAAATAAAAAATAAAATAAAATAGAAGCTTGGGCAGTCTAGTGTCAAGCAAACAAAAAGTGGCACTGACTATAAGTTTACTGGCAGCTATATTTTAATATTGAAATTTGAAATATTCCAGCAACATCAACTAGAAAGACTTAACATAACAATGACAACTAAAAACAGGTTAAGAGTACATCAATCAGAATTACAGAAGCACAACTAAACTCAAGTGAATAACTATCACTGCCATGCATTCCAAATTTACTTTGATGTGTACTATAAACTATAAGCAATCAATCATAATTATTCTTACCCAGCATAAGCCTCCGGTTTGGGCTTGAGCTCTGTGGCTCTTCTTCTCTCTGTTGCCATGAGCATATCTTTAGTGAGCCGCAAGGGAGGTCCCCCATGTAGTGATGGGGGAGGCATGGAGGATGCAGAGAGAGGATTTGTTGACAGCTCTGCATCCTCATGGAGGGTGGGTAGCGGGCAGCCTCCCAAACCAGGAGGGCTGCTATTGCTCCCACTTGAAGAAGGTGATTCGCCATTATCACTTGGACCATTCTGATAAAATAACAAAAAAAGTGGTTAATACACAAACTATCATTGTCATAAAAGGTATGGAGGGATGACATAAAATGATTAATCACCTGCATAGACTGGACATGCTGAAGGTAGAGATCTGACTTTAAGAAGTTAGGATAGGTGGTATTGCTGATGAGCTGCTCAACAGCTGCCTGAACTCCATCGAATACACCAGAATGGATCTCGCCCTCTTCTTTCACTCTCCAAATTACTTCTTTACGAAGATCCTCAGTAATAGCTAGTTGAGATTTTTGTAAATATTTTCTGTAAAATGAAAATTGAGTTTACTTGTTGACCGTCAAAATAATTACCAGATCAAATATTGAAGAAAAAATGTATTGACTTTACCTGTAAATAACTTTGACTAATTGACTCACACGTTCCTGATCAGTCTGCTTTTTCAAGCCCTCACATGCAAACCAAAAATTTAATGTGTCTAACTGTCCTTCTTGTTTCAGGAAGGTACGGAATAGATCTACACCATCTGGATCTTCTAATAAATAATGTAAGTTTTGAGCCCAACGTAAATAAGGAGGGGGTGAAGGTTGCTCGTGGGGATACCTTCCTCTGATATCCCCACCTCCACAGCTACCTTCGGGCTCGAAGCCCAATGGAGCACCTAGGTCTGAAAAATAAATGTTCATAAGATAACAGTACATAAAGGTAACATTAGATAAAATGGGAACCATCAGAATGCACAAACACACCTGCCACTGTGGTGTGGCGAGACCCAGCAGCTAGGCTGGATCTGCGTGGGGTCAGCACAGGTGAATCTGTTTTTCTCTGAAAAGTCCATGGTGGCGGATATGGGTATCCTGGAGGTGGTAAGCCCACGTCCGTTTCCTCTCCTGAAAGTAGAAACAACAAATTATAATAATAGCAAAGAACGCAGATATTATTGGGTAGTTAGTTCATGCAATGATTTGTTAACAAATTAAAAATAGTGAATGTAATGCTAACCAGGAACAGGAGGTCTAGGACAATTTTCATTGAAAATTGTTGAATGACGGTGAGCACTCATTTTGACAGATGAAATTGAGGGCTGACACAGCTGGTCAGCCTCACACCACAATATCTTAGATCTTCAAACAATAACTTCATGTTGAACACCTAGCCACACCTGGAACAGAACAAAATAAATTTGTCAAGAAAAGTTGAAAAAACTGTTTTTCTGTAGGTTTTTTTTTTTTGCTAGTTACAAACATCATAATATGAAATAAGACATCTTGCATGATAGATAAATAATAAAAAGATTACATCCATAACAATAGACAAGCAATGAAAAGAAAAGACGGAGGTTTTTTGGTGAGTCACCACCATCGATCGAACTGGATGGAGCAAGCGGGAGGGGGAATTGAAAAGATGAGGGTGGAGCAGGGACGCTGGCTTGGCTGAGAAGCGACAAGAGGTAGAAAAAGGCAAGAGCTCACTACCTCCCTCTCCTCCAAAAACTGATCGATACCATAACTACATGCTGAGAACAAAGAAATGCAAGCAAACGCTAAGGGGGTCTTGATTAGAAGAGCAGAGAACAGGCCAAACAAAGGCCAAAAATCCATATGAGGGAGAACATGAATCATACGAGAGAGAGTAAGTCATAGAAAAAAAGAGGAGGGGGTTGGCATATGAAGGGAGCTCTTATTATTATATTCATATAATTTCATCATAACTCCCATTCAAGCATATCGGGTTACCCCTCACGTCCAAACAATGAAAGGAACAGCAAAAAAAGAAAGATAAGAATGTTGGGGAAAATTGCCTTTGGCATTGATCCAATACAATTAAAAAAGGAAAATGCCTAGTCTATAAGACCCCATCAGGTCAGGTATACAATCAGATGAAATCAACTGGAACTAATAGACATTAAGGCCACCCTCAGTCATACACATTCACCTTTCAAAACTGTGTACGTAAATGCATTTAATAAAGTTATGATAGGGCCGTAACAGAAACAAAACTGTGAAACTCACAATACTGCGATCCATGGCTGGTTTGAAAATTAAATAACAAACTCAAATAGCACAGAGGTATAGAAGGAGAGGACCAAACACAGCTTCCCAGGAGCAGCCCACAAGGCTTCTGTATTGACCGGTGGAACTGAGACGAATGGCTGCCAGGGGATGAGGACCAAGCCAGACCAACGCTAGCTCGCAGGAGGGGGAAAATCTGACTCACCCACTCTGCGCACTGCGCAGCCCACACAATGTAAGGAGCAAACCTACCCTTACCAAACCCCCACAACGAGAGTTCCTTCCCCTCACTCTTCTGTCGTGATATGTGCTGTCATAACAGCCCACTGCACCAATAGGGATATGATGTGAGCTGGAACTACACTGCCTCGTATAATAATGTGAAGGGACCATATAAAATAAGAAAAGAATGAGCACTAAAAATGAGCCTCAGAAGAAAACATTACTTGAAAAATGTTTTTTAACACAAAAGTAAAATAATTTTGGCCTTAAATGTGGGCATAACAGAATAGATGAGGAAAAACACATATAAGAGAATAGTTATGGCATTAATATTTTTGGCAAATGCAGAAAGAGCTTCTCGACCCAGTTCATTCATAACACATGAGAAGGTTCCTTTGTGATCTGCAGCAATTATATTTCATACCTATATTC
The DNA here is from genome assembly GCF_000697945.3 of Frankliniella occidentalis. NCBI lineage: Eukaryota > Metazoa > Arthropoda > Insecta > Thysanoptera > Thripidae > Frankliniella > Frankliniella occidentalis. The sequence goes on along the minus strand of NW_026267174.1, from coordinate 1,703,596 downwards.
AATAGATCTTTTGATGGATGAGAGGCATGCTGACTACCAAGGGTAGGGTGGGGGTGAGATTGGTGGCGGTGGTG
>NW_026267174.1:1702003-1702547 GCF_000697945.3 Frankliniella occidentalis | reverse complement strand
GGGGGAGAGGACTCGACTGACTGGTGCGCGCGGCGGGGGCGGGTGGAAGGGGGAGGGTTCAGTCCAAAGCGTCCCTGCCGCCAAGCCGCCGGGGCCGGCGTGCCCCAGCCCGGCCCCGGCCATCGCTCCTGCCTGAGCGCCCGGCTGGCCCGGCTGGGCTCGAGACGAGCCGAGCGTCGAGAGAAAGAGAAGGGACGACACCGGGGCGCGATCCGCCCCGAGGGAGAGCGACAAGGACGGACAACGCGGCGGCACGGACCAAGCCGCTAGGTGCGGTGCGGCGGGTGCCACCGCGGCCCAACCTCGGGATGCTGACCCTTAGGTTGCCACATCCCTCACCTCTGCGCCCACGCTTCAGCAACGCCGTGCACCGGGTGCCCTGCGGTGCAACGACTGCCCGTGCCCAAGCAGCCCGACGCACTTGTTGCCGAGCACCAGGGAGACTCGCCACGTCCTCTCCAGGTTCGCGCCAAAGCGTCTCCGTGTCCCCCAGCTCCCGCCCCGGCGCGCCGCCTCCTTACGGGGGGCCGGCCCCGGGCCCCGG
>NW_026267174.1:1695261-1697442 GCF_000697945.3 Frankliniella occidentalis | reverse complement strand
CCCCCCCCCAGGGTGTCCGCGCCCACATCCGCCCATACCATACCACCACCGCCGCCACCCCGCCGCGTCGCGATCCGTCGCCTATCGCTTGCCGTGCCGTGCCGCCACCCGGGCCGGGGCCGTCGGGGTCGTCGTCGCGACGACACCTTGCACGCCGTGCGGCACGTCGCGGCGGGGGGCGGCGGGGGGCGGCGGGGGACAGGAAGTGTGCGATAATGCGCGGCAGCGGCATTGGCGCCGCCGCCCCGCTGCTGCTGCTCCCTCCTCCTCCTCCTCCTAGCAGCCGGGGGATATGGGCCCGGACGGGACCTGGACGGGACACACTGCGGCACTCTACACTCCTCACCTTCACATCGCCGCCCGATCGGAAAGGCGCCGCCTCCACAAACACACAAACACACATACACACACACACACACACTTCCCGCCTCCTCGCAATGGTGTCATTACCTCCATCACTTGACCGTTTCCACTTCCAGACCCCCTCGCTCTGCTGCTGCTGCTGCTGCTGCTGCTGCTGCTGCCGGCGGCGGTGCCCTCCCGCTGTGATAAGAGCTGTACAAGGCGTCGCGCTGCTCGCGGACGCCGCGCGCGCTCTCAAGAGCCTTTGATGATACTACTCGTTTTTATTATTATTCTGTATAAATCATTGATACGGGCGTCCGGGAGTGGCGTGGCGCGGGGGCCATGGCGGCGGCGGCGGCGGCGGCGGCGTCCGGGGCCGGGCCGCGCTATGGGCAGGAGCGGCGCGCGCACACGCACACTCACACACACACACACGCAGGCGGGCAGGCATGGACATATACGGCCGCGGCAGCCGAGGACCGGTTTTGTTTGTCTGGATTCACCAGCCGACGCATTCCGGTCGGGCTTTAGCTCGCCTCGGCTCCGGGGCCCGCCGGGGCCCCCGGCTCGCGGAGCGAGCGGGGCAGGAGAGAGACAGCCGCCGCCGCCGCCAGCCCGGCAGGAGCAGCAGCGGCAGCGCAAGGAAATAATAATAAAAAGAAAAGGGCAAATAAATGGAAAAAGATTATTTCACGAAAGACGACAAAAAAGAATAAAAATTCCTTCAAGTTGTGTGTGCGTCGCACAGCGTCGTCGGCGTCGTCCTGCTGCTGGCCCTTCTCGCTTTGGTCCTTCCCTGCTGCGGGTCCCTTCTCTCGCCACAGCGGGTCCGCGTGGCGGGTGGTGGGTGTGCCGCCGGGTCCTCCAGAGAGGAGAACGCCGCGGGCCACGGGCGCGGCGGGGCGTGGCGAGCGGGGCCGCGAGACAAGATATTAAAATCCGGTGGCAGCGAGGTGTGAGGCCGCCCGCCCGCCCCGCCCCGCCATGCGCGTCCCACGCAGCCCCGCCGGGCCCCGCCGTACCGCACCGTTTAATCATCTCGTCGACAGCTCTGCCCCGCGCCGCGCCGCACCGCGCAGCGCCACAACCACACGATTTCGCATTTTTTCGCCATCCTTTTCTTCTTCTTCTTTCCCCTCTCTCTCTATCTCTCTCTGGACGGCGGCGGCGCGGTGGTTTGGCGGGCAATATCTTGAGAGAAAGAGAGAGAGAGAGGCCGCAAAATAAATCTTATCCCGGGCAAGCAGCGCGCGGCGTGGCGTGGCGCGGCGCGGGCAGATTGTAACGAACGAGGCGGTCCGGCGTGGCGTGGTGTGGCTGCCGGCCCGGCGGCGCCCCTTATTCCTCCTCCCCCTCCTTTCTCTCGATACGAGCGCCGCTCACCCCTTCAATAAAGGAGTATAGTAGTGCGCCCTCCGAGTTTGGGGCCCTCACCTCCGCCACCGCCCCCGCCGCGCCTCCCCGCTTGGCCCCCCCTGGGCCAAAATGCACCGTGAAGCGAGAAATATAGCACCACCACCACCACCACGGACCACGGTGGCACAGACCCTCGACACGCTAGATGCAGCAACCTCAGCAAAAGTCGAGAATTTTTCTCAAAGCAGCCCCTTTATGCGCATATATGCGAGGTTACAAAGCACACACACACACATTCACACGCCTGGCTGCAACGCGACCAAAGCCTTGCATATGAGCCGTGCGTCGCCGTCGCCGTCCATGTGTCATGAGATTTGGGGAGGCTGTCACGTCCGCTCTCCCCCCGCCTCACCCCTTCCCTTCCGCGTCTCTCTCTCTCTCTCTCTCTCTCTCTCTCTCTCTCTCTCTCTCTCTCTCTCT
>NW_026267174.1:1690663-1695211 GCF_000697945.3 Frankliniella occidentalis | reverse complement strand
TGGGTGGGTGGGTGGCACCCGTGGGTGCAGCGCTGGGTGGCCGCCGACCAGACACCGGCCCGGCCAGGGCCCGGCACGCCGGGGACGTGTCAAGTGACTCGTGTCCTGTCACGCATACATGCGCCGCCGGGCACAGTGATACTGTACGGGCGGGGCGGCGGCCGTGACCACGGGGTGTCACGGTGTCACCCGGCGGCCAAACGGCGCGACGAGGCGCGCCGCCACCACGCCATGGTCACCACCGCCAGGCCAGCCAGCGGCGACCTGCGACGGCCCCGAGGAGCGAGCAGCGCGGCGACGCGACGGCGCGACCCCGTCGTCGGGGAGATTGCCGCTCCCTTTGACGGCCCCGTGCGATGGCCAGTTTACAGCCCGATAGCCAGGCTCTTCCCACCCAAATCGCACAAGGTATGGGTGCTTTTGCGGCACCGGCAGGGGGGCCCCGGCTGGCACCCAGCCAGCGAGGAGGAGGTGGGGGCAGGGCGGGGGCCGCGCGGCTCGACTGTTGATTGAGAGGCATGATGGGCAGCGGCACCGTGTGCGCGGCCCGGCCCGGCCCGGCCCGGCCAGGACATCAGGACCGTTCAATCTCGCGCGGCCGGCGGCGCCAACGAGGCGAGACCAGGGGCAGTCGGGCAGTCGCGTCCCCGGCGGGCCGCGGACCCCGCGCGCGGGCCAATACCCGCCAAACCACCCCCGATTTAAATTAACGGGTTTGTGAGAAATGCGCTCGAGAATACGTATGGGTGTGAGTGTGCGTATGTGTGATGGGGTGGGGGTGGGGTGCACCATGCCGTGCACTCCCAGGAAAGGAAGGATATACGACGAACACGCCGGGCTCGAGCTGGGTCGGGACGATGCTGAGCTGCTGCTGTGGCCCGGGCCCTGCCGCCTGAGCCGCTGTTCGTTGGAAACCCTACAAGCAGACAAACGGACCGATCCCTGCGCTGGTCCGATGGCCGGGCGAAGAGAGGGAGGAGGAGGAGGGGGGCTTAGCCAGGACATACGCGGGTGAGGGAGGGGGCGTGGGGGCGGGCGGCAGGGCGGGGAAGGCGGCGGCATGGCCAAGGCATGGCAGGGCCGCTTCACAACTGCTAGAAGTAACCGACAAAAACGCACACCGCTCTGCTCCAAGCCGAGCCGCCGACCGGCCCGGCGGAGAAGAGAGGAGAGAACCCAGAGAGGAGGAGGACGAGGAAGAGAAGGTGGAGGCAGAGGAGGAGGACGCGCGGGCGCCCGGGCGGACGGACAGACAGCTGACGCTGGGGCCCCGGCCATGCGGTGTGGGGAGGAGGGGGCTGCGAGTAAGCCCCCACATCACTCATACCCCGGCAGCACGTAAACACTACGCATGTTTTGTAAGCAATCGGACGAGATTCGGAGATATTTCTGTATCCGAGAGGCTGCCTCCAACCCTCCCCACACCCCACCGGCCCCCGGCGCGCGCGGGGGGCCCGCGGGGCGCGAGCGTATGGATGCACGTGTCGCGTATTTATGCACGTCTCACCCTCTCCCGCCCCGCCGCCGAGCACACGCGGGGCACAAGCGGAGCACACGCAGTGCACCCCCGTCCCGTCCTCCTCCCCCGCGACGTCAGCGCCAATGCAAACAGAGGCGGCAGCAGCAGCCCTTGGATGGTACAGTGTCGTCGTCGGCGGCAGCGGCGGCATTTGAGGACGCTAACGCTAACATGCCAAAAACACGGTGCCGGCCAAGAGTCTTCTCTACGACGGCGAAGCGGCCCAAGGCCCAAGTGGTTGCTTACAACGCGCGGCGGCGGGCGGGCACCTCTGCTGCTGAGGCTGGGCCGAGAAGGAGGAGGAGGAGGGACGAATCAACCTGAGGGGGCTCGCCCACGGCAGGGTCTCCCCCCCGGTCCCCCCGGTGCATTGGTTATGGATGCTCCCTCCCCCACCCCCACGGCGGCGCGGTGCGGCGCGGTGCGGCGGGCCCCGGTTCGACTCACCGCACCGAAAGGCGCGGCGCGGCGCACGAACAACAGAGCCTCTCTGCCGGCCCGACCCGACCGACGGACAGGTAGGCGGACGCACGGGCAGAGACGGACGGACGGAGAGGAGGAAGAGGAGATGGAGGAGGACGAAGAGGACGAGAGGAAAAGGGACGGCACAACAACAGCTCGGGCGGCACACGGCTGTAGGGGCACGAGAGAGGCGGGCGGCGGGAGAGAGGGACAGTGAGAGGCGGAGCGGGGGGATCTGGATCAGATCCTCAGGAGGATAGCCGTCTCCGCTCCAATCAATCCAACCCCTCGGAGCAGTGCACATCACCATGGGGCTACTGCGCTCGCTCGCGGGGAAGAAGGGGGGGGGGCGACAGCGGCCTCCACCGCGACCTCGGCAGGGGGGCTCATCGGCGAGGTTATAGCCCCCGCGGCCGTCACCGTTGTCACAGTGGGTCATCGGCATGTCCTCCCCACCCCCACCCCCTCCCCCCGCGCACCTCTCTTTCTGACACACCGCCCCGTGCTACGCCACGCCACGCCCGGCCCATGCCATAACGGAGTGCAACCGTTTCAATACACAGAGTTGACAAGACGGGGAATATAACGAAACGACAAGGGTCGTCGGGCTGCAGCGGGGCGGCGCGGGGCGAGGACAGGGAGGACAGAGGGACGACACGACTCGTACCGATACTAATGGGCTGTCGGCACCGTTTGCTCTCGAGCTTTGGCTTTTCCCCCGCCGCGCCACGCCGAGAGCCGAGGCAGCAGCGGCGGGGTCCTCGCCCTGTCCCCTGCACGTCGACCGTGTGGATTTAGCCCAATCAGGCTAATCAGGCAAAGGGAAGCCGACCGGACCGCTGCTCGGGCTGACCCGCTACTTCTTCTTGTTCGGGAAAAGAAAAGCAGAGGAAAGGGAAAGTCGCAGCACATGGTCGGAGCGGAGCGGGCCGGCCGGGGGGATTTCCGGAGAAAAGCCTTTCCAGATGGACCGTACGGTACATGCGCGGCGACAGAGCAGATTCCTGACGAAAATTCCGAATCGAAGTTCCCAAAACTCCCTCGAGGCCTCAACAGAATCTACGATTACGGAAACTTTTAGAGGAAAGCCCAGCCAAATCAATCCTGTACCACACAGCAGCGCATCCAAACTGAAACCCTGCAGGCTGCTTGCATTCAAGTCTCTGACTGGAATCGCGCGTGACGGGCAGAGAAGAAATACCCCTACCCTACCCTGCTGTCCTGCAGAGTGCAAGGACTCGAGGCTCCTGCCCCAAGGCAAGTCTCTGCCGCTGGCTGCCCCAAGGCTCCTGCAGGCATCCTCGCCGCCGCTGTCCGCAATGTCAAAGCAGCCGGATCGGGAGCCGGTCAAGCAAGAGACATCTCGAGATGTAGCAGCAGCAGCAGCAACAGCAGCGCGGACAAAGAAGAGCGGGGCATCGGCCCGCCCCGCCACGCCCTGCGCGCCGTTGCACCTGAGCACGCAGACGATTTCCGGAGAGGGGGGGGGGGGAGTTCCATCCGTCGGCAAACATTTTGACAACGACTTCGGAAAAATATCGAGTTTGAAATGCGACCGAGCACGGGTGGATTTTAAAACTCTCGTTGGCTACGGGCTTTCCCCCCGCGCCTCCCGCGCCGCGTGCCGCCCGCCCGTCTCGTTGTTCTTCTTCTTCTGCCCCTTCAAGACCCCCTCCTTCTCCTCCTCCTCCTGTCCTTTTTTTCCGCCGCTCCTGACAGAGGACGGCAGCGGCGCAACGCGTTATTAAAATAAAGCGGCGCGCAGCGCGCGGCGAAAAAAATTGTAAGTTAGAATCCTTGTGGTGTGGAAGCAGAGCGCGGCGCCGCAGCCGCACGCACCGGCGCGGGTACAGAGAGGAACCCCGTCTTCAACCATGACACTGTCCGGTCGTCAACCAAGACTTTAGTCCGGTCCTCAACCTCAACCAAAGACGACAGTCTGACCATCGACAGTCCGGTCCAGTCCTGCAACCATAAAGACTTCACTCCCGATTCCAAACCAAAGGGCTTCGGTCTAGCCAGAGTCCTGGTTGCAGGGGGAGACCTCGGAATCCGTTCGCTCTTCAACCAGGTCCTCAACCAGTCACTGCGCTACGCCGCCATACGTACTGACCGCCCCGACGAAGCCGCCGCGCCGCCGCCGCCGCTGCTCGCGTCTAATTGAATTTTACAGTCCGGACAAGATTCCATACGGCCGGGCCGCCGCCCACGTTAGTATTCATTTGCTGGAGATTTGATAGAGTTACGGACGGACCAACCGGTGGTGGTGGAGCAAGGGGATCGGCCATATCTAATTACAGATGATGAGGCGGGCCCGAGCCGAGCCAGCCGCCTGCGCCCCGGCGCGACTCGCCTGCTGCTGCAGTACAGGTGAGTGTCGGAGGTGCGCTGGTGCGCTGCTCCTCCCCGACAGGGCAGAGGGCACTACGTATAGCGCACGCAATTCCGAAATATGCGTCGAGAAGAGCCTGCGCACATAATATTGACACCTTGATCGTGAGCATCTTAATCATTTTAAGTGTGTCGATGATCGCGTGACGCAAAATGGGATAATTATTTTTTTTAAA
>NW_026267174.1:1681550-1683567 GCF_000697945.3 Frankliniella occidentalis | reverse complement strand
GCAGGAGAACACCGCCCCGCCCCGCCCCGCCGCGCCCCGCAGCAGCAGCGCAAAGCGCCTCTCCTTCGGACCTGAACCTTTTCCGCTCGCTCTGCTGCTCCGCCAGAACAAAACCAAACGGAGAGTAAAACTTTGTCATGTTTGGAATGCAATCCGCGCTGCTGGACCCGGCTGGCCTGCTGCTGGCGGGGCGATGCGGGGCCGGGAGCTGGTTGTGTTCCGTCCGCCCCACCGCCGCCCGCCCCGCCCCGCCACCGGTCACCTTTGACGCTCGAACTGAGCAAAGTGTTTCCAAATGGTATCGGGGCCGGGACCAAAAGCCCCTCCTCAGCCTTGTGGGCTCCTCCCCGTGGCACAGCGCCCTCCCTGAGTACTATTGACACAGCGCGGGGAGGTGCACACATCCCCTGGCCAGGACACCCTCCTCCCGCGCAATCAACAACACGTCGATGTCCTAGAAAAAAAAAATGAAAACGTCCGAGACGAAACCAGCAAAGCACAGAATGAGTCCGCGATTGCAGAGGACCGAGAGGACCTCAACGTCGCCATGCTCTTCGCCCCGTTAAAACCATAAATGCACACAGGCAAAATGTATACACACACACACCTTTGATACACGCATCATGTTCTACCTACACCGACAAAACGCACATGTATAAGCAAAGCAGATAAGAGTTGCAGCAGTAGTAGAGGGACGTTCTTTTACACGCTCTGCCAATGTTCTACAACTACATATTACTTCATATCTACAAAATAAAGTGCACGACATAAGTAGAAATACACGAGGGCAGGGCCCCTACTACAGACTATGGCACATCGTTGGAATATAATGCTCTTCACTCAGCCTAATGCACTACGAACGGACGGCACTTTAGGTACTCACACAGCGTGGGCCTGGGAGCGAGTGCGTAAATGTACTAGAAGTGTGTTACACCGTCTCGAGTCCCTCACTCTGCAAACTGAAGTAAAACACACCTGCCGTCAGCTCGTCAACAAGGAGACCACCACAATCTCACAAAGAGAGGGGAGACATTTTAAAAAAAGGGAAGAGGGGGAGGGGATTGCAGGTGATGTGCACCGTACTTGTCGGGTGACGCAGTGCTGCCAATCTCAATGTCACTCCCTAAAAAAGGGTAGGGCAACAAGACGGGGCGACTTAGGCTGTTGTCCTGCGAGGGGGAAACAGGGGAATAGACACTCGTACTGTACTTAGCAAAACTTTTCCTTTTCAAAATACATGGGCGAAAAAAATCAACCCCTTTCGGACGCGGTTAAGGACACCGTGCGCCGGAGGCACAAAATCCCTACCGAGACCTTTCTGGTTGAGAAAGACAAGAAGAGCTAGAGGGGGAGCAAACCGGCAGAAAAAACGGAACGGCCGCGCCTTCGCCCCTTTCTCCTGTTGCGGTGTAATAATTAAATGCAACAAAGAAGGAAAAGGCTCTTAGACGACTTCCGCCAAGGACGGACTGACGTTGGCGACCGTCCCCTCAGCGAACCGCGGTGCTCTCTGCACCCATTTTTATTTCATTATGCTAAAGATTCTCTTGCATAACCGACTGAAAAGAATACCACAGCACAGGAAAAGAGGAGAATCTGTACAAGAATCCCCCTCACCCGCCCCTTCTTTTTCAACCCCCCCTCTTCCCTTTCTCTGGAATGCTTTATCGCCGTATCTCGAACCGAAAATCGATGACAAATTAACCGCTCTGTGGATTTAGCGGGGAGTCAGAGCCAGGCGGGTGACGGACGCCTGAAGGGCCGCGTTGTATTCCACACCCACACTGCATCCTCATCGATTGACGGTGCAGAATCAGACAAGTCGGGTTATGAACTCCCGGCGCACAAAAACGTGTGCGAGCAGTGTGGAGCCGAGCCGGTGTGCGGGAGGTCCACCGCCGCGCCAATGTTGCCCGATTGCAGATTATTCGCATTTATAGGTATCGAGTCCTGCTGCGCAATAAAATGCGTGAGAGTGCCACGCGGGTATGGATGGTGTCCGAGACCGCTACCCCCC
>NW_026267174.1:1680564-1681500 GCF_000697945.3 Frankliniella occidentalis | reverse complement strand
GCCCTCGAACCCCACCGGCCCGGCCCGCGCGCACCACGCACGGCCCCACGGGCTCCTCGGCGGGCGCTAAGCGACGGCGATAACACCCCCCGCGCTGCCCCGCGCCAGCTCCCCCGGGGCCGTGCCGTGGCCTCTCCCCCGGCCTCCCCACAGTGCCACCGCGCGCAGCGCAAGCGCGAGGCAGCCGCAGCACGCAGCACTGCTTGGAGAAGTCAACGAGTGCGCGAAAAAAAAATCAAAGAAAAGTTTTTTAAAATTACTAAAAAGTAAAAAATTAGAAATCTAAAAGTAAATAAAAATAAAATGATGTTCGAACAGTCGTCGTTACAAGTCATGGAAAACCACAGGTGGAAAAGTTAGGTGCACACTACACTAAAAAAAAGTCCTAATAAATAAAAAGCTGCGGAATTTTTTGGCAAAAGCAAAGTTGAAAACTGAAGATGCGAGGACGAGTTTGCGGCAAGCGAGACCGAGAGTGCATAGCTTGGACTAAATATGCAGAGAAATAGAGGGGGGGGGGGCTCCTCAATCTTCTCGAGCACGGCTCTAGAGTATGAGCAGAGATTTCCTACAGGGGCCTGCAGGTAGCCAAAGGCCGCTAAGACAGTCCTGCAAAGAGCGAGAGAAAGAGAGAAAGAGAGAAAGAGAGGGGGGGGGGGGGGGAAAAGGGGGGGGGGGCGAGAAACGGAAAATGAGAGAGGGAAGGAGAGAGGAGGAGGAGCGAGAGTGTGAGGGAGCGACAGAGAAGGAGCGAGTCCGAGCATCGAGGCCGGCCGAGCGCGCTGCTGCACGGCGAGCGAGGTGAGGTTATAAATTTTTCTTCCTGTCCATGTCCATCCGAACGTAATTACTACTTTGGGTGTCTTCTGAGAGCGGCCCGCCCGTACCGCCGCACACCGCGCGCACACCGCTCAGCCCCCCCCCCCCTCCCTTGGG
>NW_026267174.1:1670071-1672316 GCF_000697945.3 Frankliniella occidentalis | reverse complement strand
CCCCCACCGCGCGCCGGTCCGCCCGTTGTCTGTCTGTCTGTGCTGCGGACGGTGGCACCACCAAGGAATGCGCCCCCGGCGGCAGCACCACCACCACCACCGGACAGCAGGACGGGAAGCTCGGCGGGGGCAGGGCGAGGGTGACTCACCGCGCGGACGCACCACTACCACCACCACTGCGGCACCCCGGCGCCGCCACCAGGTCGCCGATGACGACAATGACGACAAAGACGACACCACGACGTTGCGTCGCCCCCAATCTCCCCTGACGAACTCTCAAAAATCACCATACAGCAGGCGGCTGTCGCCTGGCTTGGCTACTGCGGCCCCGCGTCGTCGCCCCGCCCGCACTTCCCTAGATAGACTGTGCCGCATGGCGCGCGCGCGAGCGGGCTGCCTACTCGCCCGGGCCGTCGCGCGCCAGTAGGGCTAAGCGGTGTCACCCAGAAGAGTATAAGTGAATTTAAACTTGCATCCTCAAAAGTGCATTTCCGGGTGTATCCCAAATACGACTAGTACAGGGACGAAGATTCAATTCCTCTGTCCACTTACCCACCCTCACTTTGGCCACCATCGTCACCATCATCACCACCACCACCACCACCACCACCAGCGCCGCGCGTGCGGGGAACGTGAGATGGGAGGGAGAGAAGAGGCAGGGGGCGAGGACAAAAAAGGAAACAGATATGTAGTTTCGGTTGAGAGGCGTCACACAGAGAGGCAGACAGACGGACAGATAGACAGGGAGCTGTGGGAGGCGGGGAGAAACATCAATCAATGATGCATGGCGACATGCACCAGCACTCTTCACAAGTGAGAGAGAGAGAGAGAGAGTGAAGCTCTTCGAAATCATGTGCTCCCAGCAGCTCCGGTGGGCCTCAGGGCCGCGAAAGAGGGGGAGGTGGGAAGGAGAGTGTCTGTGTGTCTGTGATGTGTGTTTTAGGATGGGGGGTCGATTGAGGCCGGCCAAGACAAACTCGCCGTGGGGGGATGAAACCAGGGCGCTTCGCTGCTTGCGCTGCACTGTGGTGGTGGTGGTGGTGGTGGTGGTGGTCTGCAGGGGCAGCCGGACCCCCGCCAGTGCATCCAAAAGGGCAGGCTGTTGCGAGCTACTTCCTCCTCCTCCCATGTTAAAGCATAGGCGCCGAAAAAAGAAGCCCGCAGCAGCCTGCCCTTTTGGATGCACTGACCCCCGCCCTGCCACGCCACGCCAGGCCAGGCCACGGCCCCCAGCCATACAAATAGGCTTATAATTGCTTCCCTACCGGACGGGAGCCACGGGCGCACCAGCAGTGGTGGTGGTGGTGCTGATGCCCCCTGCCTCCCCTCTCTTCGCCCGCGACATCGCTCTGCAGCGAACCCTTCAACTTGTCGCCAAAACAAAAGTGTAGTTAACTCTTTCCTTTCTCCGCTTCTTTTTGTTTTAGGGTCTGTCTTTATTTTTCCACCCCTTTCCTTCCCCTTCCCCACCCCCTCCCCCCTTTGCCTTTTGTCTTCCGCGAGCTGTTCGCCGTGAAAGAAAGCAGCAGCAGCAGCAGCAAGGGTTGTCAGCCGGGACAGCAGCTTGTGGCAGCCAGTTTAGCGGGACGCGCTGGCGTGCGCTGCTGCAAGGGCATGGGGAGAGAATCGAGGCGCCGGGGGAAGAAGGGATTGAAAGACGTCATTCATTCTTAAATAGGTGTGCCTCGCGGAGCTCCCGAGCGCAGCCTGAGCGCAGCACGAGGATGCGACGTAGCGGTGGCGGACAGGGGAGGTGAGGGAGGAAGTGAGGGAGGGAGGGAAGGCGAGTGCGACGACGTCGTCAAAATACATAGCAGACGATAGGGTGCCGCGCGAGACGCCGCAGACAGCACAACGGTGCGCTAAACGGGCTTGGTGGTGCCGGTGGACAGCGCGGAGGCGCGCGGGTGCGTGGCGGGGCGGGGCGGGGCGAGCGGCGACAAGTGAACAGGGGCATGAATTAGGATGTGTGCGCGATAGCGGGCGCCGAGCAGCAGTCGCGGCGGGCGCCCCCGGGGGGGCCATGCGTCGTCTGCCCCCCCAGCACACCATACGCCCGCGCGTCGCCCCCTCCACTCTCTCTGCCCCGGCCAAATTACGCGAAATAAATCATTTTAACTTTGTCGCTCGTCCCGCCGCGCCCCGGCCTGCCCGCCCGCCCGGGCCACTTGCATCGTCGTGCGCCCCGCTCGCCCCGCGCCTTTTGCCTTTGATCTGATGGGCTCCCTTTGTGCCCCCCTCCCCC
>NW_026267174.1:1663313-1669406 GCF_000697945.3 Frankliniella occidentalis | reverse complement strand
CAGCCGCCCCGCACAAGTCCCCGCCCCCCACGACGGCGGCGGAGGTAGCGCGACTGAGCGGGGCAGATGGTGGGCAGGATAGGAGCGAGGATAGACGATAGCTGCTGCAGGTCGACAAGGTCGGTCTGTTGGTGGAGGAACCCCCGTCCCCGACGGCTGGCGGGGGTTTGGCGCAGTGCCTGTGGCCAGGCCGGCGCTAACAACGCGCGGTCGGTCCCCTCGTGCAAGCCTCGTCGAGGGCATGATGGAGGGATAGCAAGCACTTCCCCTCTCGCCCGCCCCTCCCCTCTCCTCTCCATCCCTCGGGCTTTTGTCCTGATCATCGCCTGATTGGCGGGGTTGCCGGTCAGCTGACGTCGACCGTGGCGTTCCAATAATGAGTCTTCTTTTCTGCCCTGGACAGGACGGCCGGAGCGGAGGGGGGCGGACGAGGGTTGGAGGGGAAGGGCGACGGAAGGGCAGGTCGGCGGACGCGGGGCAGAGCAGAGCACAGGGAATCGACTCAACTCGACATTTTCGTCCGTTTTCGTCCCCTACTCCGTCCAGGAGTGGCGTGGGCGGGGCGGGGCGGGGCGGGCGAGACGCTGGAGCCAGTGGAGCGTCATGATGGCCGCTGACCAGCTCGGCCCGTGTGCACCGCACCCCCTGGGAGGAAAAAGGAGGGTGGCGAGGGGAGGAGAGGGATGGGGGTAAGCCGACGGGAGGGAGGGGGAGGAGGGGGAGCACGACAACGTGACAAGTTTACTCTCTGACGTCCGGCGGGAGGATGAGGATGGAGACGCAGGGGGACGGGAAGGACCGTGCGGCGTGCGGACCCACCACGACCGAAGGGAGCGCCGCCCGGGGAAGGACCAGACTTGCTGGACGCACGACTTCTTACGCGCCGGGTACACTGCCATATACAATCGTGAAGTGAGGACAGCTGTGGACTTGTTGAAATAATACACGCTCGCTGGGGGAGTGCGGCGCGCCGGTAAAGTCCCTCTCTGGCCCCGGACGCGCCGAAGCGCTGAAGTGAGAAGTCACTCGGCGTCCGGGGAAAGGGAGGGAGGAGGGGGCGGCGGGGTCGGCGGCCAGGACGCAAGTCATACCGCGCGGGAACCCAACGCCTCGCGTCCCGTCCACGACGCGGCGGCGACGGCGACCCGACGGCGCCCTACACTGGCAAATAAAATGGGATAGTAAAAAGATTTCCTTGTTATGCATTATTACATACTTTTCCGTGGGAACGAGAAGAGGGAGCCCGCGGCCGTGTCGCCCTGCTCCTCGCGCCCCCGCGACTCTCTTTTTCTCCTCCCTCGACTTTCATGCCGCACGGCCCGGCCCGGTTCGGGTCGGGTCGGCGGTGGAGAGTGAAATTGGGAATAAGGAAGCGCCAAGTCGGACGTGTAACGCAATTTGCGGGAAACGTGGAGGAGCCCAGAGGAGCTGAGACTTTGGTCCGCTACGGCACGCCGCTGCAACGAGCAGCAGCAGCCGTCGTAGCACCATCTTGCTCGGAAGCAGCAGCAGCCGTCACAGCAGCAGCTTCTTGCTCAGCAGCACCTCAAGCAGCAGCTCAGGATCAGCTGCAGCATCTCAGAGCATCTCACTGGCACCTCAGCAGCAGCTCAGAGCATCTCAGCAACAGCACAGCAGCAGCTCGGCAGCAGCACCCTCGGCGGACCCATGCCGAAAGTGATCGCGGCCGCGTCCGTCCTCACCACGATCATCACGAGCTGGCGGGGCGGCTGTCACTCGGCGACGCCCCATCGGTGAGCGCGCTTCCGCCGCGGCAGACACACGCGCGCCGGGGGCGGGCGCAGGCGCCCATACCACGTGCTCTAAATACAGATCCGGCGCAACGGACGGGCGGCGGAGGCGCGCGGCGTGAGAGAAAATGGACTAACGCACTCGCTCTGCTCGACATGTAGTCCACGCGCGCGCCGCCGCCGCGCATGTCCGCGTGAGCGTTGCGCGTTCGACGACGTGTTGTCGATCGGCATGCGGCCCACGTCCCTTCAATCACGAAGGAGGAGAGGGGCTGCACTATGAATCGATCGGCCCACAGGATGCGCGTGAGTACGAGCATAACGCGATCAACCACTCTATAGATAGAGCCTCGCGAGAGGGGAAAGGGAAAGAAAGAAAAAGGGAAGAATACAAGAATAACTTACTGATCACCAAATGTAACCACCAAAATCACCACAGCCAGGTCAAGGAACGCATATTCACCTGGAACAAAATACAAAAATACAAATTATTAATACTGTTTATTTTTTTTAAATTTAGTTTTTAAAATTATATTTTTTTTCCGAGAGGGTCGGCGTTGCCGCATGGGGCATGGGAACCAAATACGACACATGACTTTAGCAGCGAATACATATAACTTTCTCTGGGCTGTGGGGTCCGCGGCTCATGAATGGCACGTCAGGTGTGGCCTCCGTGGCGGGCCGCGCCCCAGCCGGCACGGGGGACCAAGCGGGCTCGTGTGGTGGGCCTCATGGCGGTCACGTATGGATCGTAATAATAATCTCACACGACCATTGGGCATCCTCTCTCACCACACGTATCGGTACACTGCCCGGCACAGCACATCGGGTGGGTGACACAAGATAGGGCAAAAGCGACACAAAAACCAAACACCAAAACATATCATACTAAAGAAACCTAAGGTGAAAAATTTTGTCTTTTATAAAAGCCAGCTGTAATTTTGTTTTCTAATAATAACTAAAATCTTCAGAACGGCCAAACATATTGTTGGTGGCTTGGTTTTACAAAGATATTTCTTTTTTTTTTTTAGTGGATATGTTTATATGCCTCCACGCAACGCTGCTCGTGAATGAATGGAAGAGAAATGGAGATGCACACACGACGTATTACCATAATCACACGATGTCCCGCAAACGTGTGCGCGGCGCGGCGGGGCGGGGCGGGGCACGCATCATCGCCGCGGGATCTGACGTAAACCGAACACGCTATTCCTTGCAGTATTCGCACCTCTCCAACAAACCAAAACTTGGGAAGGAAAGGCTAAAAGGGAGGGAAGGGGGGACGAGATTAAGGCGAAAAACAACAAATAAAACAGCAACTTCCAGGTGATTTGCTCCCGCTAACTGATGGCAATCTCTGCTCGGGCCAGGCACCATAGCCGTTCTTCTGGACTCACCCAACAACAACAACAACCTGACTTTGCGCCTCTGCAGACGCAGCGCCGCCGCCGCCGCAGTCTTGGAGGAGTTGATCTTCCCACGGCCCAGGTCGCCCTGTGCGGAGGCGGTGGCCGAACATCCTCATATCGCCGCCCTCCTACAGTATAACCCCTCTCTCTGCACGCCGCCCCGCTCCGCCAAAGCGATCGGGGCGTTCTGCAAGAGGGAACCCCCCCGTCGTCGACACAAAAGAATCTCTATAACGCCTCGGCGAAAAAGGCGAGAAGAGGACGGCGACGGCGGGCAAATTAAATTGAGAATGTAAAGCAGCGGGTCGGAGCGGGGCGGGGCGGGGCGGGGCGGGGCGGTGTGAATGGAGTGGCTTGTCGCCTTTTTGGACCCGCAGGAGCGGCACGGCGGGCAGCAGCAGCAGGGGGACTGCTTGGAGGAGAAGAGCAGAATGGGAGCAGCTGTCGATCGGATGGGATGGATGGGGACCCGCAGGGGCCGGGCCGAGGAGATGATCGCCTTGAGGACGAAGAGGACGAGCAGGAGCGGCGGCGGCGGCGGCGGCGGCGGCCGGCAGGGGCGGATCCGGCCGCGAATCCCCCCCCCCCTCTTTCCCCTTGTCCGCCTCAATCCAAGACCCTCATCAAGGCCAACAACAGCTTCATTTTTGCGCCGCAATGTTCGTCGCCCGCGGCCTGGGGCCCGGT
Organism: Frankliniella occidentalis; assembly: GCF_000697945.3. Lineage (NCBI taxonomy): Eukaryota > Metazoa > Arthropoda > Insecta > Thysanoptera > Thripidae > Frankliniella > Frankliniella occidentalis. The sequence continues at coordinate 1,665,559 of NW_026267174.1, read as the reverse complement.
CCCCGACGGCCCCGTATTGCTTTTCCTATAGAAAAGAGGGCCTCACAGAGGAGAGGCGTGCTATCGGAAAGGACACAAAACGAAAAGGAAATAAAGGAAAAACTTTGTGTTATTTGGTCCTGAAGGACCCCCAGCAGGCCGGCGGCAGGCGGGACGAGGGTCGAGGAGAGAGGTGGGCGACGACGCGCCCCCCACGGGGAGATGTGTTGTGGCACGGCGAGGCAGGGCAGGTCGCCGGCGGCGCCCAGCGCCAGCCTAGGGCGCCGAACGTCCGATCGCGTCAATGACAAAAGAGGCGCCTCCGTGCTGTGTTTTGTTTTTTATTTATCAAGTTTTTTACATTAGTAAGAGCGAAATGGACCGGGGGCGGGGGGATATAAAAACCGATTTATTCTAGAGCACTGTGTGTGTCCTCGGCCTCGGCCGTCGACGCCGCCGCGTAGCTACCGGTCTGAGGGGGAGAGCCTTGGGCTAGCCAGAGAGGGTCTGGTCGAGGTGGAAGGAGAGTGAGAGAGAGAGAGAAAGAGGGCGGTTCGAGTCCCGCTTGATATGCAACATTTTCCATTCGTTACGGGGCGGTGGCGGGGCGGAGGCGGGGCGCGGCCCCACCCCACCTCTGCTGCCGAGCACCTGACGCGACGCGGCCGCGACGCGCCCACGGCCTTGCATGCCTCCTCCTTGCATGCCAGCAGCAGCAGCAACGACGACAACAAATTTAATGAGGGGTAAAAATCATTTTTCCATGCAACTTCACCGAAAATGTGAGCGCGCGCAGTGGAAACAAAAACAACAATACAAGAAGACAAACACGCGGCATGTATCGCATTTCTGTAAGAAGCAGCTCGCGCGGCAAGAGGCAGTACTAAAAGAGGGAACCCGAGAGGAGAAGAGGGGGGAGGAGGGGGGGATGAAAAAACACCAGTAGAATGGTGCGGAAAGTGCTAAAAATGCGGCCCCGGCGCGCAACGCGGAGCGTGGCGTGGCGTGGCGGCGCAACGACCCATCATCAGCAGGGCACGGCGCCCCGCGCGTCGGGGGGGATCATGATCACAGGCCTTGCAGGCCGGAAAGGCGAAAAAGAAACGGGGCGCGGCGCGGCGCGGCTGCTGGCTCTGCGCTACTGGGGGGAGAGGAGGGGGAGAGGGGGCAAAGGTAGCAATGTGGGAAAGCACGCGACTCCCGCCACGGCCGCGCCGCGCCACGCCACGGCGACGTCGCGTCAAAGGCGCCGCCGCCCGCCCCTTGTTAGCCTGACCACCGCAGCTGACCGCTGCTACTGCCACCGCTGCCGCAAGGAGCCGCAGGCAGCGCCGCGTGAGTGACACGCCGAGCCGAGAGGGCCTTGCCTTTGTCAGCACGCGTCGTCAGCAAGAGGCCCCAACGTCTCTCCTGCGCGCGGCACAACGGTCAACGGAGAGCAAAAAAAATAAAAAAAACGTTAACGCTAACGCTAACGTGAAAGCAGATGACTTTTGGCGATTGGCGTTGAGTTTTTACTATCAACTTTGGGCGCGGCAGAGGCGGTGAGGCGCGACGGGGCACAGCGGTAGCTAGGCGTGAACGCGGCTTTGAACGCGGCATTGAGCGAGGCGAGCGTGGCGTGGTATTTGTGGCGTGTAGCGGCGAGCGTGGCGCGGCGAGCATGGCGCGGTGAGCATGGCGCGGTGAGCATGGCGCGGCGAGCAAGGCGCGGTGAGCGTGGCGCGGCGAGCGTGGCGCGGCGACCACGGCGCGGCGAGCACGGCGCGGCGAGCACGGCGCGGCGAGCGTGGTGCGGCGAGCGTGGCGCGGCGAGCGGGACGCGGCAAACATGGCGCGGCGAGCGGGACGCATCACCATTGAACGCGGCAGTGTTAAAGCACCGCACGCACGCACGCACGCAGTCACGCACGCACGCAGTCACGCACGCACGCACACACACACACACACACACACACACACACACACACACACGGCGACGGCTTGGCTGGGCGCGGTGGCCCAGTGCTTTATGCTCACTTTTATGACGGCGGGTCGTTAAAAGGCGGCCGGAGAACGGCGACCAGAGCTGCATAGGGCTGCGCGGCCGCGCTAGACTTGAACAGCACTACAGGGGCAGGGGCACGGGCAGGGGCACGGGCAGAGGCAGAGGCACGCGAGAGCCCCACTGCCTAAATACATTGGACTACTGCTTGCGCGTTTCTGCTGCTTAAACTGGCGAACTTTGAACTTTACGCTCTGGCAGCGCTACGGCGTTTCTGCTTTTG
>NW_026267174.1:1662190-1663138 GCF_000697945.3 Frankliniella occidentalis | reverse complement strand
GGGGGGGGCAAGAGAGGAAAGAAACAGGAAAGAAATGTACATGTGCTGCTGCTTGGTGAAACCAGGTGGAATGGGATGCATGGATAATAGGGTAGATGCATGCTGCATAGCTCAGAGGTGCAATAAGGCCCCCGCAAACAACCCTCGGCCGGCGCTGCTGCTGCGGCAGTAGTCCAGGTGGACTAACCTCCGGGGGCAAACAAGGGTAGGAGGAGGAGGAGGTGGCAGGGCGCTGCATAATGTTTGCGTTGCAGGCCACGGGCGGGCGCAATCAAGAAGGGGCGCAAACGGCAGGGCAAGAAACACGCCAAACCGACCTCACATCAATGGTGAACTGCAACAGGACGTTTCGTTTGTTCCGTTGTTGACTGACAAAATCAGGTTACTACAACACAAGTCTTTGATTGATTTTTTTTTCTAGTTAAGTTTTCTGCTTTGATCGTTGAAGGAGCCGCGATATGCCACACCTCTTTTTTAGCCCGCCCTTCTGCTTTTAAAAAAGCATTAAAGCGGGCTTATGCAACCGCCCTCGTGTCCGTCCGTCTGTCTGTCTGTCTGTCCGTCGTCCGTGTAAGAGGAAGGAGATGAGCTAGAGGTCTGCAAATTTCAGGGTATCTTAGGGGTCACTCCTGGACAACGAAACGCCTGGTGCAAATCCTAGCAACCACCCCTAAGGGGGTGAAAGGGGGTAACAAAGAAATAGGGGTTGGTCCAAAAAGTAGACAAAAAATATTTTTTTTATGGTCTCCTCAGGGGTAACTCGTGAAAGTAGAGCCCTTTGGGCGAAAATTTTGCCCGTTTGACGCTATCTTGAACCGTTTGGGTGCTAGATTGCTTTTTTCGACGAAAATACGGCGAAAATGACCACGTTGCACATAAAGACGTACAAGGAGGCGTCCAATCGTAAAATGTCAGAGGAAGTACCCCCCCAAAACAACACGTTCTGAA
>NW_026267174.1:1661098-1662115 GCF_000697945.3 Frankliniella occidentalis | reverse complement strand
GGGCGACCAGGGGATCAGGCGCAATTTAATCTCCAGCGGCTCCGGGGCAGGCAGGCCGCATGCGGCGGTGCGCCATGTGTGGTTGTGTCGGTTGTGTGGTGAGCCCCCCCCGGCCCCGGCCGCCGCCCTCGGCCCACAGCACACCGCCGGGGGACCCCACACATGCACTTGACTATGGGCGTTACGCGTCGCGCAAGGGGCCGCCCGAGAGAGCCGCACCGCGAGAGGCGAGGCCTGCTGCGGGGCGGGGCGGGGCGGGGCGGGGCGGCTGTGAGGTAGGTCACGCCACGAGCCTTTGACGGTGCCGATGCCGACACGCAGCCAGAGAGCCCTGGGGGCACAATAAGAGTGGCATCGGGTGTCTCTGGTGTGGTGGTGGAGTCCGCAGCGCGGCCCGGCCCAACCGGCCTTGCCCGGCGTCCGCACCGATATGATCGGGCCGACGACAATCACGAGTATTGAGCGTCGCGACGGGACGGCGGCGCGGGGCGCGCGCCGGGCGAGCGGAACGTGAAAGGAGGCTCCGATTGCCTTTCAAATGTTTTGGAGCGTGGTGGGGTGTGGCGGTGTGGCGGCGGGCGGGTCCGGGCGGGTCTCACGGTAAAGCCGCCGACACCGCCGCGGCACGGCCATCCGCGCCAAGAGTAAACTCCAGGTGTGCAGCTGCGCGCTGCGGCGGGGCGGGGCGGGGCGCGCGGCGAGGCACTCGGGGGCTTCAAAGGACACCGCCGTGGCTCCTCCCTCCGGGCAGAGGTGATGGTGGCGAGGGGAGAGGGGGGGGGGGCTCCCACGCGACACGGCAAGGAACCGGCCGGCAGGGCAGGCAGGACGTCTTCTAAAGTCACACACACAGAACAGACAGCAAGCAGGAGCGACCCCAGGAGTGGTCACTTAGTGGTCATTACTGCAGAGATCAGGGTATCCATGAGAGAAGGGCGCCCTGGAGAAGAAGCTTAACCCCGGCCGAAGCGTGCGCCGCGGGACGGGGGACCAGCCTGTGAGCGCAAATGAAGAGCT
>NW_026267174.1:1650668-1653665 GCF_000697945.3 Frankliniella occidentalis | reverse complement strand
TCGCGAGGGCCAAGGCGAGCGGGCCGGGGAGGGGAGGAGGGAGAGCGACGGAGGGGAGGGGACGGGACAGGCTGTTCGCCACTTCACCCTCTTCACACAAAGGTGTGAACCAAAGGGAGCCCGCCCGGCCGGCGAGCAGCAGGCGCGAGGGTCTTGGGCCCCCCGGAGCCGGGCCCAACCTAACCAAGTGGAGGAGTCACAAAAGCACCCACGACGACGACCACGACGACGGCGACGACGGAGGGGCCCTGATGGGGCCTGCACCACGGCCCTGCACGTCCGGCAGGGGCGTGGCGAGGTGTGGGACAAGTCCTCACTTCCGCGCGGTCACCGTCGCCGAGCACCTCGAGACACAAGAGGACTCGAGAAAGAGAAAGAAAGGGCGCTGTTTAAAAAATAGAGACCGTCTTGTGGGGACTGTCGAAAAGTAGTCGGGCTTTTTCAAGAGAAAAATTCCCTTCTGCAAATGTGTAAATTTTCTTATTTGATTTTGAGGATATTCTAAAAATGCTACAAGATCATGTACTTCAACTACTACGTACACTGATTTTCGCGACTCGGGTGCAAATTTTCAACCAAAGTGTTCACAGTAAAGAAAGAGGCGTGGCAAATGCCGGCACCCGGGACTTTTGAACGCGAGCCCAGCTGAAAATATAATCCTTGAAATCCAAGATTTTCTGGCCCGACTGCTAGAAAAATACTCTTTGAGGACGGCGACGGCGCCTGACTTCCCCAACACCTTTGGTCTAAAGGGCGGGCCGGGCCGGCCGGGCGGGCCTTGCCGGCTCCGCGGGGGCTGATCAAAGCGCCCCCACACGCAGCACCTGTCGCCGAGCCAACGCCAACAGATGCTGCCAACGATCTCTGCTCTGCACGCCGGGCCTCCTGGCGGCGACGCGGGCGGGTGGTCAGTCGCGGCGACGAGTTTCGCACCCTCGTTCGCACCCCCTCTTCTGCTTCTAAACGCCGCGCTGAGCCGCGCCGGCGGCGCCCTGCTCGCTCAACTCCGCGCGCGCCCAGCGTGCGATTGCGAATATCACACAGTGTGTCTCTCCTCCTGGCGCATTCATTCGCGCCACGCCACAATCAGAGAGTCCGCAGGGGGTCCCCGCCGGGGAAGCCCCTCCTGGCCGCCACCATTGTGTCCCCCAGCGGCAGCCACAATAAGGAGGGCGCCGGGTCCAGAAAGGGGCGGACGCGCGGGGCTTCCCTGCTCGGCCGCTATGTATTATTGCGTCTGTGGTCGCAATAGCCTAGGACCCAACTACGAATGATTACTGCTCTATACGGCCAGAAAAAAAGAACTGGACCTGGAAAGTCAATCGGCAATCTTTATCAAAACGCGGGAAAATTTTACCTTCCGGTAGAGACATCCACTGGGAGGACTGTCTAAAAAAAGTAACAGCAAAAGACGAGGAATTTCGCGTTATAGGGCCCCACGAGAATGTATCTCTGAATTTTTGTTCTCTTAGTTCAGAGTAAGTCGATCACAAGCGTCACCCACACTACGAACCGAATCCGACTCATTGGCGGAGTCATTGGGAGATCGAGAGGTCCCCTTCCACTTGAAGCGAAGCGTCTCAAAACGTCGCGCACCTCGTAATTCGAGTGCTCCCGGAGCACAGGTGGGGCTATCTGGCCGCTCAGGCTCAAGTCGTCTACAGCCTCAGCCGATCAAACGCGTACTTGGCGAAAGTGAAGTCGCACAGTCACACGCACCCATCTACACTATCGGACCTTATCACAAAAGCATCGACCAATCAGAGTGAAGCCCCTTGTCCGAGGGCCGCAAAGCCGAGCCATCCCGGCTCCCTCGGGCTTTATTGTGACGATCTGCTTTGTGGTGATTCGCGTGAGGGGGGCGCGGGCTCTGGCGCGTCGCGCAGGTGACCGAATGACTGCCAATAGCCCCGCGCCGTGCGGCGGGAAGCAGGGGGAGACCCACCAACGCCCCTGACCAAAGGGATTTGGTCCGCTAAAAGGGGGGCTTTGATCCAGGGGCCAATACGGTGGGGGTTGTACTTGTTGCTTCACTTCAAAGGCCTCGGCGCGCGCCCCGGCTGGCGGGCGGGAGGGAGAGGGAGAGAGGGAGGGGTTGTGCGGCACGCCACCCGCCGCCGCCGCCGGCCCCTCTGATACAGATTCGCCGTCATTTCAATCTCAAAGGGCCTGGTCGGGACGGGGGGAAGGGGTGAGAGGGAGGAGGAAGGGGCACGCGCCGCCGAGTTCAAACAGAGCCGGTAGTAGCCTGTTGCGTCCAGCAGCATGCAGAGCCCGTGGTACTACACACGGAGAGACATCAGGGCGTAGGTCGGAGCATGGCAGCTAGGAGGGAGAAGCCGTCCCGTCACATCGACGGCGCCAAAGCGGCCGAACCAACGCGAAAGCTGCAACAACAGAAAGACCTAAGGGTCTCCTCCACCTCGTCCAGGACAACCAGTTCCGTGCGCGCGGCGTGCAAGGTGCACGGCACGGCGTGCACGCTCCCAAGTGTGAGGGAGCACGGTGCACGGCACGGCGTGCATGACACGGCGTGCACGCTCCCAAGTGTGAGGGATGGCACCTCGCCCGCTCCGCTCCCGCGCCGCCGCCGCCTGCCCGTCCCTGTAATGAAATGAATTAGCTCCTCGCGAGCGACACAGGAGGGAGTTCCCATGCACGCGCGGTGCTCCCTCACCTCTCGACCGTCTCTCTCTTGCACTCGTAGGCGCTCCCTTCAGCCGTCTCGCTCGCTCCTGGAGGAGCCCCAAGGGCCGGTGAGGAGAGGGGCAGGGACGTTACGCGGGGTGCCTGGAATGGCGGCCGCCTCGCCCCGCCCCACCCCGTCGGACTGGACTCTGGTCGGCTGCTACCCAAATTGAGCATTTAACTAAACGCATTAGCCTCAAATTATAGAGGCACCTCCCAACAAAATATGGATGCGGCTCGATGCCCCACCAGGCTGCGCCGCCCCGCCCCTGATAATAACGGCCTGAGCAGGAGCTGGGGGGCGGGGCG
>NW_026267174.1:1649628-1650618 GCF_000697945.3 Frankliniella occidentalis | reverse complement strand
CCCACCTCACTGCCCGCCCCGCCCCGCCCCGGGCCTTACGCGGCGCGGCTCATGCGCCGGTTCCCTTACCTCTCTCTCGCGCGCGCGTACGTCGTGTTGGATCGTGTAGTTGACGCCTGTTCCGTGTGCGGCTATAAAATCACTACCTACATACACTGCTATTTACTCACTGCAGCGCGCGCCCGCCCGCCTGCCGCACACGCACTGCGCCGCTCGTCGTGGACCTCCCCGCCCGCGCCGCCCGCTGCGTGGGCCGCAGCCGCGACTTCATTAGGAGGAGGGTGTTGTTGAGGCGGGGCCTCACACCGCAGGAGCGCCACCTGTTGCTCTACAACCTGGGTGCGTGCCGCGGGCGGCTGGGGGCTGCGGCCTCCATCGTGTGCAAGTTGTGCCTCAGCAGCAGCATGTAGTGTAAGTGAATTTGTCCGATTCACTTCCGGCAAGACTTTTTGCCGACAACCTATCTCTCCTTTTATTTCACCGGCCGCTCTACACACCAAAAAGGAGCACCACGAACTCCTTCGCTTTGCTCCGGCATCACCTGTGCTTGGCCCGCGGCCCGGCTTCCGCGCGGGCGCGGGGCTCAAGCGTCCTCCCCGGAGCTCCTCCAGCAGAGGCCTTTGAGGTCCTCTCGGAGGCGCCCTCGGACGTCCTCTCGGGGCGCGATGTGTGCCGGCGTGCTCCACAAGCGAGCCCCGCTGCTGCTAAGCGCGCGCAGCGAGGACGCATAATTGAGGGCCTCGTTCAGCACACACGAGAACTTCACACACGGGGGCGAGTTGGAGGACGGGGAGACCGCGAGGACGACGAGAAGGTGGAGGAGGAAGTAAACGAGGAGGTGGAGGTGGAGAAGGAGGTGGTGGTGGAGGAGGAGAAGGTTGTGGTGGAGGAGGAGATGGTGATGGAGGAGGAGGTCGTGGAGGAGGAGGTGGTGGAGGAGGTGGTGGAGGAGGTGGTGCAGGAGGAGGTGGAGGTGGAGGTGGAGGTGGA
>NW_026267174.1:1627998-1641668 GCF_000697945.3 Frankliniella occidentalis | reverse complement strand
GGGGTGGGGTGGGGTGCGTCTTGCAAGCACGAGGTGTAAAGCGGATCTACTCCCCACCACCACCACCACCCCCTCAATGGAAGGCGAACCAGCACCACTGCAAACCGCGCTGCAGCAGCATTGCACGTATGTAGTCCCCCAATTCAATGCGAGGATTTAGCCCAGCTAAGCGGATATGACCCAACGGTCGGTGAGCCGGGACCAATGGCTCTTCTTCGCACCCATGAGAGCCAGCCATAGACCGCGCCAGTGCGACAGGGACAGACTCGGTGAGAGTTTCCGAAATGGAGGCCTCTTTCCCGCTCCCGCGGAGGCGGAGGAGGTGCGAGGTGGCGGCGGCGGCGGGGTGGGCGGACGCTCATCCGGTCGGGGAGAGCGAAGGACCTATACACTACACTGTGTCGCCGTCCAGGACCGAGATGGACCGGGATGAGAGCCGCAGCGGCAGCAGCAGTCGGAGCGGAACATATCAGATCTGACCACATCCGAAACCCGAGAGCGGGGCGGCCCGCGCACCGCCGCCGGGCATCCTCCTCCTCCCGCCTCTCCCCCCCCCCCTCGCGGGCTAGCAAGGTGTGTACACCTCCAAGTCACAATAAACAAGCAGGCAATTCGACCATTCCAACCCCCCCCCCCTCGCGACTCCTGGCCGCATTCCTCATGGCGTTAGCGCGTAATGCGATGGCGTGGCGTGGCGCGCCCGGGTGTCAGGAGCGCCGCCCATGACATGCTGCCCGCCGCGCCACCACGCCCCGCCCACCTCGAGAGACGTGCGTGTAGCCTGGTGGGGAAGGGGAAAGGAGGGAAGAGAAGGGGTAAAGGGGGGAGAAGTGGAGGGGGAAAGGGGGCGGGGGTAGCAGCTCACGCCACGCCAAGTCCCCAAAGAAAGTCAACATTTTCCAAAAAGCAGGGCCTACCCTATATACTTTTGAATCTCGCCCACCCAAAGTTCAGGAACTGACACAGGGGAGGTAGAGCTTCATGGGCACTTCTTTTCATTTCCGTTCTCTCTAGTAGAGGTTCGAATAAATGGCAAACCTTGGTAAAACCAAAGGTGTAATTCAGGTGTACAGGTGTAATACATTCTCAGTGCATCTGCGAAGATGGCATTGATGGTAAATTGAGACAGAAGAGCAGAATTACGAGCAAATTCATTCAAATATGATTAAACGCTGAATCTAGTCAACGAGGTGAATTTAATTTTACCAAGACATCTGTGCGGCATAACAAGACGTCTCTTACAGTACTCTAAATGAATGACGATTTACAATGTTTTGTTGAACCTCCTCTTACGAGCATTCTCAAGCAATCTCCGTTCAGTCTGGGAGAATTTCTTTTGAACAAAACATACCTTAAAAGTTTTTGACAAACATGTACTTCTGATTCCAGTTTCAATGACTGTCACTAGCGACAAGACATATAACCAAAGGGTAAATATTGTTTTCGAACTTAAATGGGTTCAATGTACAACGAACTGAGTATGAATGAAATGAACACATAGGTGTTTGACCTTATGAACAATGATAGGTTCCAATACCACAGGTTATGTTTACATTAGTATAAATGACAAAGCAATCTTTAACACCGCCACAGAAAAAGAAATTGAAGAGAAAATAATGTTTTACTTCATTAATTTAGGATAAATGTGGGAAAGTTTGGGTATATCTCAATGGATAAAGAAAGCAAGGAGCAGTTCAAGAGGAACATAACCTCCAATAGGTTAACCTAAATCACAAACTTAAGAGACCCAGAAGCGAACGTGAGATAAACGGTAAAGAATGTTGTGTCAAAACCATTAAGATTGCAAAAGAAATTACTTAAGGAGTATTCTTTAAAATTTAACCGGTTGCTTTGACAACAATGTAAGATAGCCAAGGTGAGACAAAAATAAACCTTACTCGGCAGTTCTAATGAAATATTTTAGGATGTCAGCTCAAATATGTTCATTGAATTGCGGAGAAACTCTATCATAAGATATCAGATAGGAGAACAAAGAACTTGTAACAAGTTTTGGTAAAGAACTGACTTACCTTTGGAATTTCGGCAGTCCCTTGAGAGTAGAAAAGCTTGCAGTCCACACACAAGACGTTGAGAAAAATAAGCACGCTAGTCATTGTTTGTAACCATTAACACGTATTGCAAGAGAAAAACGCAACGAGAACAATTTAAACACATCAAATCACAGATTAGGTAAAGACTTTTTAAATGTCAACAAAAACAAACAGTAACGACTTGGCGCAGTCTTGCTCTTCCATGAGACATGTTGTGAGTCTCGCTCTACCGGCAGATTTCCCAAGCTCATTCAAATCACCGACCAATCAGGTTGCGCGCCTCGCGTACGGTTCACCGAGCACAAAAGTACGGTACGCAAACCGGGCGGGAACCACACACCCCCGCCGCTCAGAGCTGTTACGCCATATATCTGACAATTTTCCCGACCAAATTACCATCTCTCTCTTTCCCTATTTCGGGTGAATGCTTAAAAAAAAAATATACTAATTTTGAAAAATGGGAAGTAAGGCCCCAACTAAAGCTGCAGCCCGAAGATTTCCGGTCGGCCACCTAGTTTTCCCCGTTTATCCAAAAGGGCTCAAACAATGCGGACTGTGCCCCAGCCCGCGATCGCCGGGGAAACGTTTCCCCGCGGAAGGGTGCGGTCCGTGAGGGGCGCCCAGGACTCGCTCCGCAAGGTCCTGTAGGCTCCTGGGTCGGCGGCGAGCCCCGCAACCGCAGCCGGATGGCATGGACGCCGTGAGCCGGAGGTCCAGCGCCTCCTCGGCGTCGCGCGACAAGGGGCGGCGCAAGGCCACGGAAGAGGCCCCGCCGGCGTTCGCGGGCGTCGAGGACGAGATCAACTTTTACGCGAGATTCCTGCAGCCGCTCGTCACCGCGCTCCCTTCCGAGCGAGGTCAGCAGCACCTCGGCGCCACGACGGGGAAGTCCCCGCCGCCGGTCTCCGTGGCGAGTGCGAGTCGCCTCTAAAGCTTCCGCGCTGCAGACAGGGCCACCGCCGCGCAATGGTCGCTGCTGCTGACGGCGGGTGCGGCGCGCGCCGGCGTGCACGACGAGTACCTGCGGCAGCTGCTGGTGTGCTGCGCGCTGGGCCGCCTGCTGGGCGTGTTCGCCAGGCCGCCGCCCTCGGCCGCCCTTCGCCCTCTGCCCGAGGAGCACACCGTAAGGCCCCCTCCAGCCCATGCACACACACCCTCAATGCGAGCACTTCCACGACGGCGCGCACTCGCAGGTGGCGTGGCTGACGCGGACGGCGCACGCCCTGGGAGAGCGCGAACGCCAGCGCAGTGCGGGGGAGCCCCAGGCCGCTACCGAGGCCAGGAGGGCCTCAACCGACCAGGAGCAGGCCGACGGTGGCGTCTCGGAGGCCGACAAGCCCGATGCCCCGAGCCCGGGAGATGCGGATGACCAAACGGATCGGCAGCCCGTTCGGCTGGAGGTGTCCGCGGGTGGCACCCAGTACCTGGCCGTCCAGGAGGGCAAGGACACCGGCGATGACTGCCATTTCTACCTCGCCTTCTCTTCGGAGCCGTTGTCGCAGTGGGTCGGCGCCTCAGACACCCCGCCACAACCCCGGGTGGGAAACGATGCTAAACGTGCCAATGTCACGCGACGTCGCTCACGTGACGAAAACAGCTTTAACCCTCCGCCCGGCTTCACAGATCGTGGTGCCCGAGGAGCCTTCGGGTGGGCCCGGAAGTTCCGGGGCGCAGGGCTCGGGGCCGCGTTCCGGGTCCGGCTCCGTTCCCTGGCTGTCCTCCCACGAGGGCGAAGGGCTCGACTGGCTCATAGCCAACCCTGGATTCCTATCTTTGCCTTCCGCAGAGAAGTATGTGGTGGGCGGAACAACCACAACAACATGTGACTATTTCGCGACTGCAAAATACGGTTGACACCCCTACCCCAACCCCTTCCCCATCTCCCCGTTGAACACAGGCCGGACAGCGGGCTGTGGCAGGAGGCGAGTCCCGAGCCCCGCGACGACGCGTTCTCAGACTTCGGCCCGGGGACGACCGTAGACGAGGCCGCAGTGTGGGTGGAGGACGAGTGGGGCGGGCTGAGCGGTGCACACGCCGTGGTGCTGGGCCGCGGCAGCTCCCCCAAGCATCAGTGGCGCCCCGCTGAGCAGGTCATCGCAGAGTTGGGTAGCCACCCAGTCCATGTATGGCAGTCTTATGCACAGCAAGCAAGGGGGGAGGGGTGGGGGATGATGAGATATGGGACGCTTAGCGGCGGCCAAACGGTCGTCGGTCATGGCTCGGTGGCATTGTCAGGCCTCGCAATAATGACCTCCCTTTCTTCCCTCCGGGGCGGCACCGGCCCAACCCCGCACCACAACATGAAGCAAAAGCTCTTAAATTCTCAGTGATCATGGCCACTTGAACAAGCCTCGCGGACCTCGCCGCCCAGCCGCCGCGATGCCCGACGCTCAGGGGCGCGTCCCCGCGCGGGCGCGGAGGGGGTGGGGGCGGACGCCAGCGCGGCGCCGCAGTGTGCGGCAACAGGTTGACGTGGAGAGAGATGTGGATGAATGAAGTGAGGGAGGCAGGAAGTGCCGAGACTGACTAGGAGCCACACGTGCGGAGCCCCAACGGTTGTACGGCTGGCACCCCCTGCAAAGGCAATGTCTGGTCGTGCCCCCCAGGTGCCGCTGGGCTGGGAGGCACGTCGACGGAGGACCCCTGGTCTGAGCCGGTAGCCGCGTCCAACCCCTTCTCACCGGCCGCGCACCACTACAGCTTCGGCGAGGACTTCGGTTACCGTGACCCGGGCCCCCACGACATCTCGGACGTTTTTGGAGTCGTCGCCAGCGAGGGCGAGGGAGTGTCTCCCGCGTTCGGGTCACCGGCTGCCGGCCGCTCTGCAAGGACGACCCCCGGAACGCCCCAACAGTCTGGATCCGCGTCCACGCCGCGCTCGCAGGTCCGCCTGCTCATCGGCACGCCCTCCAGGGAGGCTGTGGTGGTCCCAGGGGAGAGCTCGCCGAGGAACCTCCGGTCGGCCGTCTCGAGCCGCCCGGCGTCGCCCACGGAGCCCAGGTGGGCGGTGAGAAGGAGCATAGTTTTGCCCCAACGAGGTCATCTTCACCCCGTCACCCCTTCCTGTCCCTCCCCTTGGCAGCCAGCCGGCCGCCGCCATGAGGAGGTCGCAGGCCCCCAGCTGGGACACCTCGTACGCCGGGTCGTCCTTTGGGTTTGACCCTGGGCGCAGGCCGCAGCACCCGCACCCGCAGTCCTTCCAGAGCTCCTCCACCGCCAGCAGCGGCGGCTGGCCGGTGAGCACCTCGCTCGTCCCGGTCGCGGCGGTCAGCCCATCCTCACGCTCACCACTGACACCTCCATGTTGGCGCAGCCATCGTGGCCCCAGCAGGCTGCGCGGGCCGCCCCCGTGGCCGCCATCGCACTGCCCTTCCCCGCCGGCCCCTTTGGCGGCGGGGCGTGGGGCGGCCACGGGGGCTTCCTGGACGGCCAGAGCTACGACGGCACGTACGACTCGTACGGCTACCAGTCCATGGGGCGGCGGGGGCAAAGTCCGGGCCCGTGGCAGGACTCCTTGGGGCAGACGTACGGCTCGACGGAAGCGTCGGAGCAGACCGGCGCGAGCAGCCTCGGTGGCGGCGGGTGGCCGTATCGGTACTCCCAGTACTCCCTGTCGCGGTCGCGTAGCGCCCCGTCCACCATATCCGAGGGGGAGAGGGAGAGGTAAATGCGGGAGATGGTGGGCGTTGTGCTCCGGGGCGGTGCTGGCATGTTTCGCTGACGCACAGCCGGCTGTCGAGCGGGTACAGCCCCAGCGAGCCCTCCCTGCGTTACGACTCGGACTACGGCCTGCCGCCGCCGCGGACGCCGAGGGCGAGCCGCCGCCGGCCCCCGGTGTACGAGGACCCGGACGGCAGCCTGTTCAAGCCAGCCACCACGGCACGGCGCACGATGCAACCCACCATCACCCGGGCCTTCAGCGACTCCAACCTGCGCCAGCCGCAGGTGATACTCGGCAGGGGCCCTTGGGGTTGAGCAGACCTTGTAAACCAGGCTGTGTACCGTGCCGTGTTCCTCATTAGTTCGACGGCTCGACGAGCTCTCGAGGGCAGAGCCCGGCGTCGTCCTGGGGGGCCTGGGCGCCGCCGGGAGGCCCCCGGTGCAGCACGCCGCGGGGGGCCATGCCGTGGGCCAGCACGCCTGCCCGGAGTCGCGCGGGCAGGAGCGCGGTGCGGCGGACGCTGCACTTTGGCGATGAGAGTGACTCTTACGAGGAGCCCCCGACCTCTGCCGGGGTCTCGGGCTACGCCCCGAGTTCGCCTTGGTCAACGCCGTCCACGCCCGTCTCCCGTGTCCCGCGCTACAACTTACCGCTCGTCCCTCGCCCCGGAGGTCAGTTAGCCCCTCCAGTCAACGCCACTGACCTATGAGCCTTCCCGCTCCGTGTGCTTTACCGCCATCTCCAGTCCCCTACAGCAATGCCTACAGCAGCCCGGGGGTGTTCCTCACTCCTCGAGCGAGGCCCCGCGCCAGGCCGCCGCTCCAGTACTCCCCGCAGCAGGGCGGCCCGCACACGCCGCAGGGCGTGATGCTGGCCGTGCCGGCGGGCTCCGCGGCCCCGCCCCCGCCATACGCCCCCCAGCGCCGGCGCGCCCCTCGCCCGCCCCCCAGTCGGCCGGCCGCCTCCACGCCCGCCCCCGCCTCCGCCCGCGGCGCGGACTTCTTCACCACCCCAATGGTCCCCGGGCCCGGGCGAACCGGCCGGTAAGCGCCTGTGGTTCCGAGGCTGGGCCGCCCGCCCAACAGAGCTGCGCGCATGCTGCCTAGCCTGCCCGAGCTCTCGGCCCGCCGCGCCTGGCGTCCGCAGGCCAGTGACATGATCTCCCTCACTTTCAGGCTGCAGCCCACGCGTCTAGAGAACAGGTTCGGCACGGGCACGGGCGCCGTCATCAGCGCCATGGTCTACCCGGACGCCACCGTGGCGTCGGCCACCTACCAGGTGAGGGAAGCACTCCGGGGCTCCCATCCCGTCTGCTGCTGCTCTTCTGACGGGGAGCGCTCCTCATGTTACGCAGCGGCAGATGCCCCCGTCGCGGGCGCCGCCCGTGCGCCACGGGTGGTTCCACGTCAGCGAGACGGGGCGGAACTGGGGGCGCGCACCCCTGGACGCCAGCCTCGCCAGCACCCCCGCCCCTCGTGCTAGGCCAAACCCCAGGGTGCGCCCCGTCCCCCGGGCTGGCGTCGTACCACGACGGCTCTCGTACTCGGACGACTCGTCGGATTGGAATCCCAACTGCAGCCGCCAGACGGAGCCGCAGGTCGAGTTCCCGCCCAGCTCCCCCAGTTCGGCTTACGACACCAGTTACCACACGGCACCTTCGTCCGCATACAGCGAATACCACAGTTTTCAGTAATCTGACACGGGATCCGGTCGAGATCCAAGTAACATTTTGTCCCCATCCCAACTGTCCTCTTCCCCAACGCCGCCCCCCCCCCCCCCAATTAAGGCATAATTATATCAGAATGCACAGAATTAATAATTAGTCATTTATTTAAACTTGATCATAACATCACAGACATTTGTGAAAATAGCTAAAATTTACAGACAAAAGCTACAGGGCGAACAAAGAATGTAGAAACAAGAAGAGGAAAACTTTCCACCAGTCAGTAACTTAAACACTAAGATACAAAATAAAAACAAAACTATTAAGAAATCATACAAAACATAAAGATGCATCAATCAAACTTAAATTGGTCTTGTCCCTGAAAATAAATTTATCATTAATTCAACCTATCAGTCCATGTGTAATAGGTACAAGCAATATGAAAAATATTACAAAAATAAGTACAATATAAAACTTGGTTTATTAATCTAAAATCGCTCTTATGTAACTTAAAGCAGCTCAAGTCCGTTGAATTTTTGGTCTAGAAAAAGAGAAAGTTGTGTTAATTTCTTCTTGTTGAAACCATTGCACTTCCACCTCTAAAATGCAACAGTTTTACTTACTTAGAAACAAAACCAAAGGCACTGAGCATGCTCTGACCATGAGCAGCTGGTGGTGGTTTCTTTAGGCCAGGAGTGCGACATGCCGGCTTATTCATTTTGGGAGTAGGTTTTCTGCTCACTGAATTGGTAGGTGATGTCATGGTATGTGGAAGTAGCTTACTGGGACTTTCAAACCCATCATCAGGTTGGGATGGTACCTGAAAAATCGTTCATTGAGTGAATACGGACAAAAAGCAGAGTACAACTTGATTTGTCGCTTCCAGTGCGTCTCACTCACTTCATTTGGGCTACAAGGTGTTAAACTAGTACTTGACTCAAAACCAGGGTCATCTACATCTTCCCCATCTTGTTCTACATCAGAGGGGTTGTTCAGTCTTGCCCTCTGACTGACTTTTGCGCCTTCAATTTCTTGAGATACTTTGATCAGATTGTTTTCTGGGGGTGTTTCTTTCTTGAATGGGTTTTTAGTTGGAGATGATTTTAAAAGAGGAGCAGCATTCTGAAAATAGTGCAGATGATCTCAGTTATATCCAGTTTTTTTTTTCTCTATTCAAACATTAGGAACAGAAAAATAATACAAACCTCTTTTTTGAATCGATCATTCATGCTCTTCAAGGTATCAGCTGTACCAGATCCACACTTGAAAACATCTTCACATTCTTTTTTTGGAGAGTTAGAGAGTGAACTAAAAAGAGGCTTCCTATGAATCATAGGCGTCTTAGATTGCTTCTCAGGACTCATTTTATAAATCTGTAGCACACTGAATTCTTTTTCATTCTCATTACTATCTTCAATTGTATTCGAGACGTCTCGCAGTAAAGATGGTGATGGCGAATTGTGAAGCTCTTTGGAATCGTCACTGGAGCATTCATTGATACTTCCAAAATACCTTCAGATGCAGAAATTAAAAGTTAAAAGAATCAGGCGGTAAAGGATATGTCCATGCTTTGTAAAGGTTCCAAAGCTTACCTGCTTTGTACAATAGGTTTTCCTTCTGTTGATGTTCTTTGTGTAGCACGGGCAAATTTACTTAGGGCACCAAATTTACTAGGTGTTTTTGAAGGGAGAGAGGTAGCAGGACTACTCAGAGAAGATTCCTCTTTTATAATTTCTGATTCATTTGATTTCCTAGAACTTCTGGCAAATGGATTTCTTGATGACCTGAAATAACATGACTAAGTAAGACAAGCACTATGCAGTTTAATTCGTTGAGTGCGGCGTGGCCCACACCGTGGGTCCCAATAACATGGGTTTGCTTACCCCCGCCGCACTCAATATGTTAAGTAACAGATTAAAAAATATGAACCTTTTTCCAGAGAGAATAGGTGAGATCGGTGAATCTTGTGGATCAGCATTTGCAAGCTCATGTAATGGGGACAGTCCATCATCATTTTGCGGCTTTTTAGAAACTGGGCTGGTATAAATAGCAGTTAATTTACTATCTGTGGGATCCATGGAAGGTCTTTTCACACATACAAAATCATCATCTAGAATATAAATGGAAGAGGATAAAAGAATTTACATGAGAAAAGAGTAAAGTAGATACATGGAAAAATTAGAGATTAATTACCTTCTTCCAGAGCACGTTTATTATTCTTTTTGAGGATATCACTTGTGTCAAAAGCCTTAGTTTTACCTTTGGTGGAGGGGCGCCCTTCACTAGGCATAAATGAAGGCACTACTCTTGGTTTACACATTGATGCCATTTTTGCAATAAATTGGGGATCCCAGATACTAGGGTGAGGAGCCACAGCAGTTTGATTCCAGCCAGTTGTTTTAACACCTTGCTTCTGTGAAGGTAAAAGAAAGTAGTCTCTCTTAGGTGGCATGAGATTTTCATAAATTAATTAAGATGAAATAGGAATACAATAAAATACCTCATTCCTTGGTAAACTTGGATCATAATCATCAACTTTCTCCAGTTTGAAAGGATCAAGATTACCAAGAGCAAGTTGGTAACTAGTTTCTTCATCAAATTCTGGCACACAACCAGGTAGAGGGCCAGCAGCTAAAGGTGAAGCTGGATGGACATTTCCATGAGGAGTTAAAGGCTTGGTTGTCTTTGAAATGGGATCAAAAACGAGTTGGTGCTTAAACATTGCATGTGCTTTCATAAACTCATCTCTATAATCCATTGAAACAGTAAGACCTCTGATATTCAGCTGTGAGGGTAATCTGCTTAATGCCTGAAAAGGGTAAAAAAAAAAAAAAAAAAAATAATAATTTGTGATACTAAAAAAAGATAGACAAAAAATCAGATGAATGAAAAGACAGCTAAATAACCTTGTGGATATCAGGATCTTGAGTGCGAGATATGAACTTGCAAGCCTTGCCCAGGCCAATACCTGGCAGTGAGTCCAAGTAGTCACAACCTGACAGTATACACATATATCGGAATTTATCAAAGGAATAAGTTTCAGGACGTGTTCCCATGGACATGTACAAACGTTCGTGGTCCACCAATATGCCATTACCAGCAAGGTCCAATTTAAACAGTACCTAGAAAAGTAACTTATCATTTAAATACTGTACCGGAATTAGAGAAAGTTAAAAAGCCAACTAGATTAAAAATATTACCTTCTTACAGCCAAATAAAAGGAGATCTGAATCCTCAGTTATGACAACGTCCACAATACCTTCCAGACTGAAAAAAGCAAGCTGCGCATCAGCCTCATAGGGTGCAACAATGCAGTCAATGTTTCTTCTCCTGCATTCTTGCATGAGAGTTAAGGCCATTTTGTGTGTCACATCAATACAACGTCTTAAGAAGGAAAGAGCTTCAGTTGTATGGCCCTGTCGAAGAAGATTTGCTGCTTGTTTCCTATTCTCCTCTCTCTTACTGAAAATGAGGATAAAAAACAAATTTGAATTTGAATTCTTAGTATTATATAGCAAGACAAATAATACAACCCTCATTAATATAAGAAATCTTACGCTCTTCTCTTTTTCTCAGTTTGAGCCTTGGCTGGTAAATGCCGTCCATCAAAAACCAGGATTGGCTTAATTTCATTTGCAAGAAGCATATTGACGTACTTCATGCAGTACTGGACATACCTGAAGAAATGTTGAGAAATTTAATGACACAAGATTTAGAATGTCCGATTACTTTCTTTGATAAGTAAAATAATCAGAAAGAACCTCATTTGTACATAAAACCAATACACAAGCAAAGTAGAGTAAAAAGTTCATGATCTACAAAAAGATTGCAAAGAAACTTATACAGGTACAGGTTAATGCCATTTCTATTTCGTTCATAGAATGGTGATTTTGAATGAAAGAGATAAAATAGTAAATTAGAAAAGAAACAGAGGAAAGAATACATACATATCTGTCTCTTCTCCCCGAGCAAGCTTGTCAGCACAAGCAAATGCACCTTTGTGGAGCCAGCAATATGCATCTGCAGCGACCGTGCATCCTTTCAACTCCTTTATATTGATCGGTCGAGAAACTTTACTCTTCTCCAAAAATGGTAGTAAGCCAGTAATTCCCATTGTTAAAAAAAATAAAACAACAACTACAGACAATCAAATAAACTATACAAAGACATGGGTTAAAGTTTAGTACGTCTGGAACAGGCGCCAACAACGCAGCAGACAATTTGCTACTTTGCTGCTGTTTGCTGGGCCCGGCATTTCCCGCGTTAAGTAGGTCAACAAACGGCACAGGTAACCCTCCCAAAAATACAACTCCCATGCATACCGATAGAAAAGTGAAACAAAATTCTTTTATTAAAAAAATTAACAGTTTTCTTAGTGCCTATGAAAAATATCTTGATTACAGCGGGTTCCGATGCCGTTAACAAACGCAAAGTGACAAGCTATTTTCTAAAAACTTAGTTGCACACCCTGAAACCGAACAGACAACTGCACGAGAAGCGCGAGAGTACAAAATCCATCGCGTTGCTGTGGGGCCTAGAGGTCGTTCTTTTTTTCAAAATGTGTTTTTTCATTTGAAAACAGTAAGAGTGGGGGCAGGTGAATTGAATATTAGCTCTGACTACTACGAAATAGGCAATATCGTCAACAAATCGTGTTTGAAATTACTGCGTCGCGGGATCCGGGTGTTTCTCATACCTTTGACCACAAACAAAAGAAGTGGCATAGCAGAAACACAACAGCTGGATAATTTACACATCCCCCAGGAAGCACCCCAAACTGCGAGATAAAAGTATTTATTCAGTCGAAACAAACATTGCTTTTATTTGGGTGAGTCAAACTTCGTTGTTCATCATTTTGTTTAAAGCTTAGTGGGCGTTCATCAGTTGCTCTGACATCTGCAGCTGACATCCTAGAGGAGACGCAGTGCGGCGTTCTTTCCCTTTTTGAACGGAACGCGGTTTCGCGAGTACCTGTGAGTGAGTGCTACCTCTCCCGTGCCCCCCACTTCTCTAAACGTCAAAATAGGTAGCGCGTTCCTGGCAGCGTGCTGCGCACTGTTTGTTTAAAAATATCTCTCAGCTGATGCTAGTTGACAGGGTCTAGGTCTTAGTCTGCAGCGAATGGCAAGTTCAGCAAGGTTAAGTAGCTGTTATTAGATTGAGATCTAAGAACTAGCCTGTGAGGAATAATGACAACTAAACGACGGCAGTCGTTTAGTAAGTTGTTTTTTACGTATCATGATAACAAAGCAAATGGATAGATCTACACGTTTTGTCAGCTGTTAAAATCTAGTTTCAACCTTAGCCCCCAACAATTTTGGGCAAAGTTAAAAACTACGACTGTGTCTTGTGTTTTACCCTCTTGTTCTGCTCTTCCTGCAGTTCACATGGAGTTAGACAGGTGGAAGGTTTTTAGTCTACTTTCCCCTGCTCTTCGCCAGAAAGTGCGCTTGGCTTGTGTCTTTGGTAAAGTTCTATTGAATTTTGAATTCGAAGTTATATTCTAGATCTTTGATGTAGGTGCAGTGTCAAAATCATAAACCTTTTTTCTATTTGATTTCAGGCACCCATGGAAATGAAGCTCTTTTGG
Organism: Frankliniella occidentalis; assembly: GCF_000697945.3. Classification (NCBI taxonomy): domain Eukaryota; kingdom Metazoa; phylum Arthropoda; class Insecta; order Thysanoptera; family Thripidae; genus Frankliniella; species Frankliniella occidentalis. The sequence continues at coordinate 1,628,703 of NW_026267174.1, read as the reverse complement.
TCACTATTGATGATGAGGTTTATGCCTTGGGGTCTAATGGACATGGTTGTCTTGGCCTTGGAAATCAACAGGGAACTTTGTTTCCCCAGTGTGTTGAACAACTTTGTGGCAAGGGTATTCAAAGTAAGTCAAAAAGTGGTAATATTTGAATGAATCATATTTTTATCATGTTGGTTTTCAAATAATTATCTCTCACTCTTTTCAGGCTTCACTTATGGGAGTGGTCCTCACGTTCTCGCACTTACTGAAAGAGGGGAAGTGTATTCTTGGGGGCAGAATGTGTATTGTGAATTAGGGCATGGTGCATCAACACCTGGTCTCTTACCAACAATGATTAGTAGTTTTCTCAGCACATTAAAAGTCGTGGAGATAGCATGTGGAAGTCATCATAGTATCGCATTAACCGACTGTGGACAGGTTGGTTGAAACACCACCGTCAAATGGTCTAATATGGACCATGCAGGGTAATTTGGACCACCTTCTTTTGGCTGCTCTTTGACACACAGTGCAAATATATAGCAGTCTATTCCTTGCCTTCATTGTGAGTGGATTTATTTAAGAAAGACAGCTCATGCCTACGACCTCGTCCGATTTAGCTGATATTTGGTGGACATGTTCCTCAATTGAATTGAAAAAAAGGCCAGGAAGCGTTTGGCCGAGAAAAATTTACTTCCGGAACTGTGGGCAAATTAGTGGTTATGCAGG
>NW_026267174.1:1616928-1617538 GCF_000697945.3 Frankliniella occidentalis | reverse complement strand
TTTAATGCCCGTTTTTCTTCATAATTGCGTACGCGCAAATCACCTCGTACGACATTTACGGTAAAGTACATCCCAGTTAGAGAGCGACGCCTTCGACATTTCACCGCGACCGGCGCGGAGCGTGTGTCAAGTACCCCGCCCAACCGGCCGGCCGACGGCCAGCTTGACCCTGTGGAGGGCGACCCACACTCGAGCGGCCTAGCCCGCGGGTTTGCTGAGCTGTCTCCCGTATCTTGACCTATGTACGGCGCTCGGGCGCCGGCGCGGGACAGGTGCTATTGCGACACGAGGCAATGCCCCTCGAGGAGCTGGCCGCGCGCCCGGGCCGGGTCCAGGCCGCCCCACCACCAGTCAGGGAGCGGCGGCCGCTCCTGGCCTCGACCACGACCAGCTTGGCGGGGGATGCCGGCGCTCGCACCGGCTGCTGCGCCGCTCGTGGCGGGTGGGGGTGGGGCGCGCCGGGGTGACTGGAAGAGCCCGGGAGAACGGCAGTGCCGTAGTGCCGTAGTCGCCATGCTGCTGGAGGGCTCGCTGGGCGCGCTCGCCGCGGAGGTGCACGCCGAGGCGGTCGGGGGTGACGACACCGGCCGCGGCGCGGGGCTGGGTGGGG
>NW_026267174.1:1611207-1616878 GCF_000697945.3 Frankliniella occidentalis | reverse complement strand
TTTTTTCAATTCAGTTGAGGAACATGTCCACCAAATATCAGCTAAATCGGACGAGGTCGTAGGCACGAGCTGTCTTTCTTAAATAAATCCACTCTGTGTTAATTAAGGAGGACACTTTTAGGTACCAAAATATGCCCCATCCCATGGCAGCCACAATGAGGTGGTCCAAATTTCCACGCATAGTCCATATTAGACCAATTGACTGTACAAAATTTATTGCTTTTGTTACTATTGTGTGTTACCCTGTGCATCAAACCATAACCCAAATTTTTCTCACAAGGTTTTTGGCTGGGGTGAAAACAATTGTGGACAAGTTGGATCAGGTACAACAAGCAACCAATGTACTCCAGTGAGAGTGACCCATTCGCTTTCATCTCGCAAAGTTGTCAATGTAGCATGTGGTCAAGTAAGCACCCATGCACTTTTGGATAATGGAGAGGTACGATGTGGCATGATATAATGTACTTACTGAGTGTTGAGAGAGATTTTTTTTTTTTTTTAGTTTTCTAACAAACCTTATTTTCAGGTATACAGCTGGGGTTATAATGGAAATGGGCAGTTGGGTTTAGGCAATTCTGTTGTGAATCAGTTGGTACCTGCCTTTGTTCAAAGTCTTGTCGGTGTTGTAATCACCAAGGTAATGTGTGGTCTAGTTCATTGCCTAGCCTTGACTGATGAAGGAGAGTTGTACGGATGGGGTGCTAATAGTATGGGTCAACTAGGAACAGGACATAAGACCAATAGTGTAACTCCGATCAAAGTAGCCACTAATATAGGGAGGTAAGTACACCAATGCACACAGACTGTGCTACTAGTATATTTACTTTTCCTTAAAAAAAAAAAAATGTTTATTTTTTAGAGTTGTGGACATTGCTGCACATCATTACAATAACATGTCAGCTGCACGAACTCAACACAAAGTATATATGTGGGGCCAGTGTCAAGGCAAGCAATAATTTTTTGACCTGCACATCCAACAAAATTTGTCTATTCTCAATAATGTGTCCCTAATGTTATATTAGTTCTTTTTTCATCTAGGTCTTACAATCACATCACCAGTGGAGACCCCTTTTACATCTTTGCATGAGGTTTTTGCATGCTTCGCTGATACTGAAGTTACTTACAAACCCATACAATTAGAGAAAAAGTCATCACAGAGTGTAGCAGATTCGCTCCGTTTGGCTTTTGATGATCAGGTTCGTAATTCCAATTACTCGTTCATTGACATCTGCTGTGTGTTTATTTATTCTTATTGTGTTCAGTTGTAAATTTTTGTAATTTTCTTTCTAGAATACAAGTGACTTAACTATCTTGGTTAATGGAAAAAACATTCATGTACATAAATCGATTTTGAAAATTCGATGTGAATACTTCAGGAACATGTTCAAGGATCACTGGTCTGAAGACAAAAAGAGGTAAATCAAAATATTCAAATAATTGTTTCATTAACTACACTGTATTATGTATCTCACTAAACCTCTCTCAATGGTAATTTACAGTGTTTTGGAGCTAAAACAGTTTTCATATCCTGTCATAAAGGCTTTCCTCCAATATCTGTACACAGATGAACTAGTCATAGCTTCAGAATGTGCCCTAGGTGAGATTATGCATTTATTTTCATTTCATTTTGATTGCTGAAGTCCTAGGATTTAAAACAAATATCAAAATCCTCTCTTTCAGAGCTTCTTGATTTGGCTAACGCCTATTGCGAGCAACAGCTCAAAGAACTCTGTGAGCAAATATTAAAACATGGTGTTAATGTTGAAAATGTTGCAACTCTTTATTCCACTGCAATTACACACCAATCTGAGGTCAGTGCTACACCAATTCGCATAACATGCTGCTGCTACAGATGCACTGCTAATGTCAGTAGTAGATAGTAAATGAGATTACCAAGGGGAAGCTTCTGGCATTTACCTAGTTAGTTAATATTTTCTTATAAACATCCACATACATACTTTTCTAATTTCAAGATCTGCTTTTGAATTGGTGGCTTATTGTTGGAGTGTATATAAAAGCTTTGCTCATGCTGTTTCATTGGTTTCATGTAATGCTGTAAAAAAAATTATGGTTGAATATATTTTAAAACATTTCATGTTCTGATTTTATGTAGAATGTGTGAAGTTATTTTGGTTTGGGTTTGATTGGGTAGTGTGGAAAGAGTAAAATCTGCATCTTTTCTGCTCTTGGCTATGTCTGGTAAAGGGAAGCTTTTTCTCAAGGCATGGCAAGTAGGTTTATTGAAAGTACTTTTATCTATCCTGACATTAGTTATGATGTGAAAATGTGAAGCATGCTGTGTAATTTTGACGGATTTGGTGCAATATGAGCCTGACAAAGTTTTAATGGTGGAGGAGGATAGGGAATATCAAAGTAAGTACTTCAGCTAAATCAGAGCTGTTTGTTGTTTTACTATCTTGTCTTCCTCTTACCTTAGACATTTTACATTAATACACAGCAAGGAAGTGTCTAATATGTTTCAGTCCACATTTGTTTATTCTGGCTCCTCTTCAGTAAAATTCATTTTAGCTTATGAATGAGTTAACCCCTACAAGTGTTTTCTAATCTTTGCCTGCTCACTCATTATTTTCTTTTTGACAGGATCTGCGGAAGTTCTGCTTCAATTTTATTTTGAACCACATGACAGCAGTGAGCCAAACGGTTGCGTTTAGCTCTCTTGATGAAAACACTTTTCGTGAACTTATTGTCAAAGCAGGAGAAGCCGGTGTTTTCAAAACTTAAGTTTGTTTTTTTTGTTTATTTGATCTCTGTTATCTTAAAAGCTTGTCAGCTAAGAAATTATTGTTTTATTTCATGATGTCCAGTACTTTTTATCTTCTGTTTTGTTTTTACAATTAATTTTGTGGTGATTTAATGTCATAGTGTGAAGCACCCTATAGACCAGTCAATGATCTAATTTTTTAGAATTCTAGGGTGTTGTTGATATGGCTGTGATACAATAATTCATCATTATTTTAGAAATAGAAAATATAATTAGATAGATAGTTTCAAATATTTTGAAGGCTATTTTTGTTTTTGTTTTATGTTATTTTTAATGAAATAAAGTAACACATGTTTTTGCTAAATCTATCAATTTGTCATAATTTAACCTGTTTGTACTTAATATCTACACCTACAATTTAATCTACTTCCAGTTTTCGAAATGAACCCTCAATTCCAAATTCAGAAGTTTTCTTGACTGCCCTGAGACTCTCGTCAGTTTTCATCCATGCTCTTGAAGCGTACCATTCCTTCTTACTCAATATAAAGTTTCCCAAAACAGCTGAAAGGAAAACAAATCATATTTTAATAGGACCCTTCTCACTTCTCAACTTTGATAACAGGAAGGGTTTAGTACAGTACTTACTGCCCATCTCCTTCAATGTTGCTTCCTCACTTCCTCCATATTCCTTCGGTAAGTATTCTGGAGCAATGTGCTCGTGCAGGCTTTTTAAACTGTCGTGAACAATTATCTGAAAAAAAGAAGTGTGACAAGTGTGGGTACAGTATGAATAGGTAGCGCCAGCGCCTGCGCCTTCGAGCGAGGATGTACAGGGTGGGTGATCCGCGCCGTGTTTTTTCTGTTCATACTGTACCGGATTCCTACGTGCGGGTGGGCTTGCCTATCGTCGCTCGCCATGGCGCCTTATGGCCCCATGCGAGTATGCAACCCGTCCGCACGCATGAATCTGGTACAGTATGAGCAGAAAAAAAACACGGCGCGGATGACCTACCCTCTATCCCATTCGCTTCGGGGGCGCTGCGCATGCATCCCCATGTGCCGGGGAAGAACCTCAACACCTTACACTAGTCAGTCTAAAACTCACCCTCCCGGCGATCTTCGCTTTCATCAATGGGGTAAAAGCGTTCAGGAGCATTCGCGTGATATTAGGTGCCGTGCCATTGATGAGGTGGATGGCCTTCACGTTGGTAGGCATAGCGTCCTGCAAACAGCAAACATTATTAGGGAATTCCCTGGCCGGTTGTTCCCGCACTGCGCCTCGCCCTCAGTGCCTAGCCTCACCTGGATGCAACCCATCCACTTCCTGAACAATCCTAACGAGCTCAGGAGGGTGGTGACGACGCCCATGTTGATGTTCTTCTGGTCGTAGACGAAGACGACCCCCCGAACCGGCTTGCAGCGGCCGAACATTGCCTCCACGTTCAGCAGTGACCGCCGGTAGTGGGTGGACAGGTCGATGCGAGACCAGTTGCCGTGAGGAGGCATCACGGGCTTCTCGAAGTAGAGGCAAAGGCCTCCCGGCAGGAGCCTGGGCAGGTACCCGCCCTGGACGTAGTCGGTGTCCTCCATGATGCCCCTGTCCTCTGGAGGCGGCGGCACGACGAACCAGTCGGCAAGCGTCGTGCGGCAGGTGAAGTAGTTGTCCAGCCGAGCTTTGGCCTTTTCCATCGAGTTCTTGGAGACGATGAGGAACGTCTCCAGCCATTCGTCCAAATCACCTGCAACGAAGACACGTCCAATATCAGTCAGGGCCGGAGACACACAGGGTTCACAACTTCCATATGCGCCATATGCCGTCGTCGGGCTCGTACTCGTGACGTTGGGCAGGTGGGGCTCGGCGACGATCCACTCGCGCAGCGCGGCGGCGTCTCTTTTCAGGGACTCGGGCGTGGTACCGATCTCCCTCAGGAGGTCATTCAGGTCCTTGGGGCTGATGACGTCCGGCACAGGATCGGGGTCGTGAGAGTCCACGCCCGGCATGGTGGCTGCTGTGGGTAGGAGGACCTGCTGGAAGAAGCACAGCGCTCTCATCGTGTCCGCGATAAACTTTTGCACGTGGAAAGGAATGCAATGCGCGGCCGCGAATTTAAACGGTGACCGGGAAAGTCCAGGCCCGCGAACAGAGTTGAGTGTATGACCGGTTGTGAGGCGACCCCCCCCCCCTCCCCCGCGCCGGTCGCATCTAGTGAGTCGTCTGAACTGTTAGCAACTGCGTGCTGCCGTGCTCCAAAATCCTTGAATGTAGGCAAGCAACCTAGGGTGCACCCATACCACCGAGCGGGCCTCAACCCCATTGTAGAGTGTATACCAGAGATTGCTAGACGAATATTTTGCTTTTGGGGCATTAATTGATTGTAACTAGGCAAAACGCCCAAAATGCACTAATTGCACCCCGAATGTAGGCAAAAAGCTCACGGGGTCCGATTGCCAAGATATTGCCGAAGATTATCGTAGACTGGTAGGGTGGGTGCACAACAGACTGCTGGAGTGGTGGCCCCCTCCCACACCCTAAAGACGGACCTTACCCTCATACTGTACTATTGGCCGTGACAACTTCGCGTAGCGCTCAAGAAGAATGGAGGGAAGAACATAAAGGTTCCTGATTGGTTGAACCACCGTCGTGACGTAGAGGCGGGAAGCTATCGACCTTTCATATTTTAACTGCTATTTTTCTTCCTCCGCTAGTTGAAATACACTACAGTGAGTACTCACTGGCGGGTGGTTGGCGGGAACGGCACAACACCGGTGCGGCGGCGGCGGCGCACGGCCGGCGGCGAGGCTGACTGAGACGCTGCAGAAAGCCAGCGGGAGCGGGAGCAACACGCCGACTGCAGTGCGGGGAGGCGGGATCCTGGGCGCGAAGTGACTGCGCGCCTCGCGGGCGCACGGGCCCAGCTCCTAGTCGGGTGGGGCGGGGTGGGGCCGGGT
>NW_026267174.1:1603636-1605356 GCF_000697945.3 Frankliniella occidentalis | reverse complement strand
GGCTGGGCGGGCGGGGGGTAAACAAACGATAACTGGTTCGCCGTAACTGCATCTCGAGTCCTGGAACCATTACGTCGCCGCTGGTCAGAGGGACCCGTGTTGCAGCATCAGGACGGCGGCCCCGTATGCGTACTGCGAGGCCTCTAAGTACGGAGGGCCCGGCATGCACTATGTGAAATCACCTCGGCGGGAATCACTCCTCTCAAAGGGGGCACACTCGCGCGGGGTTTCTTCATACCCATCTTTTGCCTCCTCACCACGGGCGCGCTCCACACTCTCGTTAACGTAACGTATGGCTAGTCAATTTAACAAAATTGCAACAAGAGAACTGTTTCTTTCCAAAATTATTATGCATTGTATTTTTTAGCAGATGATACCTTAAAAAACCCTTAGACTAAACATAAAGAATATATAAGTAACTTTCAGGTGTCAGCTAGCTTTTACTCTCGATAAGGAAAGAGGACAGAAGTGCAGACCAGAAAACAATTTTTTGGGCGCTGGGCGAATCGTGAGTGAGTGGCTGAGTGTCGCGTCGCTTCAGGCCCCTACCCTCACCCTGCCTAACAATGCTGCGTCCAGTCAGACCCCTTCCCTTTACTGCCCAACAATACTAAGCCACAGATGCCGGCCGCTCTGCCCACCGCCCCCGATCTCCTCCTTTATGCCGCTAGTCCGCCGAATTTTAAGATAGCAAGTAACAAACAGCCATAAACAAATGACAGCTAAATGTGAGAAAAAATTAGGACACAAACCTATCCTTAAATTTGTATCATCTGCTTTCAAGATCGATTCTTGATTGAGATTTTTTAAGGGAAAAAGAATGCAGTACCACCTGTAGTGGATGGGGCGGGATGGGGTGGGCGAGGGGGCGGTTGCGGGTTACCTTAAAGAGTGGCGACCCCACGGCGCGGGTCTTAGGAGTCACGGCCGCGAGGAGTTATGTTTACAAACACTGTGCGGCTGGGCGGGCGCACGACGACCGACGACGCCACGGCGGCGACCGCAGCAAAGTGCGACTAAATTAATATGGCGCACGACACGACCTTCAACGAGGTGGGCGGCGGGATGAGTTTGTTTTGAATCATTATATTCTTTGAAATCTGCAAAGCTTTTTCACAATCTCGACTTGCAATCGCGTCGCCCGCTCGCGCCCTCTCTGTGGGCTGCTGACTCCCGCAGCGTCGTGCGTGATGGACGAGTCGGTGTACCTGGGGGCAATTAGACTCGTCCACGGGTCGTCGGGGCGCCCGCGAGTGTGAGGCTCATCAGTCCCGTCCCCGTCCCCGTGCGTCACCGCAGCGCGTCGCGGGGCCGCGGGGCCGCGGGCGTGCGCCACTGCCCTTTCGGGCTATACAGCCCCTTACAACCCTCGGCGCACCCTCTTCATGAGATGGAGAAACGGTCACTATTCAGTGACGAAACACAAGCACAGCAAGAAAAGAAATAAAAAATCAAAAGAAATAATTGCCCGATTGATTTGGCATATTATGAAGGGAGCTAGGCCCCTGCGAGATGCTGTGTAGGCCGCCCTGCAGTACACACGTGCACTGCAAACAGGATGTTGCCTACCTATCAGGCGCTTAGAGAGCGCTGCGAGCTGCGAGAGGCTGGGCTTGACAAGATCGAAACGGTAAATGACGGACGTACCTTCTGGGTGATCGCCAAGGTTAAATAGTTTGCCGTTAATATCTGGTTTTCTTTTAAATCTGAATTTTCTTAT
>NW_026267174.1:1599193-1602941 GCF_000697945.3 Frankliniella occidentalis | reverse complement strand
TGGCGAGCTCGGCCAGACCTAGGTTGGCACTCCGTAGGGTACCCGTGTCAGGATCGTCAGGATCAGCAGACAGCCACCGTGAGGGAGGGGGAGGGACGGCACACTTGTCGGCGCCCTGCCCTCGGGGTGGTGGGGGCTCCCCCCTTCTGGAGGGCTCCGAGCTCGGCGTGCAGGCCACCGCGCTCGCGCCGAGCCCGCCCCAGTACCACAGCTCGCTCCTCCAGGAGATGATCGGCGTCGTCCTCCTCTTGCTGCTGGCGGCCGCCGGCCTCGCGGTGGCCGCCCTCCTGATCCGCTTCTCGCGCGCCGTGTCCGAGTTCAGGCGCGTCCGCCGCATGACGGCCAAGCTGCCCGGGCCGCCCATGTACCCCGTGATCGGCAGCGCGCTCGAGATGGCCTGCAGCCTGGAGGAGGTCTACGACCGCCTGCAGTCGCTCACGTCCACGTACGGACCACTGTTCCGCATGGCGCTGGCGCACGTCACCTTCACCGTCGTCCTGCACCCGGACGACATGGAGGCCGTCATGACCAGCGGCAAGACGTCGGACAAGTCGGCGGTGTACGGCGCCCTCGAGCCGCTCATGGGCACCGGGCTCGCCATCCTGGGCGGGGACGTGTGGCGCCGGCACCGCAAGGCCATCACGCCCAGCCTGCACCTCGACATCCTGCGCGACTTCGTGCAGATCTTCTCCAAGCAGGGCGCCGCCTTCGCCGACACGCTGGCCGAGCTCGCCGACAAGGGGGAGGTGTTCGACGTGACGCCGCTCAGCGGAGCCTGCGCCAACAACGCCATCTGCGAGACCGTCATGTCCTCCGACGTGGACGAGGACGACCCGATGAAGCGCGCCTTCCTCGGCGCCATCCCCAAGGCCCTCGACCACTTCATGTACCGCGTGTGGCGGCCCTGGTTCCTCAGCGAGTGGGCCTACTCGCTGCACCGCTCCCAGTTCCCGGACTACGTCGAGGTGAAGGACGCCCTCAACCTGTTCACCCAGAGGATCATCCGCGAGAAGAAGGAGGCGCTGAAGAGGAACGGGCCCCTCCCCCAGCGGAGGCGGCAGGCCTTTCTGGACCACGTGCTGTCCTCCGAGGAGGGCGCAGCGCTGAGCGACGCGGAGCTCGCCGAGGAGGTTAAGACCATCGTTACCATAGCCTCGGGCTCCTCGATGGACGCCCTTACCTTCCTCATCTACACGCTCGCCATCCGCCAAGACATCCAGGACAAAGTTAGACAAGTGAGTTAACAAACAGAAAGTGAGAAAGGTATGTCGTAACTAAATCGTATCTGACCGGTTATGGCATGCAGCCGGTACAAAATGTGGACGAGTTTTTCGCCACATGCGAAAGGCGTGATGGTCCTGGTGGACATGTAATCGTTAGGGCCGTGGGGTTCTTCCGTGCCATTTCCTCTCAAAGTTCGCTTTGCGTTTCTAGGAGTTGGACGACATCCTGGGCGAGGACCGCGAGCGCATCGTGCAGCACTCGGACCTCGCGCACATGCAGTACACGGAGCGGGTCATCAAGGAGATGCTGCGCTTCTTCAGCGTCGTGCCTGTGTTCGCGCGCACCGTCACCGAGGACTTCCCGCTGCCGTCCGGCTTCACCATCCCGCGCGGCTGCCAGGTGGCCTTCTGGCTGCCCTACGTTCACCGCAACGCCGAGTGGTTCCCGGAGCCGGACAAGTTCGACCCGGACCGCTTCCTCCCGGACAACTCGCGCGGCCGCCACCCCTTCGCCTTCGTGCCGTTCAGCGCCGGGCCCAGGAACTGCATCGGCCAGCGGTACGCCATGATGTTCCTCAAGACGGTGGCGGCCGCCATCGTGCCGCGGCTGCGGTTCGAGGTGCCCGACGACGGCCCCAAGCGCCTCGAGGACGTCCCGCTCATGGTCAACCTCACCATGTCTGTGCGCGGCGGCGCCAACATTCGGGTGCACCGGCGCTGACTGGGCACCCCGAGCTCATTTTGATGTGTGCGTTGTGCGTGTGTGTGTGAGTGTGTGTGCGTGTGTGAGTGAGGGTGACCCTGACTGCGTGGAAGTAAGTTAATTTAGGCTCGTTTCAGTGCGGCTCTGCTGTATTTAAGGAGTCTGGAAAGAACAAAAGAAAATAAAAATAAAGCGTGAACACACGGTGGGCGCGCCGCACTGAAGGTGGATTTGGTATGGATTTAGTATCGTGAGGAACCCTCTCATTCAAACTGACTTTTAATATAAAGGTCCATATGAATAGTTTCGGAGAAGAAAGTTTGAATTGGGCTGTTCAGGCGGTTATTCATGGACTTCATGTGTTTGTGTATGTTTTATTGTTATTTTTAATGCCAGAGTACCTGTGATAATTTTATTAAAAATGGACAAACTTTAAAATAAAAAAAATAGCAGAAAAGTACTTGCGCTACACTACTGTACAGGGTGAAAAACGACAAGCATTGTTAAAGATGAGGTGGTCAGCTCGTCGCCATAATTGCTAACGCCCCTCTCCTCATCCCTTATAATCCCACCCAGACAAGTAAAAGGGTGATCCTGATGGAATTTTCTGGACACAGGACCTTGATGAGAGGCCATCCAGATACAGTCCGATTTGTGTCAAGTTGTCTAGTTGGATGGATCCGGAAGACCCTGAATCGGTCAAAATTACATCCAATTAGGCATTTTCTCTTTTTGCGCCAACAGTTACTCACTGATTCTGTGATACCGTCTAGACATAAAGATGGTGTGAGACTTACGTTTGAGAGGTTCCTTAGAAGCGGACAAGGTAGGCAACCCACCACAGCGGTTCCTGCGATTTGGTCAGGAGGAGGCCTGGTCGAAGGTGACCGTCCGTTGCGGGGGTTGGAGATGTTCTGATCAGCTCCTCCTGTCAGCCTCACTGTGTGAGCTCGGCATAGGGCTTAGGTACGACAGAATTCATAACCGAATAAGTGACCGCTGTCGTGTTGTAACACGGCATCTCCGCCGCCGCCGGACCAGCCGGAACGTCCCTGTTTGTAGCTACACAATTGTAGCTACAGCCGACAGCCGACGGTAATTATTAACACGGTAAGTTGCGCCTGTCCCATATCGGCGGGAAGCCGCGGGGCGGGGGGCCCGATTCAGGAAAGCAGTGCCTACCCTCCAGGCGTTTTCAGCGACAATCATCGACCCACACCTAGATTGACAGGGCGTCACTTCTTAGCTTTTGAAAGGATTTATGAGTCTGGGGTCAAAAGGAGCCTAAACTCAAAGTCCCCATCACGACAGGCGCCTTAGAGAGAAGCCGTGGCCTATCTCACAGGCGTCCAAGCGACAACTCGTGTCGCGGCGACAAGTGGTAGTAGTAGACACGTCCCTGTTCATGGACACAAAAATGTGGTCACAAATGTGGCAACATACGATGTGCGACGCCACCAGCCACACGCCCCTTTTGTAGTTAAACAGTTGTAGCAACAGTCGACATGACCGCATGCAGCTTCATCCGAACCAAAATTGTCAACCCTAAATCAACTCCCGGCCGGGACAAATTTTTTCTTTGTCGCCTTCTGTCCCCCGTTTGGCAGGACCGAGCTCAGATCTCGGCCCCGGGGGAGCAAGCTGGTAGCCGAGCGTGTTAAAGCGTAATGGTTGGGAGATCTTGGGGAAGGTCGGTAGTTCGAATCCCGTCCGCGATCATTTTTCCTGCTCTGCTGGCCAAGTGTCTTCGGGCGTCAGTCACAGCTGCGATGTGGATGCCACCGAAAGTTCTACTCTGTATCGTTCCGTCGTGGCCAAGTCG
>NW_026267174.1:1598458-1599143 GCF_000697945.3 Frankliniella occidentalis | reverse complement strand
CTCCCTCCCCTCCCGTTGTGCTGTTATTGCTCCTCAAAGAGCACTTACACGCTTTAGCCGTGCATTGGGACACGCGGCTGCAAGGCACGGAGTGTACCGGCCGCTGTATTCGGCAGATGAGCGGCGCAAGGATCGAGCAGCAGTCGTGTAATTGCGGTTTTACCCTCACCGTTGTGCAAGCGCGCCCGCGTGCCTAGCTCGCAGGGGGCGTGGCCCGGGGCCCGGGGCGCCACCGACACCACCGCCGTCGTTGGCTAGGCTCGGCTGGACTAAACTAGCCCAGGAGACCGTGGACTCTTTACAGGTCCAGCCGCACTCTCGACCGTAAATCGTTTTGTGCTCGCAGACGGCGCCGGCGGTAAGTGTGCGTTTTCGACGTCGTTAAACCCGAGCGGTCGTTTGAAGTCCCCAAACTGGACTGCAATGACATACGGTGGTGCCGCTCTCCGATTTATCTCTTTTAGATTTATTCGTTAAATGGCAACAGAGCGATAAAACCCATTAATGCATTCTGGACGGCGATGCACCGGCACCGCACACTACCTGGGAAAGTCCTTGTTTTGTACAAATTGTATGAACTGATTTGTGCGTACCCAATTATGCACGAAATCAGACATAAATATCCATAATTGTATGCATATTTTTTATTTACTTAGGCATTATTTAAGAAAATAAAACAAAAAAC
>NW_026267174.1:1590294-1598408 GCF_000697945.3 Frankliniella occidentalis | reverse complement strand
TCATACCAGGCCCGGACGCTATCGACTTGGCCACGACGGAACGATACAGAGTAGATCTTTCGGTGGCATCCACATCGCAGCTGTGACTGACGCCCGAAGACACTTGGCCAGCAGAGCAGGAAAAATGATCGCGGACGGGATTCGAACTACCGACCTTCCCCAAGATCTCCCAACCATTACGCTTTAACACGCTCGGCTACCAGCTTGCTCCTCCGGGGACGAGATCTGAGCTCGGTCCTGGCAAACGGGAGACAAAAGGCGACAAAGAAAAAATTTGCCCCGGCCGGGAGCCAGGTTAGCCTTAGTTAGGTAGCCAACCCACCCATAGTTAGAGAGACCAGCTCTTAAAACTCAAGTTTCTGTGAACGGGGGTGGTTTCCGACAGAAGCAAAGGTAGTTTTGTTGTCACTGGTTCACCCCTATCTATTGTAGTACTCTTCCGTCAAAAACCGGACCCATGCCTTTGTAAATTTTGCCAAAAGTGAAAAATTTCAAAATCGCTGGAAATGGTTGGGCTCGTCCTTTCATTCTCTGCGTCGAAGTTTCACGCCGCCAGTCCATTTCAAGTGAGTTACGCCTGTTTTTCTTCGACCGGTTCGCCTTCGAGGTAGGCAGCCCATCGTACGCTGTCCGCCAGATTCAAAAGACCACCATCAAAACGAAAGTTTCTGTGGAGAGGGGTGGTTTTTGACGGAACCAAGAGCAGTTTTGTGGTTCCCTGGGTCACCCCTGTCGATTCGACTACTTTTCCGTCCACATACTGACCCATCAATTTTCACTAAAAGAATAAACGGTATTTGCCTTTGTAAATTTGGCCAAAAATGAAAAGAATGAAAATCGCTGGAAATAGTTGGGATTGGTCAGACTGAATCCTCTTTCAATCTCTGCGTTGAAGTTTCACGCCGCCGGGCCATTTTAAGAGAGATACACGCCTGTTTTTGGACCGGTTCGCCTGCGAGGTAGACAGCCCATCGTACGTCGACCGCCAGATTCAAAAGACCACCCTGAAAACTCAAGTTTCTCTGGACAGGGGTGGTTTCTGACGTAACCAAAGGTAGTTTTGTGGTCCCCTGGGTAAAGAAGAAATTTATTCTTTGGCACAAAATGAATTTTGTGTCCTCCGTCTCCCTTGTTTTAGTCTCTTTTAAAAAGCCTACAGTAGCAGATTGCCATCTCTGCGCCCAATCGACAAGAAGTTACAGTCCGATTTCGTTTTGAAATTGTTGCCCTATTTTGTTTGTGCAAATTCTAAGACTGAGTCATAAAAGTTGTGTATGAAAGCCAACTAGGTCAAAGAAAAAAGGTGGTGCATATTTTCTCTTTTGGTTTTTTAAAAACGGTTTATTTTCTTTAACGTTTTTTACTTAGTTGTGATTTTGCCATCCAATAAAATTTAAAAATTGCCACTGTCACATTATTTTACAACAGGAAGCCCAAACTATACAGTTGGATTGAAATAATCAAAATAAAAAGCTAAACTAGACCAACAGTTTGCTTGTAAATTTGTTTTTTTTTAAAGGACATGAACAACAAGGAATGGTACCGTAATATGATCACATTATTTACAATATATTTACACAGATAACATCATTTGAATCTAATCTAAATAAGAAAATCTCTACCTAAATTATTTTATATTTCAGCCCTATAAGTACTGGAGGAATTGTTATCAATCAGTGCCTTCAATGGTAATACTGATCTAGGATATGACAGCTGGTATTCAGTGCAATTTCATGTGCAATCAGGGCACAAAAGACCTTTAAAGGTGCAACCTGAAAGTAACCTGAAAATACAAATTCACTGTTGTTGTATGTGTGAACAACAGTGAGATAATTTTTCTCAGTACAAAAAGATCATCTTCATACTGACATTTACAGATCTGATCTGATATTGAATCTTCTCTCGTTAGCAAATTCATAAAATCAAGACATTACATGCTGCACAGCTGTACACTGTAAAATTTTATAACTTGAAAGTCTTGACAACTTTTTTATTTCATTTGACTGATTGTACTTGATATGGAAACTGATATGGTGGTTACTGCACTGATATTGTTTGGTGTATGGAATGTTATACAAAAAGTTGGATACGGAAATTATTTCCTAGTTGAGATAAATATGTACAGCATATGGAAAGAAGTAAGCAACACTTCAGCTTAAACATGTGAAAACATTGTACATAACAATAACAGAGAGGGAAACAAACAAAAAATAAATTGTATGTAACTAGTTAGCATTGGCATATTCTCAAGTGAAACAAAACAAAGCAAAATGATATGGATGGAAACTGATATGGCAAGTTTTGGCAAAATTATTATCACAACCAAGGAGACTCACTAGGGATCGTATGTACAAGAACCAAAGAGGATGAAATGCAACATAAGTAAAATGAGACAATACTCCACCAATATATAAAAGATGAAATCTTCCTCATATATAAAATGCATTAATACACAAGAGCATACCAAATGTATGCTTAGTACTAAATAAAAAAAACAATGGTTTCAAAGATAACAAAACAAGCTTAACAATTGAGGAAAAATAATCACATTTCAATGACATTATCGGCCACTTGCTGATGTATACACAATGGCAGATTTATAAAATGTAGGAAAATGCAATGCACATTCATTGCTTTATTTGTTATAGAGCAGAATTCAAGTCTCTGCCTTACAAATAGAAAACAGCTTCTATTCAAAAGAAAAAAAAATATAGTAAATTATAATACTAGAATAGAATAGGCATTGTTCCTGACGCCAGACTTTTTAAAGGGATTCTCCTCTATTAATAAAAAAGATACATCTTTTCAGGTATAAATTTTGTATGAATCCTCGATTTGGGTTACTAACTTAAAAGAAAAGTTGCACCGTAATATTTGAGTAAATCGACTGTGGAAATAAAAGAGGTAAATCTTAGAAAACTAAAAAAAAACAAAAAAAAACAGCGAGGATTACAAAATTGAAAAAATTTCAGAATCTTCTCACTGCACAATCAAGTACGGAATGGTATTTGAAAGTTGTATAGAGCTAATTTCTTTGAATCTACTGGATCATAAGTAGAGAGCATCTCTCATACCACAATCAACCTAACAAAAACAAAAACAAAAAAATGCACTTTAAGTCTAAAATGAGCAAATATTGATGTGTTTAGACATGACTCTTAGACCAATATAACATTCACTTCATACATTCATACATGCAAACAGAAGATAACACCCACTGGCACACATTTACTTGATCACTCTGATATGATTCATCTAGATAGAACGAAAATTCACTCTTCCCACACACAAGGTAAAACATGAAAATAAAAACCCAGTCATTATAAAAACAGTAATCTGATTTACTGACTAAATTTATGATAGCAGACTGTCACTTACACTCAAATTTCTCTAGGCCTGAGTTTGTTTTATTATTCTCTTCAAGTTGCCAAAAGTAAACAAGCACACACAGTCACTTATAATTCCAAAACTTTGTTTGGTCCATACAAATTACTACACTGCTCATATCATCAAAATGATCAAAATCATAATCACATTGAAATTTCTTATATTTTGAAAACTAGCAGTGGCTGACATAAGTTTAATCAGTCCAAATAATGTCACTTGAACGGTAACTGTTGTGATGCACTGAACTCGTAACTTCCGCTTACTTTGACTGAAAGCTTCTATGCTTCATTGATGCACCATCACTTGCCTTGCTATTTAAAAAGTTTCTGGAAGTGATCTTAGAGATGTAAGATGCCACTAATTAACACTTACTTCTTCACTCACTCACTCACTCACAAAAAAAATTAATAAAAATGGCACAATTAGATAACTTTGATGAGTTTAATATTTTTATAGTTTACTGGAATCATAGTTTTCAAATTTCCATCGTTGATGCAGACTTGATGAATTACATTCTTCCATCACAAGTCTTTGTTTGCTCTCTGTGATAGCCAAACACTTTTTACTACTCCCATGTTGTAACAGCATTGTCTGTAAAAGAGGATATGTTCACAAAAGTTATAATATGAAAACCGACATAAAAATTAAGATCATTAGCTGATACATACATCTGGATGATACTGCCAGTATTGATTACCCTTTGAGCCATGGCAAGGGTACAGTATGACATCCTGTCCAGAATAATCCAGACAAGCTTCATCTCTTCGAACCTCTCCTGTTTTACTGAGCATCCAGTACTGAAATACAGAAGGAAAAAGTTAACACATAGTACAAATTTTCAGTAAATTTGAGATTTACTTATGATTGTCTAGTTATTATTTTATATTTTTCATTATATGAGATATTTGGATTTACATGGACCAGACAACATCATGCAAAACAACAACATGATATAGGGACATTTTAATTTTCCTTATAACTTTGTAACACAATAGCACAAGTCACAGCTGATGTCCATTTACCATGTTAACAGAGTGCTAAGTCACATAAACACTTCACATGTGAACACCAACACCAAAACATTTCCAGTTAACCACAAGGACTGTTTTAACTTCAACTGACAGGGAAAAGGGAGAAGGAAGAGCACCACACTATAAAGTTGCTTCCCCTTTTTTTTTGTTTTTTTATAGCTAACTATACAATATCTGGTTAGCAGAAAAAAAGCTTAGTTACTGACTGACAATTTAAATACCCAAGATTTAAAAAAAACAATAAAGAAATAATTAAAATCCCCCCCGGCCTATGGTATGTTGTGTTTTTACCAACACAAGTTCATTAAGAGGTATGATTCTTATAGACACACAATTGAGATTGTGGATAAATAGAGCCAAGAGAGGGGTTGGTGGTAAGCTTATTACATGATGCACAGGTTTCCAAGGTAATAAATGTTGGGGTTAGAAAAAAGAATATGGCCATAATAGAAAGCCAAAGTGACAGAAAGCATAAGGGTTCAATTTCGTCATTGAGAGGAGATACAAGAAGCAGCCAGCTTACCGGTCCCGCCACGACCCAGTGAGAATAAGACAGCTGTTCATAAAATTAAACTGTGGCTGGCAGACACGGTTACCTGATTTCCCCCTTCCATGTGGCATTGCCACACACCCAAGGGCTTGTGATATTCCTCCTCAGACGCCTCGGAGTCTAGGCACATTCCGGAATCCCCATTTCTTACCTGAACGTCATAAAACAAGGACTGTGCATCAGGTTTGAAAGTTTAACTTGAAAGTGAAGCTAATTCGGTTTGCAGTATAATGATGGTGCTGCTTCCAATGCTGTCAAGGAAGGAAGGAGAGGTCTGTAGCTAAGACCAGCAGTCTGCACAGAACAGGGCTGAGAAAATTAATAGTGGGGTAGGGAGAGGGATAATAGTCCTTGGTCAATGGTCATGCTGATTTGCTGGTGCTTGCCCACATGCAAGTGTGAAGTAGTGCTGCACGATGCCTGCTGCATGCCAAATATCGCCTGGTCGCTGCTGTCAACTGCAAACAAACCTGATTGCCCCCCTGTCCATGACAAGGATAAAGCCCTGCTGCTTTGTGAAGATCATTCTTCCGAGCTGGAGAATCCAGGCAGGTTTTCCCACCAAAGCCCATGTTGCGTACCTAATTTTTTTTCAATTAAACAGTATTAAACATAGACACTTGAAAAGGTTAAGACAAAGTTGTTTTCGGGAAATTAGTATTTTTGAGCAGTACAAGAAATAAAATATAGAACTGTCATAACAAAACTGAAAGCAAGTTTGTTTCCATAATTTTTGGCTTACCTCCCCAGAAGCAACAGCTTCGCCAGGGACAAAAAGTTCAGGATAGATGTTATCTAAGTACCACTTGAAAGACTTGCATCCAAGTCTGTTACGTAGATCTCTTCTCATAGTAACATCACCATAGTCACCCTAAAATGGAGAACATTAAAAACATGTATCAAGATGTGTCTTTTAATGTTATTTAAAATTTGGACCATGAGTATATAAACAAAATAAAAATCAGCTTACTAAATCTTTTCCAATCCTCTGGTAGTAGTACTTTGCATAGTCATCCATCCACACTTCGGCAAGACGTATTGAGTTCCTCTTCAGGACATTGACACCTGATCTCCATTTGTAGGGGGATCGCTTTCTAAATATATGCCCAACATGTGAACAAGGTACTATTTCTAAGGTTCCACCACACATCCAAGTCTAAAGTTTAAAAAACAAAGAGATGTTTTACAAAATGTTTACAAGGATAGAAAATGACAAGAAGACAGACGCGATGAAAGTGTTTTCACAAACGATTAACTTACCTTAAACGACAGCTCCAAATTCTCTCCTCCCCAAATGTCAAAGCCACTATCGTAGGTGCCCAGGAGCTCGAAGAAGCTCTTGTCTATGCTGAAGAGCCCTCCCGCCATGGTCGGGCTCCACACGGGCTCGGCCGAGTTCTGGTGGCGCTTGCGCTCCCGCTCGGGGACGGCGTGCCAGTTGAACTGCAGATTCCAATCGAAACCGCCGACAGACACGCCGTCCGAGTCGCGCCAGTGGAACTCCAGGGTCGTGTCGTCAATGACGTCGATCACCGGGCACACGACGGTCGTCTTGTTGCGGGCGATCCGGTCCAGCAGGGGCTCGAGCCAGCCTGGGGGAAACAGAGGAGAAAATAAACATTTGCTCTAGCTGTAGGGTAGGTGGTTTCCGAACAAAGTGGCGCGAGGAAAAGCTGCGCGTCCAACGCTCCCCTGCACTTTGGGCGCTCTGGGCGGGCCACCGCCTTCACACAGCTGCTTGGCGGGTCGGCCTACCCAGTGCGTTGCAGGCGCGCCTTCATCCCCAGTAAGTAGACTCACCCTCGGCGCACTCGCAGTGCGAGTCCAGGTAGGTGAGCACGGGCGCGGTCGCGTACCTCGCGCCCATCAGCCTGGCGCGGATGAGCCCCTCTCGCTTGGCCGCCCTGATGATGCGCACCTTGGGGTAGTTTGCGAAGTACTCCTCCAACTGCAGTTTGAGGTGGGCTGCGGGAGAGAAAGCGCGGGAAACATTTTATAAGGCTGCCGCTTGCGGGGAGCCGCAACCGGCCCCGAGTCGCACCGCCGCCGACGACCACATCCAAGGGGTACTTCACTCTAAGTTCAAGCGGACATCGATTCTGTTCTATCCGTTTTTTCCATGGTTTTTTTTTCTGATTTTTTAATTCCTGCTATTTAAAAATATATTTTCCCTTGACTTTTTCTGTTTTTTTTCTTCTTTCCGATTCCCTTCTTTTGCAGGGTGTACGTATACTAATTGTTTTGAGTGAAGTACCCCTCGCCCGCACTCCTATACTCACGCATGTCGGAGAAGTCGTCCACCAGGATGATCTCCTTGATGAGGCTGGGCGGCGACCGGTCCAGCACCGAGTGCACGGTGCGCAGCAGCACGGACCACGCCTCGTTGTGGAAGCAGATGATGACGGCCGTCTGGGGCAGGTTCTCCCGGTACCGGCCGGGCTCCTTGCACCAGTGGTCCCGGGGGTCGGGCAGCTTCCGGTGCACCGAGATGAGGTCCGAGACGTACTGGTTGAAGGCGTTCTTGGCCCAGCCCTCGTCGACCAGCTTCTTGACGTCGGCCGTCAGGTTGCCGAGCACCACGGGCTTGCCCATCTCGCCGTACAGCTCCTCCTTCTTGGACGCGTCCAGCTCCTCGGGGCCCTTGGGGGGCGCCAGCACTCCCCCGCCGTTCTCCGGGCCGTCAGGAGCCTAGAAAGACGCGGCATTAGTCAGAGCAGCACTCCGGAAGCACACACGGGCCTACAAAAATAGGGCAAACTTACCCCTCTGGGTGGCGCCGCAGGGCTCTCGCGCCTGTGCGTCCGCGAGGCAACGAAGGGCTGCGCGGCGGGGACGTCGTCGCTCAGGAAGTTGTTGTCCAGGGCCACGCCGCCGAGCTCCAGCGACGAGACGTCCGCGCCGCCGTTGAGGGTGTCGGCGCGCTGCTCGGCGCTCAGCAGGAAGGCCACCGTCAGCCACACGGCCGCCAGCAGCACGGCCAGCTTGAGCACGAGCGAGCGGCGCGGCAGCAGGCGTGGCAGTACGCGGGGCCCCATGGCGACGACGACGACGACGCGGTGGTGTCAGACAGAGCCGCCCTCCCCTCCGTCAGCTCGGGCCGGCCAGGGCCTCGCGGCAGGTCGTGGAGGCCGTGCGGGCGGACGGGC
>NW_026267174.1:1584584-1590009 GCF_000697945.3 Frankliniella occidentalis | reverse complement strand
AACTGAAATGAGATAGAAAATCGCGCAAGTGGCTGGTCAGTAGGTAGTTCCTTACGACGCATTTTGCAAGTAAGGATTTTGAGTTGAATCCCAAAATACCGAAGAAAAAGAAAGAAATCACAGGAAAGGCAATTAAGTGCACACTGGGACAGTACACCAAAAGTGCTCAATGTAACCCCTCAAAAAATCCAAAAACTTTCTCATCTTGTAGATAACTGGCCTATTTAGGCTTCCAGACCGCATGGCGGTTCGTATGCTGATATTTCACAGGAAAGCGCGTCAACTGTCCCAATGTGCCCCATCTTATGTATTCTTATGGTGTCCCAATGTGCCCCGTGCCCGGGAACATTGGGACAGGTGACACATTTCGGGGAAATCTCTCTACAGCCAAAGAGCATGAGATAAAAAATCAGGACGATATAGGCTCTGATAGGCCACATATTAATGTACAATTGTAGCCGGTAGAGGACCGACACGTCCACGGTAAATACGTCCACAGCAGTTTGGACGTAAATGAAGCGCTTTGCGAAAATACGTCCAATGATTTGGACGTAAATTAACGTCTGTGATTATTACGTCCACAGTGTGGATGTACTTACGGTCCGTCTGAGGCTGGTGAAAATACATCCACAAAATCTGGTGCTAATTGTCACCGCTGCGATTCACATCCTCAAGGAATGACCGAACGAGCAAAGCATAAACGCATGCCCGTATGCCTGTTTCCTCTTTACACTGACCACCTATAAGTCATCAACTGTTCAACACTTGTAAGTGTGCAACAGAGTTGTTGTGCTTTCGCTATTGCAAGTGTAAAGAGTTTAACAATTTTTGTTTATAGGTAAATGAAAACTACCATTGTCTCGGCCCGACTGTGTAGAGCGCGACATGAGAGGCAATGCAGAGAGCCCAAACCAGCAGTGTACCGCGCGGTAACTGTATAAAAAATCTTACAACTCTATCAACGTCCTACTCTTTGTGCGTATTTCTAGAGTTTTCAGAGTAGCACAAGCGTGACCTACAATTGAGTGTGTAGGATTTTCGCGCCACTCTCGGAACTGTCGTACTGTTGGATTTTCAGAGTGAGGGCAAAACGTCATCCGTGTGGATGTAAATGAGAGGTGACAAGTGGCAAAATATTTTGTGGAGCTATTTTCACCAGCCTTAAAAGTACATCCACACTGTGGACGTAAAAAACACATCTGTTAATTTACGTCCAAATCATTGGATGTAAATTTGTGGACGTGTTTTCACAACGCGCAAATTTTGTGGACGGATTTACTGTGGAC
This sequence comes from Frankliniella occidentalis, assembly GCF_000697945.3. Lineage (NCBI taxonomy): Eukaryota > Metazoa > Arthropoda > Insecta > Thysanoptera > Thripidae > Frankliniella > Frankliniella occidentalis. The sequence continues at coordinate 1,588,723 of NW_026267174.1, read as the reverse complement.
GTGTCGGTCCCGCCCCTTGTAGCCAGTACCGGTCATTCCAACATGCATGATCTCCGACCTACAGCAAAAAGAAAAAATCCGTCCCAATCTACCCCATCTTCCCTTAAGGTCGGCTGTCGATTCCGCGTCACGGTGATTCACAGGCATCAGTGACAGTGAGGGGTTGGCAGGCGGTTGGCAGATCGGTAGGGCGCGCCGCGCTCGGCTCGAAAACTCAAAGCTCAGCTCGCGAGCCAGCGAGCCGAAATCCCCCCCCCCCCCGACCCGGCCCAGTCCGACCGTGGCGTAGCGTGGCGAGCCAAGGAGTCGCGTTTCCGGCTCAGCGAGCCCGTAGACGTATCCACCCCGGTCGGCTGGGTCTACCCTCGGCCCCGGCCCCAGCTCGGCTCGCACACCACGCTGCGGCGTGCGAGGGAGCCTATGGAGGCCGCCCGGAGAGCCCGTCAGGCGCCGCCGCAAGGCCAGGGGTGGAGCAGAGAAAGGGGAGATGGCGCTGCCTGGACCCGCCCCGCCCCCACCATCGAGCACCTGCCTGGCAGGGTCGGCTAGGCCAGGCCATAGGCAGGGGTCTCTCTGGAACGACGCCAACGCAATTCGTCTCGCAGCGCTTCCCCGGTGGCGTGGCGGGGCGTGGCGGGTCGTGCCCCCGTCCCCTCATTGTTTTACATGGCCGGGCCCAGGTGATTGAGGCCGGACGAGGCGAGGGGCTGCGCACCATCACACCCCGCAGCCGCCGCCGCGCCGCCAGGTGGCGCCACCCCCGGCAGTCACCATCAGCATCACGGCCGTGCCCAGCAGGGCCAGCCCAGCCGGGGGTTCTACACGCCCCGCCTCAACAGGTAAGGCGGCCAGGAACGTTATTAGAGCCAACCCCACCACCCGGCCAGCGGCAGCAGCAGCAGCAGCAGCTGGGTCACGTCGGTGGTATGAAGGCACGCGATCACAACCCCATTTATCGTTATCGTCAAATAACGCCCAGACGATAACGTACCCACGTCTCGAAAAAGCCGCCCCCTTCAGCTTGCCTTGAGCTCCGCGCTCACGGGCTGTCCCCGCGGGCGGCTGCGACACTTTATGCAAAATGGCGTCCGGCGGTGCCGGAAGCGCGTTAGCGACCCCCCGGCCGGATCATGTCGGTGACCACGGTTCCGCCTCACCCCGCCCCGGCCCCGCCCCGCCCCACCGCGGCCCAAACAAACACCACTCAGCTAGAGGGCACAGTCGCACACTGCGGCCGGGGCCTGGCGCTGGACGCGGCTGAGTGGCAGGTGTCGGCCCTGCCCGCTGGACGAGGCTGCTCCGAGGGCTGCTCTAGCCCTAGCCGCCCCCGGGCGCGGGGCGAGGGGCAGAACCGCACGTACACACTCGTGCCGTCTCTCTCTACCACACACACACACACACATGCCACACGTGGAGCGAGGGAGGGAGCTGCCGAAGCTGTCAGTCGCATGCAGAGGGGTAAGGGCGCAGTGGGGCGGACGCGCGCGGGGCTGCTTGAGAGGGAACGCCCCCCGACGCCCCCTCACCCCTCTTCCTGCTAGAGAACACCACGCACTCGCCCTGCTAGTGGCAGAGAGCGAGCAGGCCCCGTCCGCTGCAACATAGAACGCCCTTCATCGGAACGCCCCCGCCGCCGCCGCCCCTCCTGCTGCCCCTGGTCCGCCCCCTCTTGACCCTCCTCCTCCTCCTCGTCCACCCCAGCAGCAGCAGCAGCAGGGATTGGGGCGCGCTGCTGGTGACACACCACGCGGCTCCATCCAAGGCGACCGGGACGAGGTCCAGGATTAGCACCGCGGGGGGCGCCGGCCCCAGCTTCAGCCCGGGACACAAACTTGGCGCTGTGCTACACTGCAGAAATAAATCATCGCCATCATCGGGAGGGAGTGCGCGGGGAGAGGGGCGTCAATACGGGAAAGAGAGAGAGAGAGAGGGAGAGAGACAAATGCAAAAGGGTAAGAGCGAGAGCGGGAGAAAAGTGAGAGAAGTCTATATCCCTCTCTCTCTCTCTCTCGCACCGCAGTCGGTTCTAATTTTAAACTTGGAGTTTCAAGTGTTTAATTATTACTTTTTCGCGTCCAATCACACAGAAGGAAGAAGAACTCACCGGGGAGATAAAGTGAGAGGGATAAGAGAGGGGGGGGGGGAGAGGGAGAGGAGAAGGGGGAGGGTGGTGGTGGTGGTTCGGTGAGGTGGAGAGGGCGTAACTATTTGCGAAATTCCTTGGCTGCGCGAGACTGATTTGGGAGAGAGCAGGGGGGGCTGAGCGAAGCAGTGGGGCAGGGTGGGGGTAGGAGAGCGGGGGGTTGGACGGGGAGAGGGGGGTAGGGGGGTGCACTACCTGCTGGAAACTCATTAAACACCCGCGGCTCTGCCCGGCTGCTTCGCCCGGCTGAGCCCAGCGAGCCTCGGCCCGCCCGCCTGCCTGACGCGCGTGCAAGAGAGAATGAGGAGAACACTTTATTCTCATTACTTCTGCGACTAGCAGCTCGGCAGCAGCAGCAGCGCCAGGAGCCGCCAGCGCCCTGTCCTCGCCGCAACGCTCCGCCACGCCCCCGTCGGGAGCGTCGAGAGCGAGCCCATCCATCTGCCGAGCATAAGCCTCTCCTCCTACAACAGAGGGGGATGATCTCACCCCTCCGCGCGGCCAGGGTCACACCGTGACACGGCGTGTGGTTGCTGAAGAGGTGGGAGGGGGAGGGTGGCGTGGCGTGGCGGGAGGTTCAACGCGCATGTCGTTGTCGGCCGTGCGGTGCAGCAGGAGCGAGGTCGGCCCGGGCGGAGCGCCCGCGGACGGCAGGGTAGGCCGCGCGCCGCGCAGGGAGGCCGGCGGGGCGGCCCGCCCCCGCAGGGGACCGCGCCAACCAGCCCGACCCGACCAGGCCCACGTCCAAAGTACAACAATGTTTCCTCTTGATGCATGTTTTGTTTTCACTGGAAAAACAAAGATGCTAAAGACATCTTCAGTTTCGCACCTTTCCTTAGTGCCTTTTACAGGCATGACTCTAGAAACTTTGTTTTTCCAGTGTTTACGCATATCTTCGTGTCTTTTCAGACCAACGCGATCCATTTTGACCTTCGTATGGCCCGCGGCGAGACGCTCGCGTATGACCACTTGAGGAACGACGCAATAAGCAGAGCGAGTGCGATGATGAGAAAGAGTCCAGCAGCGAGTTGTGCTGGGGAGCGAGAGAAGAGAGAGACAGAGAGAGGAGGTCCTTGGACGCGAGACGAGAGGATCCTCCATCCGTCGAGGGGAAATAATGAAAAAGGAATAAGCGCGCGGAGGAGTTGAGCGGAGCTGGCGAGTGACTCGGGGCGGCAATAAAATCAGAGAGTTATTAAATGCAAGGGCAAGAGAGAGGAACACGGACCGATAAAAATGGACAGTAAAAATGATGAGGTAATAAGAAATCCATCCCATCGGACAAGAGGGGGCCCGAAAGGGCCTCCAGTGTGGCACAATGAGGCCAGATAAAAAAAAAGAGGGAGAAAAAGATGGAGGCGCGGACGGGGAGGCGGCCAGGCGATCCAACCCCTTCAGAAAGGAGCTTTCAGCGCCGAGCAACGCAATTTCATGCGTTCCACTGACTACCCATTTAATTTTCCATACGGAAGCAGCCACAGTGGCCGCCGCGGTATTATCGATGGAATTATAGGGGAATTGAAAATAACATTGCCGCAGTAAGGGGATTTCCGCCCGTGCGTGTGCACGCTGCGAGCCGGCGGCAGACACAGAGGAACGGAGGGTGGAGCAAAAGTGCGCGGGGAGGGATGAAAGGAAGACGGCGAGCGCCAGCTGCAGATGAGGCTTGGCGCCGAGCTTGGCGCGCCCGCCCAACCAGTTCCACACGGCCAGATGGCACACCAGAGCGACCTTTCTTTTTTGTGAGCAGTGCGAGACCGACTGTGCCCTAGCCACGCGCGCGTCTATCTGCGGTCATAAATAGCTTTATCTCACTCCCCCCCACCTCTTCGTTCAGCCTTTCCTTTCATCTGAGAAAGAGAAAGAGAGAAAAAGAAGGGGTGGCCGAAAGATATAGAGACAGAAGATATGGGGAGGGAGGTGGGCGCAGGAGGTCAGAGCGAGAGAGACGTGTGGTGGGCGGTGAGGGGTAGGCCACGACAAGGGCGTGGCGGGG
>NW_026267174.1:1579318-1584269 GCF_000697945.3 Frankliniella occidentalis | reverse complement strand
GGGGGGAGGGGTACCGTGTCGTCGGAAAGCGACACGATAATTGGATGTAATCGTTGTCGCCGACTTCGCACACAGCAAGACACTTGCAGAACAGATCAGACGCGCGCGAGGTTTCTTCCTCGGAAAATCCACCCGCCGACCGGAAGGAAGCAAAAGTTTCCCGCCCCCCCCCTCTCTCCAAACACGGGGAGAAAAAAAGGAAAGAAGAAGAAAGGAGAAAATGAGATTCCAAACTTTTCTTCGACACGAAAAGTGTTGCAGCCGAGCCAAACAAGCACCACGGCACGTTGGTGGGGCCAATGCTTTGGCCGCGTCATACACAGTCAAAAAAGAAAAAGAAAGTTTGACGGATGCACACCAGGCAGCGGGCGAGCGAGGCTTCTCTCTCGTCCAAGCGTTCATCGAAAAACAGAAAAGGGAGAAACTTTTCGAAGGGAAGTGATGAATTGGGTCAAAACTTTGGCACACACCTCTGCACCCCGCGTCCGGTCCGGCAAGGAGGAGCGGGAGGGGGGCGCCCTTCGAAGATATGGCCGGCGGGAGCCATGACTTCATGGTGCACCTGAGCTGCTGGAGTGGAGATCCCAAAGTCAGAGAGCGAAGGCGAGGCAGCCAACCGGGAAAAGAAAGGAGGGGGTGGGGATGATGGGGGTGCGAAATGGAAAGCGAGTGACAGACACCGCACTTTAATTTTGTGTACTGCGTCTGTACCTGTTTGATGTAGAGCGCAGAGCACCATTTTCGGACAGGATCATAATTACTGAGCGTAGAGAAGTAAGCGTGGAAGGAGAAGGAAGAGGAAGAGGACGAGGAGGAGGACGAGGAGAAGGACGAAGAGGTGGACGAGGACGAGGGAGAGGACGAGGAGGAGGAGCAGGATAGGGGTGGAGCGAGCAGCACCGCACAACAACGGCTGGTGAATAAAAGACGACGCGAGGTATGGATGGCAGCAGCAGCCGCACGGCCGGGGCGGCGCGGGCCGGCTCGGAGCGCGGCGGCGTCAGTCCCGCGGGTAATACGACGCGACACACCGCGGGGCGCGCCGGGCGCGGGGCAACTCAAGACGACGGGTGCATCCATCCTACTTCCTCTTCTTTCTCTTGCTCGGCCTGTCCCCTTCCCTCCCTCCTCAACTCTCTCTATCTCTCGCTCGCTCTCCCTCTACACGACCTGTATACACTGCCACTCTCAACCAACCCCGTCACCCCAGCCCCTTTGCAGCCCTCCCCCCCTCTCTCTTCCCCGAACCCCACGCGAGGCGTCCTCTCTCCTCTCACACCTAATGGGAAACAAGATCAGCCCGCCGCCGCCGAGGCCACCGCAGCCGCGCCTCGCACACCTTTGAGGAGGGGAGAGTCACTCTCCCCCTTGTACGTACAGCAGCGGCAGTACTTTGTACAGAGAGAACATATCCCTCCCCCCCCTCTCTCTCTCTCTCTCTCTCTCTCTCTCTCTCTCTCTCTCTCTCCCTCGCGCCTCTCCTGCTCCTGCTTCAGCTCATATAGATTGCCGCGCCGCCGCCACCGCGTGGCTCAGGGGGTCGTTCATTTTGATTTGGGGGGGACGGCGCGGGGCTACCAAGGACATGTTCGGGGAGGGGGGGGAGAGCTTCGGGATGGTAATGCTGGGTCGCGGAGCGCGCGAGGGAGAGAGAAGAGGAGAGCAGAGAGAGTCGGGGTGAGAGTGGGGGGAGGAGGGGTGTGAGTAAGGGTTATTCGACCCTCTCCTTGCTCTCCGACAGCCCAAATTTCAGGCTTTCCCTTTACAAAGCGAGGGTGGCCACCGCCGCCGCCCCCCGCCTTGGCTGTGCAAACTGGCCGCCAGTCTGGGGTTACAATGGGTGGGCCTAAAGGCACCAAAGGGGCGTTGCGCCGGGGGAGGTTGGGAGGGGGAACAATGCCGATACCTCTCAAGGAGCCAAGCATTGTTTCGGTACCCCATTTGGCGTTGGCCGGGCGTGGCGGGGGGGGGGGGGGGGGGGGGGCACAGCACACCAGCACACAGTGCACTGCCAGCAGCAGGGCGGAGGCCAGCTCTTATCAGAGAGGTGCTTGCCTGGCCCCCGCCACGCCCCGCCACGCTTTGGGTAGCCAGGACGACGCCTGAGACACGGGGGCAGCATCCCCGTCAACTGCGGGGCTGTGTGGTCGTACACGTTGTCGCTCGCGTCCTAGCAAAGACACCAACACAACGACATATTTTTTTTCCACGAAACTCTTTTAAAAATAACCCCCCTTTCACGCAGCCCTCGATTCCCTCCTTGGATTGCGTCCCGTCCCTGCCCGTGGTCCCGCTGCTCCCCCATGCTCGCCTTGCCACCGCTCAGCAGCCGCCCTCGCCTTCGCCTCCGATCCTCCCCCGAGCCCAGCTACAGCCGCCAAAGCCGAAAGCCGCACGCTTCGGGGGCGCAGCGGCGCAGCGAGAGAGAGCGAAGGCGAGGGAAGCCGGGGGAAAGCCGCGGCGCGCTCGCGCACGCGAGGATTTCGGGAAAGCAACAATGTTGCCCCTCGAGATAACAAAGTCGCCTCCCTTAACATCTCGGAATGTCAAACCTGGCGTGCAGTGTGTGTGTGTGGGGGTGTGGAGGAGAGGGTGTGTGGGCGGCGGACGGGGGAGGAGGGGAGAAGTTGTATACTTGTTCGGCAAGTCCAAAGGGAGGGGAGAAAAATAAATCTAAACAGCCAGCAGAGGGAGCACCAGCAGCAGCGGGGGTAAAAAAAGTCCGCAGGACCACAACAGCGGAAACTCGGCACTTTTTTAACGCCCCAACCGTGTCGCCACGTATTCGCAGCCCAGGCCAGGGGCGATACGGCGGACTTCCTGCCTCGTATTACTCGCCGGCCGGGGCCGGGGCGCGCGTCACGTCGGAAAAGGAGGAATTTCCCTCGGCGCGTTTTTCGGCTCGGTAGCGATAAGTGATAAGCCAGAGGTGCCAAACAGCAGCCGGCAGCCCGCCACGCCCAGCAGTAGTGGGAATGAGAATGAAGGTAGGTAGGTTGGAATATCACGATTGTGACGCAATCTTAGATAATCTCCAAGCAGGCACCCGTGAAAAGATAACAACCAAATTGTAACAAACATAACCCACAAAAAAAACCTTGCCTCGAGTATGACTTTCTCAAGAGCTGTACTTGTCAGCCTGTCGTCAGAATGGTACTCGTAAGCGAGGCGCCGAACTGCGTCAGTAACACCGACAGACGGAGCCCGAGAGCCCGGCAGGCAAGACGTCACACCCAGCGAAGCATGTTCTTCACATTCCAATGTTCTTGCTGAATTTACGAATACTGAGCTCGTTTATGAGAAAATTTCGTAACGAGAACAATTTCTTTAAAACAAGCACTTTTTTTAAAAAGTTCAGCAAGAACATTGAAAAATCAAGAACATACTTCCCTGGGTGCAGACGCCACTCGACGGCAGGCGCGAGGTGTCTGCTGCTCGACGCCGGGTGATAAGATACACACGACTGATATCGACCAAATCCCGACTGACTTGGCGGCCAAATTAGTTCGCCGGTAATAAGTAGGACACGTCAACAACAGCAGAAAGGTGATTGGCGAACCCGACGGCGACGGCGGCAGGCAACTGACTTGAGGGACTTGAGGCGCACGGCTGCGCTTGTATTGTTGCGACGAGGAGGGGTGAGGTAGGAGGAGGGGGCACCTCGGCGACGACGGCAGCAGTGGGGGGGCACCACGCGCAAGATTAAGAGCATTAACGTAAATCACAAACGGGTTTGCAACGTTATAATTGTAATAAAAGTTCCACAGGCTAAAAGGAAAATGCTTGCGCGACGACATGCACCCATTTCCACCGGCGGCCGGCCGGCCGGCAGGGGGTGGTGGAGCCGTGGTGGTGGTGCTCCCCCCGCTCCGCAAGGTCGGCTCCCTCCACCCTCCACCCTCACGCCACCCTCGCCCTCTCCAAGACCCCCATTACCATTCTTATTCGCGGTCATTAAAAGAATGAGGAAAACCCCGTCCCCTTTTCACATCCGGGGCACAAGCCCGCGCGGTCGTCCTGTTGTGTGCCGTTCGTTTTCAGTTTGCTCGGGGACCATCCATAAAGTACGTCCAACATTCGCGTAGCTAACCTGCGAAATTCAGCCCAAACAAGCTATCATAGCGCCTGGTAGGTAGGCAACATCGTATCTGCAGTGCATACGTGTACTGCGGGCTGGCCTACCTCGAGTTTCGCAGGCGCCGAGCACCCGGAAATTTGCCTAAATGAATCGGAGATAAACGGACGTACTTTCTGCACGATCCCTCGCACGACGTGGCAAACACACTGCTTGCTTGGGGAAGTAGTGTCGGCTCGGTACGGTTGGTTTACCTGCCACAGCGTTGAATGCGGACAGCGGCTGCTGCAGGGCTGCTGGCGGCAGAGCGACACGGGCAGCAGAACGACAGCAGAAGGATTGACAGCAGCACCGCAGCAGGATTCACAGCCGAGTTCAACTCCACTAACGGGGAGAGGATTAAGAGCGCGCGCGTCGCGGTGCGGGGTAGGCCGGGGCGGGGGCGACGGGGTGTGGCGGGGCGGGACGGGGGTGTACCGGGACGCGTGGTGCGGCGGGGAGCGCTATACGACGACGGGTTGCAGCGGCTGCGCCGGGTGTCGGTGGCTGACTGATTGCCGGCGGGCCGCCCCGGGCGCACCGTCACCGTCACCCACTGGCTTGCTGGGCCGCCCGGCCCGGCCGGCCGACGCCGCCGCAGCGGCTCCGATCGCTGGACGCGCTACGCCACGCCACGCCACGCCACGCAATCCGCGCGAACCGCGGCGGGCGGAAGGTGGGAGCGGGGAGGCGCGGGGGAGGTGTACGACGGCCAGGTTGATACAGTTCGGGGCGAGGCGGCGCGTGGCGGCCGAAAGGACGCGGACGAGGGGCAGGAGGAGGAGGAGGTGGTGGCGGCGAGGGGTGGGCGCGGCGCGAGCTCTTATCAGGGCGCTT
>NW_026267174.1:1578095-1579252 GCF_000697945.3 Frankliniella occidentalis | reverse complement strand
CCACCTCCCCCTCCCCGCTCCGTACCGCGCAGCGAGCACACACAACCTTGGCGGCATCGACTAGTCGTTCAAGAAACTACACTCCTCTACTATTCGCAAGCAGCAGTTTCCTTTGCTCATTATATTGCCGCGTGTGCTTTGCTCGCTTTGCTTTCCCGCCGCCGACCGGTCTCGCGCGGACTTTGTGCGGGGTCGTGTTTCGTGCCGTCGGTTGTAATGGTGGGGTAGGTCAGGTCGGCAGGCTCGACGCCGTGCCGGGCCTTGGCCGACGGGAACAGCGTCATCGGCGTGATGCGTGATGATGGATGAGCAAATAAAAATAATAATAAAAACGGTCCGTACGGAGAAAAGCATATGTTTAAGCCCGCGGTCCGCCGCGGAGCTGACAGCAGCAGGCTGGTTGACGCTGACAGGTGAGAGTAGCACAGAGGGTCGCACAAGCGCGCACAAAGTGCACTGTGCGCCACAGGACCGCGCGGCCGGGGGGCCTTTCGCAACGAGCGCGCGCATTCAAACAACCGCTGCACCACTGCACCCAGAAAAAATATTATCACCATGTCAACCATCGTGTGGGTGGCTTCAGAGACCAACCACTATGAAAACTATGGCAGATGCAAACAAAGTTTGAAAGTCTGAATAAAATTGTCGACGGCAAAACCGCCTTAACTATTTCGAGTAGATGTCTGCGCATAAACGACTTCAAATATATTCCGTCACGTCGCAATCGAATTGAAATTGCGAATGACAACTGCTGACAACATTACTCTTTGTGTGTGTACTGGCAAGGCGCTTCCCAATGTACAATTAACTGTACTTGCACCGTTAAGGATCGTTAAGGACCTTATATTATTTGCTAAGATGCTCTTAACAGAGTATTCCGAGACGGCTGCGCACCGCCTCATACCTCCTCACCTCGCAGGAGCGGATGCGCGCGGACCCGGCCGGGCCTGCCAAAACTATGTAAGATGGCGGCTGCGCACCGCCTCACACCTCCTCACCTCGCAGGGCAGGGCCCCGCTAAAGGTATATAAACGTTGTGCCCCTCTGTTTCGGTGCCAGTCTCATCAGCAACGTTTAGCTAACCGTACCTCTGTTCGCGGTACTTGTGATAGTAGTGTCTGTGATCATCACCCTCTGTATTGGATTAATCATCATTT
>NW_026267174.1:1575269-1577218 GCF_000697945.3 Frankliniella occidentalis | reverse complement strand
CATCATTTGGATTGTATTGGATAACCTTTGAATACAAGTAAGTTATTATCAAAGTCTATACTCCCTGTTCTCCTCATTTGTCACACACCCCTGCTGAACCAAGAACCCAGGCTTCGTAGGTTGTACTCGCCTACAAGACCAACCTCAACATCCCTGGTCTGGTCTATAACGGCACTACACCATCGACCATAGAGGGTGAAAGGGAAAAAGGAAAAGCCGCGCGAGAAGCGGAAAGCGCAGAGCGAAAAGCGCAACTCCATGAACAACTGCAGTCGCCGCCATCCGCCCCGCCGCGCCCGCCCGCCACACCAGAGCCAGAGCGACAGAGTGCAAGCTGGCACACACACAGCAGCGCTCAGTGTAGCGACAGCATCACCGGAAGACTAGCAGCGCGCAGTGCAGCACAGCGCAGCGCCAGAAAGACAAAATAAAAAGCAAAATCAGAGACACCCACAAATCCGCAACCAAACGTGAAATGCGAAACCAGGTCGAGAACCTCCTCATCAAACGGTGTACTAGAAAGAAAGAAAGAAGAATAGTGGGCGCGAAACGCGTCGAATCGCGACCAACGACAACGACCAATAATAGAGCAGATCAGCAGCAACACCGCCCACGCGAGCGAGTCGCTGACGCCCGCACTCCGCTGCTGGCTGCATGCAGGGCACATCGCGACAACCCGCCCACGCGCGCCCCCGCGCATAGCACCGTACAACGAGTGCGAGAGAGACGGACGCACTCTGCTCCAGTTATGTCTGATTGTTTCTGATCACGACGACGGCGACGGTGCCGCCGGCCGGGCGCCGGGTCGGATTCAGTCGGTGAGGTAGGCTGGCATGCCGGGCGTGCGTGGGATGCGGCCGTTTTGCAAACAGGTGTGGCGGGGCGGGGCGGAGCGGGGCGCGGAGTCGGCGCCAAGCTGCTCCGCGTTCGACTCGATCGGGCCAGCCGCCGGCGCGCGCTCCGGACGCAAGGCGGGCAAGGCCCACGGCAAGGTCGAGTAATCACAACAACACAATGCGCGCTAGGCTCGTGTCGAAACACACCGGACCACATCAGAGGGGCCGTAGAGAGAGCCGATCAGCTGACCGGGCCAGGCCCAGTTAGCCAGAGCCAAAAGGCGTCGCGTCGGCATCCGGCCGCCACGGCGGCGTCGAACACCACTGCCCAGCAAAACGATAATATAGCCTCAGGGACCGCCCATAAAACATACGGTTGAGACAGCAAGGCCCATGTATGAAAAAACATTTTTGGCTCCCACAACCATCTGATTGTTTACATCAACCATACTCATTTTCCTCTGAGCCAACAACGTTTGCCATTAGCTATTAACCATTTCTTTAGCGGGTGACTGCAGCGAACAGCCCTATCCAGCGCGCGCGCGCGCGGATATAAGGAAGCTTTTACGTGCCGGTCGGTACCGGGTCACCGTAGCGTAGCCCGCCCCGGCTGGCCGCCCGCCGTAAGGGCGATAGGCAGCCCGCTCCACAGCGCTGCATCCGGTACAGCACGGGAGGGGGCTCTGGCGTGGCGTGGCGTTACGGGGCCGGGGGCACGGCCAAAGCCTTGAAGCCTATTATATTGCAGCCGCGCGAATCTTCAAACAGGGAACAAAAGGTATCTTAGGTGTCCACGATAATAAAAACAACAACAAAAAACAACAGGGACAATACTCAAGCGAAAGATAGCAGAATAGTTTCGCCCCGCCATGCCATACACGGCACGCCAGATATTACTGTAGATGCTGCAGCGTTGGCACTGGGCTCCGTGTCCTCTGGCAGGTTACAGAGCAGGAGATGTGAGGTAAGAGCGGAGGGAGAGAGGGGGGGGGGGGCGAGACTTGGCCGCAATGCCCCGAGAAAAGGAAGCAAGGAATTCGGCACATTGTTCCGAGAACGAAAAAGAATAAAAAGGCGTGGCGGTTAGCAAAGTAGAGAATGGGGCAAGGGGAG
>NW_026267174.1:1573006-1574929 GCF_000697945.3 Frankliniella occidentalis | reverse complement strand
GGGGGGGGGGTACTCGTGTCCCTATAACGGCTGCGAGCACTTAACTCACCACCGCAGGGAGCGGGTAGTGAGGAGAGGGGAGGCGGGGGAGGGCACAAGTTGGGCCAGGAACATCGCGGGGCGTGGCGGGGTGGGGCGGGGCGGCCCCTCTTACTCTACCTCGCACTGGTGGTGCTCCTTGATAAAGCAGGTGGTACTACGGAGAGGTGCAGAGAGGGGGCGCGTGGTGTTCCATCCGAAGTGTTCTAACCGGCAGCTATGGCAAGTGACGAGGAAAGCGCTAGAACAGCGCGCAACGAGAACACCACCGCTTACGCCCGGCGCCCGGCGTTCCAAGGAATCAACCCCGTTACTATCATGAGGCTAATTGTGTCACTTGCAGCGTTGAAGCAGGAAGATTTTGTTGAAGTTAGTTTCTTTTTACTGCAACAAAAACAACCGTGTTGCTATTGCAGTACTACTTCCATGCAGTTCCAAGAGTAAACGTGAATAAATAACACTACACACACACAGACAAAAAACACACACACACCGCCGGGCCTCCACTCCCTTTGCCAACAAAAATTAAATATAGAAGCAAAATAATGTGAAAACAGGCGGTCGGGCTGGCGTCGACGTCGACGCCGCGCTCCCCCGGGGCCGCTTGCTCCCGCTAGCTAGCTCCCTGCCCCTTTTTATTATTCGCAGCCAGCCGTGGCGTGCGGATAGCGGTTAGGTGGTGTGAATAACGCGTGCTAAAGAGGAAGCCGCACCCGCCTTATTACAATTTCAATTTCACTGTCAGCGCGCCGCCCGCGCGCCGCCCCGCTGCCTGCGCGCCCCTGGAGGAAGGGCGCGCGGCGGGCGATACGTCTTGGGAGAGGGAGACCAAGAAAGAGAGAGAGAGAGAGAGAGAGAGAGAGAGAGAGATAGAGGGGGCGGAAAGAGAAAGAGAGAGCGAGAAAGAGCGAGAGAGACGTTCGCGGGGGGAGGGGGTGGATGGTGTTTTATTAAAACCGCAATAAAAATAAAACAGAGGAGAAGAAACGGCGTCAGAGTCAAAGCGACCGACGCAGAGAAGAGGCCGGGGCCGGACGTATAACATACAAGCGGCTCGCTGTGGCCCGGTCAAATACTTATACTCTGTCTCCCTCTCTCTCCCCGTTCTAGGGCTGACGTGCAAGACGCGACCGCGTGAAACAACAGGCGGTAGAGAAAGGGAGGGAGAGAGGGAAGGAGAGAAAGAGAGAGAGAGCAGGCCAGCACAGCAAGGGAGGAAGAGGGCAGGACCACGCAGAACGTTGTTCTCCGGGAATCACAACTACTAGAAGTGGCAATCACGGGCCGTTCCGAGACCCGCCCGCCCCCCGGCCCCGGCCCGACCCCCTCGCCCGCTCCCTTCCTCCTTCCCTCCTCCACGTCCACGTCAAGAGCCTCGACGCCAAACAGAAAGGGGGATGGATGGGGGGTGGTGGGTTGTCCCTTCCCTATCTTCCCCCCCCCCACCTCCCCTGGCAAGACGGGTTCCCTCCGGCCTGGGCGGGTGGTCTGCCGTGGCCGTGTCTCCCCGGCCCGTCCCGTCCCGCCCGAGTGAGATGAGGAGGCCGATCTGTCGCGGAGAGGTAACGTTATTTACGCACCAAATCTGCAGCGTTAATGAGTTTGCAAAACACGTCGGCGAGCTAGGTGTGGCGTGGCGGGGCGGGGCGGGGGGCGAGGAGGTGCGGCCCTTGGCTGCTCCGGTATAAGGTAAAGATGGTAGTGGCGGCGGTCGTGGCGGCAGCAGCAGCAGCAGCGCCGCGGGGCCTGGCTGATAAAGTTCAGACAGGCACGAGGAGCAAGGAGCAGGGCGTGTTGCTGGTGCTCCTCGGCGCGTGTTCATCAGCCGGGCCGGAGAGAGGCACAAGGGGGGTTGGCGCCGTAAGGGGCGGGGCGTGGCGGGGC
>NW_026267174.1:1572443-1572956 GCF_000697945.3 Frankliniella occidentalis | reverse complement strand
AACAACAACAACAAAATTACAAGAGGATGAAATGAACGAGTGGCTTATGGTTGGGCGGGAGGATTCTCCAAAGTCACTGGCTGCCGAGACGTAATCGCAATGGTGAAAGTGATCTCGCTCAAGAACGACGATGAGCCAAACAGGACGACGGGGGGCGCGCAATGAAGCTGGGCATTAATATTGCCCCCCCCCCTCCCCACCTTGCTGACTCCGCGACCCGCACGCGCTCAAGTGAACGACACATACGGCAGAGATATTGATCTCGCAATAACGCACAAATTTGAGTTATATTAATGTAAAGCCCCGACGAGATGACGCCTGGCCGCGCCTGACTGTTCAATTATATTCAGACAGACAGATCAACTTCCTTTCGACGCATAAAAGTAAAATTCGCCACTGTCAATATGAATATCTTCACGCATTTTTACTCGTTCTTTACCTCCCTCCCTCCCTCCAAACATCACTACGTGGAGGTGGAAGAACGAGTATTGTGCTCGGTGCTGTGTAAGTTAG
>NW_026267174.1:1562738-1572393 GCF_000697945.3 Frankliniella occidentalis | reverse complement strand
GCGCGCGGGCGCCGCCCCGGCCCAGCGGCGCGGCCGAGACAGTGTGTCAGCCCGGCCGTAGGGAGTTGCTACCGGCTGGGTCCAACGACCCTCCGCCCTCCGCCTCCACTACTACACGGGCCGCATGAAGCCACACGACGACACCCGACCCCGCGCAGGGGGCGCCCCCGACGTGAAGGGGAGGGTGGCGGGGGGCGACCTGGCTCAACACCCACCCCTCCCACTCCCCCTGCCGGCCGGTACAAATGTGACAAGCAATGTCCCCGCTCGTATTGGCCGGGACCAGGGGGCCGTATGGACCGGCCCGGCGCCAGGCCCAGCCTACACTCTGTGAGCCCCGCAGCAACACAGCAGCAGAGGCGGTGAACACCATTATGGGAGCCAAAACGCGCCGAGCTCCCTTTCACGGGGCGGGCGTGGGGGAGAGAGAGACAGCGGGCGGAGAGTAGCCCGGACAGCAACAAAAAGGGGTCATCACCAAAGGTCTCGGACGTGTTCGGCCGGGCAGATGGCGGGCAGATGGCGTATATAGGGGGGCGCTGGGTTGGGCAGGTGGCGGCGCGGGCGGGCGGGATAGAGAGCGCGCGGGCCAGCCGCACCAACCATCCCCCCACTCGCCATGGTACAGTTTGCGTGGCCAATCTATCCATCTGGGAGCAGCCGCGCTAATTAATTCGCGCCGTCATGATGGCAGCACCAGGGGGCGTGGCGGGGCGTGGCGGGGCGTGGCGGGGCCAAACCCTCTTCTCGCATCCCCCCCGGGGGGCCGCGAGGCCTGACGCTGCTGCTGCTGCTGCTGTTGTTGGAGCAGGCAGAGGCCAAATGGGCCGATGGATAGGGGAGCAGAGGCCGTGGCCGTGGTGCTCTAAGACCGACAAGTGCCTCAGTCACTCCGGAAAATCACGCCTCCCCCCGACCCTCCTCCTCGGCCCTCCCTCGGCCCTGCAGGCCGGCACGGGGGCGGGGCAGGGCACGCTCCTCCCGCTCCTCCCAAGCACAGCGCGGCACACAGGCCCGCTCCTCTCTTCCGAACCACTTCACTCCCCATCCAATGAGCCAAAGCAACAACTACCATAACTTGGAGAAGCTCTGATGCCGGACCCCGGCCGGGACACACCGGGACACCCCCGACCTCGCCGCGTCGTCTCTCGCCAAAACATTCCATTCTGCCACACCATCATATTCCCTTCTACTGCTGTGCTGTCTCTCGATCCTCTTCAGAAGCAGCAGACGGCAAATCGATCACTCCCGAATATATGGGACACCGCGACGACGCATCATCGTGGCAAATTCCATCTCCGTTGCGTTTATTTTTCGGTACACACATCCCATCGCATCGCACATCCTCCCCACTCTCCTGTACACAGCCCCGAAAGTGTTTTCTGCTCACACATACCGCTTCCCTACCCTCTCTCCCTCCGTATGCGGCCGGCTATAACAAGACGTACCCTCAGGTGTGTGTGTGTGTGTGTGTGTGTGTGCCTCGAAGCAAGAGCAGCGGAGCACACGGGAATGACGGAGCAGGAGCGAACGGAGGGGCTCTAATCATCAGGAACCGCACCACCACCACCACCCCTTACTCCTCACATGATTAATACGAACGTGATACCAGTCAAGCCTTCGGGAGCTACGCTGCGCGAGGTGCACGGTGGGAGTGTGTGTGTGTGTGTGTGTGTGTGTGTGTGTGTGTGTGTGTGCGTGCACACGCCCTGGAACACCACGCCACACTCATCGAACCTTTGTCGTGTGATTGATGAGGACTGCTGCTGCTGCTGCTCCACACTTTCAAGGGTTACACGAGAGAGAGAGAAGGGGGAGAGGGCTTTAGGGTTGGGGTGGGGCACGGATCCAGAGTAAAGGGTTCGAAGGGCTTGGTCCGGGCGGGGGAGTATGGGCGAAGAGGGGGGCAGGGGATGTGTCAGGGCAGCGACCTCGCTGTACCACCACCAGCAGCAGCAGGGCGGTGTGGGGCTGCTGCTCCGCCGTACGGAACGGGGTGGGCTGGGCTGGCAGCAGCAGCAGCAGCAGGGGGCTGAAAATGGACACATAAAAGGTTTATCGAGGCGCCGCTGTGACAACCCATCCCAAACAAGTTTTTCGAGATAGCGACGCGCAGAGCGGGCGGCGGCGGCGCGCGCGAAGGCAAGGGCAGGGCGGCGGTGCGGTGGTGCCGTCCCATTGTGCCGGGGACATAACTTGCGGCCAAAACTTTTATTTAATCATCCGTCTGTCTCCCTGGCTGCCGCTGTGTTGCCCCACTGATTGTGCGGGCTTTGTCCACCAACAGACACAAAACTATAGCGGCAAACGGGCCACCTTTTGTTCTGTTTCCTCTGCCGTGCCAAAATAACTCTTTGCAAAAAATAGAAACGAAAAAAGAACAAGGAGAAAGAACAGCAACTGATTTTTATAACGTAAAGTTTGTCCAAACTTATCCGCCTGGTGGAGCATGAAAAGGATAGTCTGAGTGGGCAGGTGTCGGAACCTTAAATGAGGGACCATTGACCGGATGAGACGCCCGAGAGAGGTGCACTTTTCTTTTGTGTCTGTGTGTGTGCTCGTGCGCGACACTGCTGCTATGGCTGAACGAGAGGTGCAAGGAAAAAGGAGGCGGGTGGGGGTGGGGAGGGAACGGGACGTGGTGCTGAGGGTGCAAGACAAGGACAGTGAAGAGGATAAAGGGGAAGGAGAGGGAGGGCGAGGAAGGAGGTGACGGTTCAGCCCCTCGGGTCCCTCGGGGATGCGGACAGAATGGCGAACGAGACGGTAACGCCCCTTCTAAGGAGATACGGACCTCCACGCCTCGCCGCGCCTCTGCAGAGGATGGCAGAGCTGCCGCCGCCGCACCCTGCAGCAAACCGTAATGACTTATTCATTTCACTCCACTCACTGTTTCAAAAACAGTACAGAAAAAAAGGGGTTGGGTGAAATAATTGTTTTGTTTTTGTTTTGTTGTATTTTTGTTTCACCCGCTCCCGCACGTTTTAGCAGCAGTGGCGGCTGCAGCTTGGCCGCGCTATTTAATGCGAACTATGCTAAACCGTCCTCACTCACTCGGTCAGCCTGGGCGGGTAGGCAGCCCCGGCGGGCGCGGCTGGCGCGCGGCTCAGCCTAGCGCTCGGGCGCTCGCCGCGCCGCCGCCGGCCGAGGGGCCCCAGTCAGTCAGCCGCGGCCTCCCCCCACCACCACCACCACCGCTGTGTGGCCCCCGCGAGAGAGCGAGCGAGTTTTAAACTGTGCGCGGGCGGGGGCGCCTTTGGCCGGTCGAGAGGCCCAGTGCCTTTGCGCACCCCGTCCCCCAACCCCCTGGTTCTGCTGCTGCGTTTGTCTGATTACAAATGAGGCGAGGGGCCTGGTCCTAATCCGGGGCGCCGCCCACATCCCCACAGCCGGGCGGGCCGGGGGCCGAGCCGGGCGATTTGGCGCGCAAACGGCCGTAACGCCCCGTCCCCCACTTTTTTCTTTGTGTTTTCTCTCTCTCTCTCTCCCTCCCTCTCTTTCTCAAGAACCCCACCCGTCCTCCCCCAATCCCCCCCTGAGCCCCCTCTCGCCCACTGTGCCCCGGACCTACCTCAACTGGCTCGCACAGGCAGGGGGACGGACCTCCAGGCAGTCGATTTAATCAGGGAGTAGTGGAAGGTGGTGGGGCGGGTGGTTCCAGTGGGTCACACGAACGTGCGCGAACCGAGTTGACAAACTCTCGGAAAGTTTTTATGCGGTGCGTTAAATAAAAATTACAACTTATTTGAAAAAAAACTTATCCACATAATGTGCGTATTTCGATTGGAGTCTATGCTTCATCAACCAAAAAAATCCCAAGAAGTGCAAAAAAAAAAGAATAAAATAATAATGTGGTGTTTAAGGAAATCGGTTTTAATTTGCTACAATTTTTCACATCGCGTCAACAATTGAGGTTTCTGATAAAAGAAGATAGATGTGGAAAAGAAACAGGGAAGAAAGAGAGACAGGGAGGAAGGGGTGTGTTGGAGGGAGAGAGAAGCGGAAGCAAAAAGGTGCGGCTGAGTGCCCAATCCATTTTTCATTACGCGCGACAATTGCGCGACTTGCAACACACGGCGATAAACAGGGTGGGTCGCGGGCGGCGGTGGCGCGACCTACTTTTAGTGAGATGACACCGCACGATAAGAGCGAGAGAGACGGGGTCTCTGAGCGCCCCCTGTGGGTGCAACGCGAGCGAGAGAAAGAGAGAGAAACGAACAAGAGCGCGCGCGGGGGATGAAAAAAAAAGGAAATGAGGCCCAAATTAAGCGCGCACCTGGCGAAACAGCTCACCCCTACACAATATAGCCCGACCATTGCTGCTGAGCGAGGCGCACGGCCACAGAGTGGGGGGAGGGAGACGAAGAGAGAGAGGTGTAGAGAGCTAAAGAGAGAGACAGAGAGATCGAGAGAAAAGAATGTACCCGGACCCGGGGCGCTCAGGAAGGAAGCACGGGAGAAAAATAGAGGAGGGGGGGGGGACTCCGGAGAGGACATCGTCAAACCCTTTCTCATTCGCGTCTCGCCGTTTTTTTTTCGCCCGGTGGAAAAAGAAACACAACAAAATGAAAAGACAGGAAAACAAACAAACGCGGCGAAAAATCATCTTATTCCCCCATCCGTGCATTTTACGACACCACAGGGAAATGCTCTTCGTTCGCCGTAAAACAGAGAGCTCTGCAGCGAAGATAGGAGGAGAGGGTGAGAGGATGGGGAGGAGTAAAGCGGGGCTGGGGATGGGCGTTATGCGCCTGTAAGTGAACATCGGCTGATGGCTTCTTTTTGAACAGCTGAACAGCAGCGATGAGGCTGGTGTATGTGTGTGTGAGCGAGTGAGAGACGGTGTGTGTGTGCAAGAGGTGGGTAGTGCGGTGGTGCAGGGGGCTGACTAGGGTGGAAAGTCGGTCGACCGTCCCGTTGGACTTATCGTGGCCCATGTGTCCGGACCGGGGCAAGGGTGGTGGGGAAGGGGAAGGGGTGATGGGACGGCGCGGCGAACGGTCCCCGGAATGACTCCGCCGATGTGCCATCAGGCCCATGCAAGCAGGCGACCCCCTCCCCCATCCTCCTCTTCCCCGCTCGCCTCTCCGTTCTTCGGACCGCCACGACTCTATATTATATTCTGCCGTAAGACGGCGACGATGACAAAGCAGCAGCATTTATCAAAATTTACCATCGGATAAATGCTTTCACACACTGTTTTATGAGAACACGGCGGACGAACACATTGCACACTAATCCCATTTATGGCATTATTCAGACAGTCGAGTGTGAGACTAAAAGCTCAGATGGCCTCTCTCTCTCTCTCTCTCTCTCTCTCTCTCTCTCTCTCGAAACACACTCACACTTCCATTTAAAAGGCCAACGTCGCTGTCCTTTCTTCTCGCGAGATAAGTTGATTTGATTTATTTTTTTGCCGGTGTATGACACATCACTTATATTGCCCCAGGTCGGGAGGGTCACGCCCCAGCCGCGGCGCTTATCCCGTCCCGTTACCGACGCGGTTCTCTCTCTCTCTCCCTCTCGCTCTCTCACGCGCGGCGTCGTGTCGAGCCGTGTCGCGCCAGTTGCGCGGAGCTGTGCAGCTGCTGACCTTTCCTTCCTCTCTGCAGGTGCGGGCGAGCCGGGGCCGCGGCAACAAGAAACTTGTCTTCACACTTTTGTTTCAATGTCGCTCGGATTAAAAAAGCACTAATGGTACATTTTCGACGTGTTTCACTCTCTTTGCTAAACGCTTGCTCGGCATGTTTTTTTTTTTTGTGTTTTTTTTAAATGCACACATGTTTAATGAATCGTTTAGTTTAAAGTGAATATGTACACCAAGAGTTTTGAAGAACTCAAAAAATGTCCGATGTTGTTATCTCTGTTTTTTCCGTTGTTCTCTTTTTTTCCGTTGTTTTTTGATGGACATTCTGATTTTGTTCAACAGTGTTCCAGATGCTAAGGTACACGCGCATTACACGCATAAACACAACTGCATCAGCCGAGTGTATCAATTGGAGCACCGGGCCGTACAACATGACCAAATTAGAACACGCGGCCGCCCCGGGCAGCGCCTGACTGTCCGGGCGGACCCCATTCGTCCACACGGCAGCGTGCTGCAATCGGCTATAGCCTGCGGGCGACGCCTACTCCGTAAAAAATGAAAACAATAAGGAACTTGCAAGTAATAAATAAAACAGAAATAAAACCCCAAAAAAAGACCCAACAACAGCAAACGAGCAGCGAAAGAGAAGGATCGGGCACGCATTACGGAAGCAAGGACGAGCACGCACGTGACAGACAGGATGAGCGAGCGAGCGAGCGAGAGAGAGAGAAACCCGCGCAATTTATCGCTCATGTCGTGTGCGTGGTCACGAAAGGCACGCCGGCCGCGCCCACCACCACCACCACCCTGCCGTTCTGCTAAACTCGTATATGTATATACATGTATATACATACGCACATCTATTACCCAAATAATCCCACGACAATGCCTGGCTGGGCCCGGCCTGCTGGCGGCCCGACTGGGCCTGGGCCCGGCTCGATTCACTGTGCATCAGGCGGGTAATGGATGGCGGGCCTGCCGCCGCGCGAGTGGAATAAGTAAGCATCTCGGCGATAAAACACGCATTACAGGCCCGCCATTACGGTATTACTACAGACAAACAACAACAGCAAGCAAGAGGAAAGAAAGGAAATATACGATGACAAAAAGAAAACGAGACAAAAGGGCGAAAAAAAGGGAGAAAAGAACGAGCGCACGTTCCATGTCATACGCTTTACTGATGTTGCTAATCTTGTGCTGCTCCCGCGTAGCGCGCAGCGTCGTCCCTCGCCCCGCGACCTCCCCCGCCCCCTTTCCCATGGGGTCGCTTTTAGAGATGGCCTAATGGACACTGGAAATGAAAACTCCGTCTGCAGACCCACTCAAAACTAAAAACGTCATGTGCACTGATCAATACGGGACACAGGAAATCAGGAAAAATTACGTATATTTAGGAAATAAACTGCACAGAATTGTGCCCATTTCGCACATAAAGCTGTATGAATAGATCGGTGTCTACGAAAAATAAGAAATGACCGGAAATGACCAATCATCCAGAATTCGCCCGTCATTCGCAATTACGAAACAACCAAGTTAGCTGTCATAGCGCCTGATGGGTAGGCAAAATCGTGATTGCCGTGCATGCGTGTTTTGCGGGGTGGCCTAACTCGAGTTTCACAGGCGCCGAGCTCCCGTGATTTGCCAAATGAATCGCGTCAAACGGATCTACTTTCTGGACGGTCTCTTCTGTTAGTGTGCAGTTTGTATTCACCCGAATACAGACAACCCATATTTTGT
Source organism: Frankliniella occidentalis (assembly GCF_000697945.3). NCBI lineage: Eukaryota > Metazoa > Arthropoda > Insecta > Thysanoptera > Thripidae > Frankliniella > Frankliniella occidentalis. The sequence continues at coordinate 1,565,069 of NW_026267174.1, read as the reverse complement.
AAAGCCCAATATTTGGGCATCGGCTCCTGTATGCCAAATTGTTGCATATTTAAAGACACAAAAATAATGGCATTCCGGAGAAAAATCGCCAATATTTGTCACCCGACAAAGGAATGCCAAAATTTAAACAGGCGACAAAACGTATAGTTTTCGGTAGATGGGTCCAAGAAGTATAGGGGGCTTGCAGGCGGGGCATGGTGACGAACGGGTCAGATTAAACGGCACAATGGTGAACTCATTACACCCCGCTGTGTTTGTCGACCACGATGGCGTGTCAGCCGATAATCCACACCGTCAATCCGTCAGGTAACAAATACGGTTCAGTGACGGATTAGACGACGGAAAGCCAATCACCTCCAACCCCCACACGTAACGAGGGAATTCCCAAAATGATTGTGCATTGCGTCCAAAGGGATTGCGATTTCCTCCTCCTGACAAACTTACGCGTATTTGCAAAGCGGGTCAAGTAAGGGGGGACGGGAAAGTGCGTTGCGTCTCTGTCTCTCTCTCTCTTTCTCGCGCGCGCACACACACACAATGAACACCCGACGGGTGCATCAATCTGACAGGCCAAGCCCGACGCGGAACTCACCGTACAGGTTCAGAGGTCGTTCGTGTTGATGGCGATTCTCTCCCTTCTCACTCCCCATCCGCCTTTTTGCCGTTTCCCCCTCTTCCCCATACCTCCTTCCCCCCTTCTACTCTGACTCTGGAAGCTCAAGTGTCGTATACCGTACAACAATTTTCGCAAAATTTTCTGTATATACCTTTACTGTTACCGAGTACACGAGCCTCGAGCCGGCCTGGCTTCCTCACTCTCTCGCCAAAGAGATTCAAAAGCATGGCAGTGTGCCCTAACCCGTAAATCTCCTTACTCACTCACTCACTCACTCACTCACTCACTCACTCACTCACTCACTCACTCACCGGCTCCAGTTGATAATCCCGACAGAGACGCCACTCACATACACGGCTCGCTGCTCACCTGGTGGCAAAAGAGAGAGAGAATGCATTAGCTACGGCGGCGGCACAGAGATACACAAGACAAAAAAGGACAGAGAAAAGAAAGTCAAGCTTCATTAGAGGAGGCACAAGGTGATGAGGCGGGATTAATTAGAGTCCGACCACTCATGGCGGTGTGTGCGAGACGAGCACCGTAAGTGTCATTAGCCATCACGTGTGCGACGATAGGAGCGAAGGGATACTGAAAAAAAGTTCATAAACTGTTTCAAATTTTTATTAAGTGAACAGTGTGTGTCTGTCCAAATAATCGGAACTTTGAGCAGGCGCTGTTGACAAATGTATACCTCTTCCTCCTTCCCCAAAATTGGATACCTCGTCAAGAAGTTATCAAAATTTTTATATTTTTTTACAGTTGGAAGGCTTTGTTTCAAAGTGCTCACATCATCCACATACGTTGTGAAAGGATTCCCCTGTAAGTGCAAACACACGACAGCAGCAGTTGGGGCACAGAGAGATCAAGGAGGGGCGGCGGGTGAGGTCGGGAGAGAGAGGATCGTCTAGCAGAGAGAAGTGGACGAGGTTTGAGCAGAGAGAAAAAGAGACGCGGAGAGCGTGGTAATGTAACAGGTAGCATAGCCAGCCAACCCTCCTCGGCCCGGCGATCTCATAATCCCAAGCGGGGGCGCGGCCTCAGCCAGCCGCCTGCAGCTTTGTTTTGATGAGCCCGCGCCGCGGACGTAAAAACAGAGGAGGAGTAAAATAAAATTTCCAATTTGGGGAATGGAGCCAACGGTGAAACAGAGACGGAAAATAGAGAGAGTGTGTGTGAGGGAGAGAGATGACTACTTCTGGCAGTCTGAGTGAGGAGCACCTCGGTGAGCACCCATAGCAGCGCAGGGCAGAGGACTGTGGGGATGGTAACACAATGGACAGCAGACCCACTCAGAGAGAGAGAGATAGAGAGAGAGAGAGAGAGACAGAGAGAGAGAAGGGGTAGGTCGTGTAAAACCCTCTCGCTGCCGTGCGGAGCGGGCAGGGCTGTAGTATATACGGGCGCGGCGCCCGCCCCCGCGCGCCTGCACGCCGACGCAATAAAAGATCTAATCAAAAACAATAATGGCAATAATTCCGCCCGTGCAGCAAGCGGCGTGGGTATGTGTGTGTGCGTGTGTGTGTCTTAGTGTGTGTGTGTGTGTGAGAGAGAGAGGGGGAGAGAGAGAGAGAGAGAGAGAATGTGTACGCACGCACGTGTTGCTTCCGCGGGGGGAGCGCGCGCGTGCACCGTCCCACCTCCCCGTCGCAAAGCAGCAGCAACCATGAGCGCACGCCCCGCGCCGTATAGTTGCAATAAAAAACGAGCTGGGGGGG
>NW_026267174.1:1560698-1562688 GCF_000697945.3 Frankliniella occidentalis | reverse complement strand
GGAGGGGGGGGTGGGGGTGGAGGGGCAGTAAGAGCGAGAGTGAGAGAGAGCGAGCGAGCCCGGCCACAAGCCGCCAATGTACATGAATTTATCATGTGGGAGGAAGACCGCGTGCCTCACTGGGGAGGACGGGGGGTGGGGTACGGTATGAGGGTATAAGAGAGAGAGAGAGAGAGAGAGAGAGAGAAAAGGGGTGCGTTGGGCGAGAAAAAGGGGACAGAGAGAGAGAAGCGAGATAGAGAGAGAGAGAGGGCGTCATTACGGTAATGCGATGAACCGTGATGTCTAACCGCGTCGTCGGCCCCGCCAGCCCCCTCCACCAGGGCGGGGCGGACCGCCTTCCCCATCTACTGTGTCCCACTTTGACATCAAACGCGTAGCGTGGCGTGGCGGGGCGGGGCGCGCTGGGGCGTACACGTGTATGCGGAAGGTGGTCTTTGTCGGACGGAGTCCCTTCGGGAGCGAACGGGAAGAGGGGAGAGATATATCCGAAAACGGGGCAACAATTTCCATTATTTGATGACAAAGCAAAAGGGAGAAGTAGCCGCAGAGGCAATTCGCCCCCCCCTCTCTCTCGCTCCCGCACAGCACAGCCACTCTCCAGCGAGCAAATCAAATTGCTTTATTACCGGCTTCAGCGACGACAACAGCAGAGCGGGTGGCGGCACACACCTGCAACAGAGCAAAAGAGACAAGTGTTGTTAGAAACTGGTTCAGATTAGTGGAAAATGTTTAACAGGAGAGCGACAATGACGGCGCCCTTTGGATTTTGCAGGATTATTCGAGAGACCAGAGACCCTCCCTCCCTTTAGCCTCCTCCGTCATTTGCGGACTGGGCATAATCCGAGATACAAATTCGACTTGAGGCGGGCATTAGGCCAAATGGGCCCACGGGACGTTGTGGGGGGCGTGGTGGGGCGGGGCGGGGTGTGGCGGCGGAGGGCTGGGTGAGCTTATTGAGGAGGCAGGCCAGGCGTCGCCATGGCTACGGGAGGCTGCTAGATCCTCGACCGTACCCGCCTGTATCCTCATGGCCGGACAGGGTGGGCAGGGGGAGGGGGTGGGTGGGTACCGCTGCGCGCAGCGGGCCTCGCCACAGATCAAAAGCCACGGTGATAAGGGTCCCGCCCGGCATAGGGTTGGGGGCAGGGCTGTGGGTTGGGTATTATCATTATTATCATTATTACCAAAGGGTTTATAGTGTGCCCAGCGCATGCAGGGACTATTACGGTGAACGGGATCCAGAGGTTTTAATCATAAAGCAAAACCATGTGAAACCGTCTCAACTGTAAGGGAGGGAAGGTGACACTGCTGGAAAGTACCAGTGCGAGGCTCACGGCCCTCTTCATCACCACGGCTCGGCACAGCGGTCGAACCGAGCGGGCGCGGCGGCCGCGGACTCCCCTGAGCGTATTTCACGACAAACGGCCACTCCAGCAGCGCGATCCCCGAACGACGTCCTCGCATGCCACAGCTCTTTCCAATGCTTTGACCACACCACTCACACTGGCCCGAGCAGAGACAATAATATGGGCGGGGAAACCTCGGGGGGAACGCTAACACTTACAAACGTTAAAATAGAAATGGTGGAAATGTCCTTTAAATGAAACATTCTCGCTTATCTTATTTTCGGTGTATCCATATGTGTCGTGCGCGAAAAACGAGCCCCATACCTACGACTCATATTCGGCGCTTCATTTAAACATATGAGGTCCCTTTACACAGCTATGTAAGATAAAAAAAATATAAACCCAGACAGGCCGAGTCGGGTCGGGGTCCAACAGCCGGTAGCAACTCCCTACGGCCGGGCTGACACACTGTCTCGGCCGCGCCGCTGGGCCGGGGCGGCGCCCGCGCGCGCTGCAGCTCTCTTTTCTATTTGTCATATCTCCTGCACCAGACCTCCTTTTAACAAAGCGCCTTATGGCGCTAGAAAGAGAAAAGAACGAGGAATCTAATGATATAAATAAAAGTCACTGAATCGAACCGG
>NW_026267174.1:1557277-1560586 GCF_000697945.3 Frankliniella occidentalis | reverse complement strand
CACAATTGGGCGCATTTAGGCTGCGCCGCCGCCACACCACACCGTGCGCGTTCAGCCCAAAAGTTTTGCCGCGGTGAAGCCCCTTTCTCCCCCCCAACCATCACACAAACACGCGGACCCCGAGGCACGCCGCGGACACGACGTGCAGGACGGGCGGACATGGCACAAACTGAACCGAATCAAAAAGTTAGCCGCTCCCCGCGCTCTCCACCAGGAGGAGAGGCCCCGCAGCGCTCGGCAGTCCGTCCGGCCGCTCCTCCTGTCTGTCCGACAGGCGCGCGATTCAATCAACGCTGCGGTACGACGCGTAATAGGCTGGGCGAAAACCACGCGACGAAATACCAACTCTTGATGGAAAACACTGTAAAACTATATTTGTGGATAAGAGAGCAGAGGAACCAAAACAGACGTAAGATTGCGTCGATTGTAAAGCAATCAGAGATATAATTTTTAAAGACGACTGCAAATACCGTAAAATTTTGAGCACACACAACAACGTCTTGCACATCAAAAAATACAAAAATGTCCTAATCCTACGTCTAACGACGCCTTTATTTTCAACGCGATGACAATAGGGTGCGGGATGTACAAGAGGGTAGGTGTCATAAGGAAGGGGACATGCTTGTTAACACGGCGTGGCGTGGCGTAGCGGGAAGGGGAGGCTCTGCGGGGACCAGCCCCCAAGCCCCGCCCGGCCCGGCGACCGCTGACCCTCAGCATCCCTGCTCCATTTCAGCTAAGCCGGGGGCCTGCCTTGCCTGGACAGGGGACAGAGTGAGAGCAAGAGGGATTGAGAGAGAGAGAAAGGGAGAGAGAGAGAGAGAGAAAAGGGGGGGGGGGGATGGGGGTGGGAGCGGTGCCGCATCGGCAGTCTGGATCAGGACGACGTGACGCTCGGCTTCCTCCCCGCCCCCTCCCAATGGACAGTATAACACCTCTAGGAGCCTTTACGTCGCACTAATACCGATAATAGCGATAGTGCGAGAGCCCACCTTAACGAGGTACGACCCGCAAGATGGAGATAGGAGAGAGAGAGAGAGAGAGAGAGAGAGAGAGTGGGGGACGGAGACACAACGGCCTGCCAGCCGGGGTGGGAGGATGGTGGGAGAGGAGGGAAGGCTACTCATGCAAAATGCAACTTTCATAAGAATTCTCGACAAAACTTGGTTGGAGCTCTGTTGATGCAGACAAGCCGGGCAAAGCAAGCGGGCAAGCAGTGGGAGGGGGAGTAGGGAGAAGCAACGGCATACCTGAACCCGCGCACCAAAGCCAAGGCAGGCCTACGAAAACGTAAAAACGGCTTGGCGGCGCTCCGCAAAGAGTCGCCGGGAAAGAAGGAAAAAAAAGTTGTGAATGCATAAAAGTCTCGAGTTTAGAGAAAACAAGTTTCGGTCAACATAAATGTCACACAAGAACTTGCTTTGCTAGTCAGATGCAAGAGCCCGCAAGGCACTATTAAATCATCCAACAAACCAACTTCGACGTTCTCTCATCTTTCAAAAAATGTATTAAGCAGTCTATCCTGTTGGCGCATCACTCCTCTGTGCTCGCTCTCTCTCTCTCTCTCTCTCTCTCTCTCTCTCTCTCGGCAGCAGGCCAGGCCCCGCTTCTCGCACGGCAATAAGACGCCCTCTCCATTAAAGATTGTTTACGAGCGCGGAACGTGCGGCTAGGAGGCGCACAGCCGCAGTCAATCTATTTGTCCCGCTGACATTTACATTATAAATGACAACAGTAACGACGACGGCACAAAATTCAACTAGTATTAATCATCCCAATTAACCGAACCATATACACAAGTACAGAATAAAGTTAATGTTTATGGTGCTGAAATAACGCTAAGTAGTAATCATGCCAAACTTCTGCCGTCCGCCGCAGCAGCAGAGCGAGCAGCCCTCTGGCCGCTTGTTTACGGCCCCAGGACCAAACCCCCGGCTTTCATTATTGGCGGAAAGTTAATTTCCGATAATGATGACAATAAGTCCTTTCCCGGCCCCGGCAGCAAAACGCAGCGCGCGCGATCATATTTTGCAGCCCCGCGTCTGCGGCGGCGCCTGTTTGCAGCAGCCCTTTAATTTCCGCGACAAGACTACTTGGCACAGCGCGCGTCAACTGCTTGACCCAATGGTGGCGCAGCGCTCGCGACAGGCGTCACACAGAGCGGCAAGACGAAAGAGCGCAGAGCAAGCGAGCGCAGCAGCAGCGAGCGCAGCAGCAGCGAGCGCAGCAGCAGCGAGCGCAGCAGCAGCGAGCGCAGCAGCAGCGCCGCGCCCGCAAATCGAGCCGTCACATTAATTGCGTTTATTTCGTAATGAAATGACACTTGTTCCGTCAGCCTGTGAGCGCGACGCGACAGATTCAATTAGAAGAAGAAGAAGACGACGACGAGCAACGCCACGGCGTGGGGGGAGTCCCAGCAGCCCCCGCGCGCCCTTTTACGACTCGGTTAAAATGGAATTCCCTCACGCCCAGCCCAGCGCGCGCAAAAGTCGCCCCCAAAGCACTAGAGAGCGCAGCAGCAGCAGAAGCGCGACAGAAAGGCCGAGGAAGCAGGGGATGCAAAAGGTGTATCAACGCGCAGTGTAAGCTGCGAAATAAAAAGGGGGAGGAAGGGGAGGAGAAGGAGGAGGTAAGAATCGGCCGACCCGAACACCCTTCTGCTCTCCGGGCCGATGGAATCAAGCAGATTAGGGCCCAGCGGAGCAAAGCGCCGCCGCCTTCAATTGAAAGCGCAGTCATAAAACATGGGTAGCAACGAGGAAGAATAGAGACGCCCCCCTCCCCTTCGGATCAGCCGGGCGTGAATTCAAGGACGCACTTGATTCAGACTTTATTTTCAACATATTATTGCCACGCATTTAGACCCGTTTTCGACGCGCCCATTTTTTGAAAGTTCCTTTATTCAATGCAGCCGTGAGGGGGGTTTAAAATAATCACTTCGAATGCAGTCTCTTTGTATTTACGGCCCTCTCCTCCGCATTCACTTGTAGAGTGAGTCGATTCGTAACCCCGCCGTGCCTTAGTGTGTGTGTGTGTGTGTGCGCGTGTGTATGTGTGTGTCCCTTTCACAAACTGAGGAGGAAAGCTCTCTCCCTCCTCTCTCTCGCAGAGGGCGACAACATTCGAGACCACTGCCAAGAGACAGACAGAGGAAGAGAGAGAGAGAGAGAGAGAGAACTGCTGCGCGGGACAAGATTGAGAGGTGTAAGAGAGGCCACCGCGGGCGGGGGATTTTCTGACGCCGAAAAGTTCCCCTCAAAGACGTATGGGGAAGCGGGGGAGGGAGTGTAGAGTGGCGAGTGGCAAGGA
>NW_026267174.1:1555643-1557207 GCF_000697945.3 Frankliniella occidentalis | reverse complement strand
CGCCAGAAATGAAAAATTAATAAGGCGATTGGATGGCAGGGTTGTCGTCATTGACCGGCGCGGTGTTTGCCAAGTGCCAGTGATGCGCGGCGTGGTGGTCGCGGCGTGTGAAGTGTGGCATATAGTCCAGAGCAACAGGGTCACGGCGAGTGGAGGGGCAGGGTGGGGACGGGGGGCGGCGGTTCAAATATTTGCCTGACAACACTTCTCCGGCCACTTCGCCGCGCTCCGCCGCCACGTGTGTGACCCGCACCCTTTCCCCCGTCTCCTTAACACCACCTGCCGCATCTCCTCCTGCCCTTCCTTTCACCTCCATTTTAAGGCTACAATCTCACATCTGAAGTGTTCAACTAGTACAAGGCAGGCACTTGCAGTTAACGCGGTGTTGCATATTTGCATTTTTTGACAAAAAATTTGAAAGCGTGCAGTATGCTTTTGCAGTATGCTTTTGCGGTATGCTTTTGCAGTATGCTTTTGCAGTATGCTTTTGCAGTATGCAACACATGTTACACATGCAAGTAACGAACAGTTGACTACTTTAGATGTCAGTACATGTTAGACAAAAGTGACGGCATATCTCGAAAAGAAACATACGACATTACTGCTAATGTCTTTTATTCATATCTATCTCCTTTTTTATATCGGTGCAAGTCGAGGACGCAAAGTAACACAACAAAAACTGGGGCACCTCGACGCGCCTCGAGGCGTGCGCGCGCGCTGCGCTGCTCGCCCTTCACAAGGGAGCCCGGAAATACATCATAAACCGAAAGAACAACAAAAACACACCGACACACGACCACGACGCCGCCGCTGCTCCGCGGTAAGGTAGGGTAAGATAAAGAAGTAAACAAAAAAAACTACTTTGGACACACAAAGATGAAAACAAGTGAAGTGCGGCGCCGGGCCCGGCCGCTCCTTGCGTAAGGCGCGATGCACCGTTACGTCGCGTGCCGTACCGCGCCACGCCACACAAAAGAATTGGCCGATGACCGAGAATAAGCTGCCACCGAAGCAACGGCAGCAGCAGCAGCTTTTATCGCGAGGGGAAGACAATGCAAGCCTCTCGGAAGTGCGGAGCAGCAGCAGCGGTGGCGAGTGCAGCAGAGAGACGACTGCAAATCGGAGGAGCGCCCCCCGCGCAAACTGCTGCGTGCGGTGCAATCGGGGCAGGTAGGCCTACGGCTGTACGATATCTCGAAATCGATACGATAGGATCGTAAACATCGACGGCTACGATATGCCCTCGATATCGCCGTATCGATAAATGGGTGAGCCTTGATAACAGGATACCTGCTTTTCAATGTAGCAATACAGTCTTTTTTTCTTTCTTTAAAAAAAATAAATATTTATGTTCTCAAGATTTGATTTCGATGCATCGAGTCAATATGTTCGATAAGGCCGATACGCGAAAGCAAGGCGAGAGGGACAGAGAGAGAGAGAGAGAGAGAGAGATAGGGGGGATCTACTCAATATTGCACACCACACGTGTAGCGCTGGCCGCACTACATCAAGCGGAAGGGCGACGGGCGCTCCGTCACCTGCTTGTAGCAGCAGCAGCAGCAGC
>NW_026267174.1:1549675-1551643 GCF_000697945.3 Frankliniella occidentalis | reverse complement strand
CCCTATTCTACCCCTCCCCTTAGCGGTCTCCTCTCCACTGCTTGACACACACACGAGAGAGAGAGAGAGAGAGAGAGAGAGAGAGAGAGAGAGAGAGAGAGAGAGAGACGGTTCTGCGGCGGACCCAACCAATACGGTAATCTGTTTTACGTCCCATCAGATGACAACGACCGAGCCGAGCGCGCCATGAGGCTCTCGGCCGGCCGGTCCTGGCGTGTGTGTGTGTGTGTGTGTGTGCGTGCGTGACAGGATAGCCCAACACGTGCCGCCTCGAGCGCGCAGCAGTACACGGCAATAAAATGAATAAAAAATCAAACAGACAAAAAAAATCACGTTAGCCGTCTTAGGAAATGAGGATTTTGGTAAAAAAAGAGTAGTGTAAGTGAGTGGCAACGTGGCAACTGGCAACCCCCCAACCGAGCACATTGGGCAAATATTCGGCCGTTTTCTTTTTTCGTAGCGCAATAAGTTTCTCTTGCCCCAAACAAGTACATGAATAATGAAAATTATTGGCCCGCCAACGCCACAAACACGCTAATCCCTTGTGCGCACATAGAACGTGTCCAGCGCGACCATACATACACAAAGTGTGAGCAGGTAGGTGTGTGCGCCTCAAGCGGTTGCGGCGGAATGGATAGAGAAACGTAATTAAAGATGGGACTCGCATTTGCAATGTCCGCACGGTGAATTGCAGCAGCAGCAGCAGCATTCTCGCACGCGGCGCGAGCAGCGAGCGCGCAGGACGGGACGGGACGGGACGGGACGGCCGGTCCGCCGAGACGCAAAACTTTTCCGGAATGAAAGTGCCAGGCAGGAGGGGCGGCGCGCACAAATCCGGTTAGCGAATTAGATCCTCGCGGCAAAAGGAGTGGAAAGGGGGGGGGGGTAGGTTCAGGCAGGTAAATCACAGGCAGTACACACCTGGCAGAAGGGCGGGGGGCCTAACCGAATTACCCCACGACGAGTCCAATGAACTCCACAGGGGAAATCCCAGACGCGACTGCTCCGCTCTCCGCCCGCCCGCTTCCCTTACTCCGCCGCCGCCCTTTATTCTACGGCCCAATCCCACAAAATCCTACGTTCTAATTTTCTTACGACCAACGGGCGCGCACCTTTGGGGGGGGGGGGGGGGACTGTAGGTTAATATCCCGGGGAAGTTATACAGGAGGCCATCGGAATTAGTCTTAAACTCTGAACATATAAACCTAGTGTGATCTTGTGATCATCATTTGCTGATAATTGTGTCCAAACAATTATCTGCTGCTTAGAAGAGACTTTGAAAGTACAGGACGGATGGGTCGTCGAGAAAGTACGTCCGTTTTTCTCAGATTCATTTCCTAAGTTACGGGACCTTGACGCCTGCGAGGCTCAGGGTAGGCCACACCGCAGTACCGATATGCACTACAGGCAAGATGTTGCCTACCCAACAGGCGCTACGAGGGCTCGAAGAGGCTGGACGATGTCGCAAGTAGGAAATATCGCAACTATTTTTGTAAATATTTTGCTGGAGTTTATTACTCCCTTAAACCCGCTCAAATGCCATACGTATTTATTACTCTTCCGCACGAAAACGTCGAGCGCAGCAGCACACAGTACGGCTGTGGCGGCAGCGCCCCGCAGCGAGTTTAACAACTGCCCCTCAGTCAGCGTGCGCGAATACCACCAACAAACTGCGAAAGTGACGATTAAAACACAGCAACAAGTAGTGCCAGCAGAGCGCGCGCAGCACGGGCGATAAAATCGAGTGCCCTAAAAAAAGGGAAATAATAAAAGGTGAAAAAAGTACAGGGAGAGGGGGAGGGGCGGGGAAATCAGCCGCTCACGAAATTTAATTTCCTCTCTCCTTGCTCCCTGCACCGTCGTCGTGGAGCGGGGGTCGTGAAGGTCAGACCGGGGCCCACCACACCGCTAGGCAAGGATTAACCGGCACAAAAATCGCGATACGGTTCGAGGAGGGGAAGGCGGGCG
>NW_026267174.1:1548386-1549625 GCF_000697945.3 Frankliniella occidentalis | reverse complement strand
GTGCCGTGCCGAGCGCAACCCAAAGGTGTCAAACACACTGAGACAAACCAAGACAAACCAACACTACGATCTGTTCGGATCGCCGGATCATTTTTGCTTCCTCTTCTTCACTCTCGCGCTATCCAATCAGCTGTAAACGACGTCGCCCGTGCCGTGTCAGTGTGTGTGTGAGTGTGCGAGTGTGTGTGAGAGAGACCCAATTCTACAACACACATCTTGGCGACCCACTCGAGAAAGGCACAAGGACAGGGAGGCGGCCTCCTTGACGTCACGCAAGGACGCATTATTGGAGAAAGTGCCGTCTCTGTGTGTGTGTGTGTGTGTGTGTGTGTGTGTGTGTGCGCGCGCGCGTGTGTGTGTCGGCCACCCGGCCCGCCCACCTCATCACATCATCCAATTCAGAGGCCGTGATCATGGTCACATGTGCGAATGTATGTGTGTGTGTGCCGATGAAGGCCCCGCTAACGAGATGGGGTCAAAGAGAGACCACCCCAACAAACACCAATGACCTTGAAATGACGACTACATTTTTATTCCCTTTTCAAAATTGACGTTTCTCGGTTATTACGGCACGACGACACCTCTGATGCTCCCCTGCCACCCTCCTCCTAGTCGCCAAGCCTCGGTGGCCGCCTTCTGGCGCGGTGGCCCGACCAAATCAAAACGCAACTCGGATGGAAATGGCAAACGCTTGCTTATCTCGAGGCCGCCTGCGTCTTCAGCTCCCATAGCCCCCTTCCTCTCCAGGCCCCCGCAGGCGGGCAGGCCCCACCGGCAGTCCATGGGAGCCCCCGGGCCCGCAGCAGCAAAACCCACGCGGGGCACCCCATGGGACACCCCATGGAACACCCCATGGGACGCACCAGCAGCAGCCCGCCCCCGCCCCCGGGCCCGCGGCGCGTTTGACTTGCAAAGCGCACATGCGCGCCATCGTGCGTCTGTCGCCAAGGTCTGCACGCTCTCATACCCCTCCTCTCTCTCTCCCTCTCTCGCTGCTCACGTTGACAAAACGGACCTATTCCAGAGTACGTCGCGTCCATGCTCCCGAGAGTGACACAACGGGCACGCACTTGCGCACACACTCATCCTTGAATTATGATGAAAATCGTCTCATTTTCGTGGGTATCCTTCCTCTAGCGCAGCCGTGTTTTTCACATGTTACCAAATGTAGGAACGAATATACTACTACACGGAACTCTTGATCACCTGGCCTGGTTTGTTTTGAAGACACCGCCCCCC
>NW_026267174.1:1533304-1537941 GCF_000697945.3 Frankliniella occidentalis | reverse complement strand
GGCTGCCAAGTTGGCCGCGGCCCGGGTGTAGCAGAAGTAGTATCGGCTGCGCCAATCGAGCGGCGTGCCGCATTGTGCAAAGGTCACGAGCATCCTGGCCGATAAGGCGATATACCGTTCGCGTCGGATGCACCACCATAGGACCACCTTCACCGCCACCTATACAGAGGATGTCGTCGTCGTCGTGCGAGTCATGCGGATCCCGTCGTGGATGCAGCGGCAGTAGTGGTAGCGCAGCGCAGAGGCAACGCCACCGCCTCGGGGCCTCGCCGCGACCGCTACACACAGCCAGTCCGTTGGGACCGCGAGGTCAGCCTGATCCAGTGATTTATCGGCGGCGATACCCGGCAGAAAAGGGCATAAGTGTGTGTGAGAGAGAGAGAGAGAGAGAACTGCTGCGCGGGACAAGATTGAGAGGTGTAAGAGAGACCACCGCGGGCGGGGGATTTTCTGACGCCGAAAAGTTCCCCTCAAAGACGTATGGGGAAGCGGGGGAGGGAGTGTAGAGTGGCGAGTGGCAAGGACCGTCGAATATAATCCCGTGTGCACCGAGGCGTGGCCGTGTGGCTGCGCTGGTGGAGTGCACCAATGGTGGCGGCGGCGGTGGCGAAACGCGTTGCTCCGAGAAAAGTGTACCCGCCACTCACTGCCCGGAATGTGAGACATACCAGAATGGCGATATATACTCAAGGACATTCTGCTAAGGGGCCCGCCACGTTCCCCGAAACTCGATGCACTCCGTCCGCACCACCCCGGCTCTCCGCTGCAAGGGGCCTGGCGTGGCAAGGCGCGGCGGGCGCGAGCACAGAAACTTGAACCCCTTGGACGCCACGCCACGCACCAAGTTTTAAAGCACCACAACTTTTCCCCGTACCTCCACTCCACCCCTTCCCCACCACCACCTTTATAATTTATTGCCCATCCCCCCCCTTTCCCTGCACACGCTCCTCAGGAAGAGGAAAAACGCAGAGAAGACTAGCGCGGGAGAGGTGCTGGCCGAAAGCGGTAGGGCAGGTCATCGCCGAAAAGACGATTAAGTCCCTTTAGTCAAGTAGGGGCGTGGGGTAGGCCGGCCCGCAGCGCACGGGTGGTGAGCGGGCCGCCTACCCGGTGCGCCTGCAGAACCAAGGGGCGCGGGGTAGGCCGGCCCGCAACGCACGGGTGGTGAGCGGGCCTCCTGCCCGGTGCGCCTGCAGAACCAAGGGGCGCGGGGTAGGCTGGCCCGCAGCGCACGGGTGGTGAGCGGGCCTCCTGCCCGTCGGCGCGACCCCCGCGCACGCCCAAGCACTTGCCGTGCGGCGGCGTGCGGCCCGCCCATCCCGAGCGGCACATTAAACGGAAAGGGGTTGGTTGGGGTCGGGCGCGGGCCGGGGCGAACTTCTCGAAACACTCGGCGCGCGCTGCTCCGGAGGGGGGGGGGCTAGGCGGGGCAGCTATTACCTGCTGCGGTTAAAGGGGAGGCAGCCCATGAGGCGCGTCATTTTAAAGGCAAGCCAACTTTTGCTGCTCCAGGCCGCAGGCAGGCGAGCACCGTCCCTCCTCCCCCCTGCCAGGACGGTTGGGTACCGCGGCGCAGCACCGACCGGAAGTAAACGAGCTGCTTTAGTGCGATGAATATTCAACAGTTTGAGGCTAGAGCGCGCGCGCGCGCCGGCCAGGGAACGGAGAATAAAGGGTGCGGGGAAAAAAGGAGAGAGAGGAAAGAGAAAGAAGTGAGTCGAACACAGTAGTCTTGCTGATTGGGCAGAGCGCGATGATGGCGATGACCCGGGGAAAGGCGCTGCTGCTAGGCTCCGGCAGTACAGGCAGGTGGCTGGGCTGGGCCGAGGAACGACTCCTTCCCGGCCTGCCCCAGGCACTTGTTCGTGTCAATCAGATCAGAGCAATCAGGATCCCCGGGGAAGGGGGACACTTTTGTCTCGCGCGGGAGAGAGAGAGGAGGGGCGACGGTGGTGGTGGGGACAGGGAGATAGGGGGTGAGCAAGTATTCTGGGTAAGGGACTAGGCGGGGAAGCGCGCGAGAGGGCTGTGCACCTCCCAGGAGACGGATACAAACTTCGACAAGGCCTGCCAACGGCGCCAACGGCGCCAACGCGGCCCCCAACGCCGCGGCGCGCTTTCAAACGCACCTCTCCCGCCCCCTCCCCCGTACCCGAACCTTGCTGCCCCCCTCGCTCACTTTGCCCTCGCTGACGCCATCCCGGCCTCCTGTCGCGGGTCATCCAATATTCAGCCCGATGAGGGGTCGGTGCCTAAAGGGGAGGGGGCTTGCCCCGGAATACCACGGCTGAGGAGTGAAAAGGAGGGGGGGGGGTACTGCTCTCCTGAAACAAGGGAGGGACACACACAAAAAATGGAGCAACAGAGGCACACGGCCTGACATGACAATCCCTTCGACCTTGGGAACTGACGACTCTCCGAACGGCGCATGCATATTCCACTGCCCCACCCCGCCCGCCCCGCGGCCTATCGGGCCGGGCGTAGCAAGCACACCGGCGGCGCGGACCTTTTCAGGCGCGCGAGAGACACAAGCGGCGGCCCATTAGTGCTAACTAGCCGGGGCGCCAGACGCGTTGGAAAGTCTAACAAGAAGCGCGGAGCGCGGAGCAGCAGCAGCAGGCGACCGACCTGACCCTCCCCATCGCGGACAGAGGGCGGCGCGGCGCGGCGCTCAGCTCAGCGACCGGGCTGCCACCGGCAGCGGAAGCGCTTTCCGAGGGAATCTCTTTAAATTTCGGTTAAGAGGCTTACGGGGCGGGGCGAGGCAAGGCAAGGCGCGCGCGCGGGGGCTGCTGCTGGCTGCAAGGGCCGCCCCTGAAAGGGATCCAGCCGGCGTCAAAGCGGGGGACGCGGCAGCAGTGGCGCCCGCATTAGGAAAAGCGGCGCAGAGAGAGAGAGAGAGAGAGAGAGAGAGAGAGAGAGATGACTGACAGCGACAGCCGCTGTGTACCTAGAAGTGTTTTTAGCCTGCCGTCGCCCTTCGGGGCCGCCCCTTTCGCCGCCACATGCTCTCCGCTGCGGCCACCATGATGTCGAGGTTCGGAGCTGGACACGTCGCCGTCGGGCGCACTCTCACTGCAAATACCAGGGTCACTCGGCCCGCCGCGCCACGGCTCGCCACGCCACGCGCAGCGAGCTCGGATGCTTTGCATCGTAGAGCGGCTCTGTGTCGCAACAAATACCTACCCTGGCTCCCCCCTCCCGCCTCTCTCTCTCTCTCTCTCTCTCTCTCTCTCTCTCTCTCTCTCTCTCGACGGCGGCAGGTGGGCGAGAAGGGCGCCTCCGCCGGCCCTGGTTCACATCAGCAGGACACAAACGCGTGCGCGCATTTCTGTCGACACCGTTAAGGGACACCCGGGGTGGTGGTTGAGGAGAGGGAAAAAGAATAACGGACGTCGCAATTATTTGTTTCCCTCTTGTACTTCATCGCAGAGCAGAGAGACACCCTTGGGCAGGAGGGGTCTCTGTCTCTGCCGCCGTGGAGCAGGTGTAGGAGGGTGGTGTGATGGCGGGGACGAGGGGTCGGGCCAAGGACCGGCCGGCCTGCCCTGCTCAGCAGCCCGGGACCCTCGGCGCGCCGCGAGACAGTGAGTGCTCCTGACAACCCCATCAGCCTCCCTGCCCAGGCCGGCTACACTGCATGCAAGGCGCCACTAAATAAACAAAGGTTCTTTTTACTTTTAAGGAACTTGAAAACTTGACTCTCACATCGAAGGGAACATTTTCCTAAGGTATTCATTTTATAGAAGAACTTTCTCGAATCAAAGCAACCCGAGTGCAAAGCAGTCCACTGGGCTGTAGCCGTGGCGGCGAGGGTCAGAGCCGGTCACAGCGAAAAAGAGTGAGTGAGAGACCGAAATGCCTTCCATTTCCCACACCCTCCCCCGCTCCGTGCGCGGTGCGGTCCCGAGGTGCCTCACCGTTATAGTGTTTCTTTTTGACGCCGCCAGAGAGACACACAGAAAGAGATGGACGCAATAAGATTTTCAGCGAAAAGGAGCCAGCAGCACAGGAGCCTCGCTCTCCCCAGCCACGGCGACAGCGGCAAGGGTGCGCGATAGAGAGAGAGCGAGAGAGAGAGCGAGAGAGAGAGAGAGAGACAGAGAGACAGAGAGAGAGAGAGAGAGAGAGAGAGAGAGAGAGAGAGAGAGAGAGAGAGAGCTATCCTCGCGGGCCGCGCGGCAACCCAAATTGCACTCCGTACATCAAAGGAGACGGAACCTATTTCCTGCATGGACATGGCAGGCGGCCCCGGAGTGGTTGGGGAGGCGGCCGGGGTGCGGGGTGCGTGCCCTGGCCCAGCGCCGCACCAGGAAGCCCACCAGGTCCCCGCCCACTCCTGGACCAAGGAGGGCGTTCGACACATCTGCCAAGTCCCGGTGTTCATAATACGCAAAACACAAACCATCACGAGAAATACCAGAGCGCAGAGTTCAACACTTGAGATGACTTGCTATGATGATTCCTTACAAATAACTGAACAACACAGGATACGATACAGCAGTGATTGTGGAAGTTAAGTGTGACGTAAATCAGCAGTGAGCCAATTTAAATGAGTCAACCAGCCTTCATTTTTAATAAAGTTTTCAAATTACTGTTTTTAGAATATAAAATTAAGTCAAAACATTAAGCGAAGC
>NW_026267174.1:1525989-1526619 GCF_000697945.3 Frankliniella occidentalis | reverse complement strand
CAACTACCTCCTCCCCCCGGGCCGCGCGGTGAAGGAGCGGCACGACGGAGCTTATTCCATAATTCACACGAGACGGGCGCCCGCCACACACACGACTCGCCGACACAAACCCCGGGCAGACTGCTCGGGGGCGCGGGCGGCGCCGCGCGCCGATTGTGCTGCATTAAATTTGCTGGGATACAACCACCTCTTGCTTCGGACATTAGTACTTAACATTTAAAGGTGCAACATGAACACCCATTACCCGAATTAATTTTCCTTTAATTTTTGTCATTATTGTTGGAAGTGTTTTTTCGAGAAATACATAGTTAATTTGGGAACTTTGCTTCTATGAATTAATATCGCTGGTTTTAGCTTTGGAATAGTCGGATGGTTGCACATACCTGAAACAACTTTACATCACACAGCCAATACAGCCGACGACGACGACGTCACGACACGGCGGCTGGCGCGGCCTGACACGAACAGAGTCCTCTCCTCCTCGTGCTCTCTGGGGCTGCTCACCTGCAACAGGACGAACAACGACACAATGAGCATGTTGTTGCTGAGCGAAGCGAAGCTCTCCGGAACAGTGGACCGAGCTCTCCTGTGGACCTGGCGTGTCGTTGGTCGTGAGTCTGTCTGTCTGTC
>NW_026267174.1:1522601-1525939 GCF_000697945.3 Frankliniella occidentalis | reverse complement strand
AAGCCCATTAAACTTCATATTATTTCTTCAAAATTTTAATGACTCCAGAAAACACTCAGTCAAAAGAAACATTACTAACAAGAAATGTGCACTTCTAAGCAATTACCATTAATACTTACAAAAACATGTGTAAGAGTTATAATTTAACTTATCCTTATGAACAACCATGAAGGTTACCAGAAAATGGCTGCACCCTGAGATAACCACTGGGCAAGATAATAATTGTTAATGTAAGAGAAACGACTCTGATGATACACAATGCCTGGCGCAGACGATATATTATAATGTACTTTTATATGTGCAACTCAAATGTGCGTCGAGATTCCAAGCAATACTGAACTTGCATCCATTTCTCGCCAAGGTAAGCTCGCACACGTCTAATAAAAGCGTCAATTATAGAAAAACTCAAGCGGCACACGAATCACTCTGAGGGATCCTCGCCTATGTGCCTTAGCAGATGGACTAGCAGAGACTTCGATGTAGAGAACTTAGTGTGGCACTCTGAACAACTGAATGGTTTCTGTTGTGAGTGGGTCCGCAGATGTATCTTTAGATTCTTAGCTACATGGAACTTTTCACAGCATACAATACAATTGAACGGCTTCTCTTCTGTATGAGTTCTTAGATGATTTTTAAGATTTTGAGGTAGACTGAACTTTTTGTGACATACATCGCACTCATGTGGTTTTTCCCCAGTATGCGTTACCATGTGTTTCTTCACATTACTACTGAACATGAATTTCCTCTGACACACGGCACAATTGAACGGCTTCTCTCCTGTGTGAGTTCTCAGATGAATCTTAAGAGAGATTGTCCGACCGAACTTTTTGTGGCACACGTCGCACTCATGTGGTTTTTCCTCAGTATGCGTTACCATGTGGCTCTTCAGAATAGTACTGGACAAGAATTTCCTCTGGCACACGGTGCAATTGAACGGCTTCTCTCCTGTATGAGTTCTCAGATGATTCTCAAGAGAGTTAGTGTGACCGAACTTTTTGTGGCACACATCACACTCATGTGGTTTTTCCCCAGTATGCGTTACCATGTGTTTCTTCATATTACCACTGAACATGAATTTCTTCTGGCACACGGTGCACTGGTATGGCTTCTCTCCCGTGTGGGTTCGAAGATGACCTTGCAAACCGCCGTAGAGAGAAAACTTTCTCTGGCAGATTGAGCACTCGTATGGCTTTTCTCCTGTGTGAGTTCGCTTATGACTTATTAGCTCGCGATGTGTGACGAATTTCTTTGGGCAGTCCGCACACTCGAATGGCTTATCATCTGTGTGTGCACGCCGCAGATGCATGCGCAGTGAACCTGATACAGAAAATCTCTTCTCACACATCGGGCACGGGAACCCTTTCTCGCCGGTGTGGCTTTTACGGTGTCTCTGCATATTACTGGAAACAGAGAACTTCTTGTGGCACACAGGGCACTTGAATGGTTTCTCGCCAGAGTGGCTTCGGGCATGGATTTGTAGACCGCCAGAAGTAGAAAACTTCTTTGGACATATGCTGCACTCGTAGGGCTTCTCTCCTGTGTGGGTGCGCTGATGTGACCGCATCGAAACAGATGTAGAGAACTTCATGTGGCACACATTGCATTCATGTGGCTTCTCTCCCGTATGGATTTTCAGATGGCTCTTCAAAATGCTTGGAAGAAAGAACCTTTTCTGACAGACGGTGCACTCAAAGCTTCTCTCCCTGAACCCAGAGTGGGTTAGTAGATGAATTCGCTTTTCAGTGGGTGTACAGAAAGTCTTGGGGCACAAAGTGCACTGATGTGGTTTATCACGAGCATGTATACGCCGACAATGTAAACGGAGAGCGGCAGACGTAGATAATTTCTTGTGACACTCTGCGCACTCAAATGCCTTCTCTCCGGTGTGGCTATTTAAATGTGACCGTAGACCTCTTGATGTTGGAAACTTGCTTGGGCACACGGAGCATTCAAATGGCTTTTCGCCTGTGTGACTTCTCAGGTGTACCCGCAGCGCGGATGGTACACAAAACGTTTTGTTGCAGAAGCTGCACCCAAAAGGTTTTACTGCTGAGTGGGTTAGGACATGAACCTTCAGAGAAGCTGCCACTGAGAACGACACTTGGCATACGTCGCACTCGTATGGCTTCGCCGGTTCCCCTCTATGGCCCCGACGATGTATCCTCAGGCGGTAATAAGACGAGAACGTCTCGTGGCACTCGCTGCATTTGAAAGATGCCTTTCCTCGAGTCTCCGAGTTAGTTTCCACAGCTCTTCCCGAGCCCTTCGGCGACATGGTGGGCTGATGCTGCCGCTCACCGAATGGACAGATGGGCTCTAAGATGAAGACTCTCGGCTGCAAACGATAAAAAAGCACTCGTTAGTCGCGGGGTCATACTTTGAGGGGTTACTGAGCTAAAACTGCAGTTCCCACCACCATACAATCGATGGTGGTGGCCATCCCGTCCCAGTCGTAGAGCGCAGGCACAGCACGGACCTTCGCTGCAGAAGCCCCAGCCCCGCCCGCAGCTCCGTTGCGGTCGTCCTCCTCAGTGAATACTGTGCGTCGCCCCGTTTGCATACCAACAAGGGGCGCTGCTCGACGCCTACCAGAGGGGAGGGGGGGGGGGGGCACGAGCTAACGGAGCACGTCCAGTGCGAGAGACCCTGGCGGCAGCGCGGACGGACGGACGGACGGTCGGACGAACACGTTGGTCGGCGTTGCCATGCCCAACAACCTCAGCCAGGGGCAGAGGAAGAGACTGGACACATGGAGGTGCAACGGAACACAAGCAAATGCGTGAGGCATGGCCGACAAGGGAGACATATTCCGTAGCTGTTAGTGACTGCTCGGACAGCTCATACGATACGTCCCGCCTCGCCTGTGTGAGTGCACCGCACAAGATAGGGTCACGTAAACCATCACCCCCTCCCCGTCACTGCTGCTTCGGGTCCGTGTGCTCCCCGGGCGGCGGGGGGATCGCGACCCGCAGCGCCACGCCACGCCCCGCTCAGCGCTGCCAATATTCAATTATGCCATTTCCTCGGAGACGGATCCGGCGAGAGCGCCGCGCACTCTCACAAAGAGGATGACGGCGAGGAGGAGGAGCGCGTCCTCTGGGAGCAGCAGGGCGGGCCCCGGGGGGGCCACGAGGCGCCACAGCGCCGTCAGCCGTCGTCGTGTAGCATGACGGAAATCACGCTCAGCAGCTCCCGCTGGCAGCACACACATGTGCTGCTCTACAAGACTTGGGCCAACCTACCACATACGCGCCGCCCCGCTTGTCGCCGCTTGGCCACCGTGCGCACGCTTTCAGATTAATTGCCAGCGGGCGGGGCGGGGCGGGGCGAGGCGGGGC
>NW_026267174.1:1515158-1515520 GCF_000697945.3 Frankliniella occidentalis | reverse complement strand
CCCCCCCCCACCACCCAAAAAAGGATCATTTAAAAAAATCAGAAAAACGTAAAATAAACAACCAACTGAGACAATGACAAACTTAAACCCACTTCGCTCAGCTACCCCGTGCACATTGACTACGCACGGGCCCCTAGTAGTAGTAGTGGTGGTGTACAGTAGTGGGTGGTGGTGGCGGGGGAGCAGGGCCGAGCTACCCGCCGCGGGAGGTCACGTTCAGGCGCCACGACCCTCCAAGTAGCCCCCTGGGGCGGCGGCCCGCTGGGTGGGCGCGGGAGGGCGAGCTGGCGAGCGGGTACGCCTACAGAACAACGCGAGCTAGACCATTCTAGGCATCATGCATGTGCAGGGGGAGATGAGGG
>NW_026267174.1:1513734-1514834 GCF_000697945.3 Frankliniella occidentalis | reverse complement strand
CACCGAGCGCGGCCGGCAGGGGCCGCAGGGGCACGGCGGCCAAGCCACAAGCCACGGCGGGAGAACAATCTAAAGCCCGGCGCGGGCGCCCTGAGCCCAGGCTGCCCCCGCCCCGCCTACACCCCTCACCTACCCTGACCTGCCCCCAGACGCGCCTCCAAAAGGCGCAGAGCCAGCAGCCCGGCGATGGCTGGCTCGACTGAACAATCCGATTTTCAACAAATCCGACTTTGAGAAAGTTCTGGCCAGGGCCGTGGCGGTGGCGCAGGGCGCAGGGCGACGGCGGCGGGGGCGCGACTGAGGGCGCGCAGCAACTAGGGGCGCCCAAGTTAGGGCGACAATGACGGCGTCGCTGCAGCCCCCGCCCCGCCCCGCCTCGGCGAATCCCAATCCGAATCCAATCCTCGCGCCGCCACCGCGGAGGAGCAGCAGCTTCGCTGACGCACCCAGGGCCGGGGGATTATGTTCTCCTCGCGGATGCGAGTTTCCCGCACAACAACTCTCCGACGGCTGATGACCCCCTCGACCCCCCTGCTCCCCTCTACCCACACCACACCATCTCCCCCCGCGAACACAGACATACACAACAAGATGATGATACAGCAACAGTCCCCCAAATTAGACGAGGAGCCATACCCCCCCTCCCCCTCCCTAACCCCGCACAAAGTTTTCGGGCCAGAGCAGAGGGGATGGAGCTGTGTGTTTCTGGCAGTGGCGGGGCGGGGAGGGGCGGGCCCGTGGCCCACGGACTATTAAACTCGACTAGTCTCTGCATCCATCCATTACGCATACTGCTAAGACGGCCCCGCCGCGAGGTGCGCGGCTTCTGCGCGCGAACAACCAGAAAACAGCTTAGTCCAGGAGAATCAAAAGCGACGAGATTTCAGTAACGCAAACCAAGAAAATAATGTCGATGAAATTCCCTGCTGCAGCGGCATACATAACCAAACCGCCTGCAAGTAAACCCACTACCCCCTGGTCTAGCAGCAGCGGTGGTGGAGAACCACCACCCCACAGTGGTCCTGCAGGACGCGCTGCTCCACTACAAAACCCTCCTGGACACCTACCTCCTCCACCACCCCGTCCCCCCGGCCCGCCCC
>NW_026267174.1:1511079-1513684 GCF_000697945.3 Frankliniella occidentalis | reverse complement strand
TGAAGTACCCAGATCGTGCCTCAAGGAAAACCCTTGAATACCAGACAAAAAATCCAAGGATTTCCCTTGGAAGCTACGGGTTTCAAGACACAGTCGGGGATTTCAAGGGCCAATCTTGAAATTATCCACCGGACCTTGAAATCCAAGACATTTCCTCGGATTTCAAGACATTCTTTTTACCGTGCCCAATGTGCGCCGCTCTGCAGTCTTGTGATAAGCGGAGGGGGGCGTGCCCCAACATGTGGCCCAGAGCGACACAGGCACACATACTCTCTCTCTCTCTTTCTCTCCCACTCCCTCACACACACGCATACACACACTCGCAGAGACACACACGTGTATACGTATGACAATGCATGTGCGGTGAGCCCTGTCAGTGTACGCATAGTGATGCCATGTCACTAGCAGACAGACTCACCTGCGGGTGTATGTGTATACTTATTGCGATGTGCCTCTCCATCTATCCCAGTTCGGGCTGTTTGCGCGCCTCTCTCCCTCCTCCCCCTCTCTCTCACTCCCACTCTCTCCCTCCCTCCAACCCTTTCCGGGAGGCAGAGAGCGGAGGCAAGGCGAGAGGCGCTTTGATGGACCTGACACACGCAATCAGCCTCGGCGACCCGCCCTCATCAGCCATGCCGCGCTCGTCTCGAGGTACAGGCGCACTGGTGCGACGAGGACAGACAGTGTGACCCAACGGCCGCCCCGCCCCGCCCCGGATCCCCAATCTGCCACAGATCCGCGCGGCCGCCCCGCCGCCGGGAAACAGCTCGGCCACATTCCTGGGCGGGCCGACCAAATTGCGTCAAGGCGAGTCATAGCCCAGCCGAGCCCACCCAGCCGGGCCGATAGAGCCCCGACACTGTCCTGCTCCTCCTAGCTCGTGTGCTTTTCCCGATAGATAGATACCAGCGTCCTCAAAGGGGTTCGTCTCTCTTTCTCTCTCCCTATCCTCGAGACCCCGTCCTATAAAAAGGACCATTTATTTTATCCCCCCCCCTCTCCTTCGTTCAGCAAGAGCGTAACACACAACACGTCCTTTCCAGCCGCCATGAGAGCACACACCTCGTTCCAGTAAAGTTGTCGCGCGTCCCCCCCAAGGAGGCGTGGCCGCCTTATGTTCGTACAAGCCCGGCGCGAAAGTGTACAACTGAACGCTTCATAAAGAATAGCCCCCCCCTTCCCCTTCCTCCTCTCCTCTCCAGAGGCGGACCACGGCGGCGGCCAACGCCCATATCGCCATTGTATCGGGCGGCTGCTTGTGCCCGCCGCCGCTGCTGCCCACCGCACCGCTGTGAGACTCATCAACACTTTCACCGAGCGCACGCGCGCTCACACAGCAGACACACGGTGCAGCAGCCGCAGAGGTACACCGTGGTGCAACCAAGTGATGCATAGCGTGTGACTTAATAGATTTATGTACCCCGCGGCCTAAGTTGTACACTCACGAAATGTCGCCCCGCCAACAACGCCAACGTCTCGCCACCACCATAAGCGCCCCGCACGGTTTAGATGAGTTCCGTTGTCCAATTCCGTGTTCGCCATTTTTGCTTTCGCTTACGACAGATAGAGAGAGGGAGAGAGAGAGAGAGAGAGAGAGGGGGGGAGAGATGACCTAGGCCAGACACGCCGCGTCCCAGCGCGCACGCCCCGCGTCGACCCGCTGCGGCGTTGGTTTGCGGGAGGAAGCCCCCCCGCGGCCACCCCACCGCACCCTGCCACGCCCTGCCCCGCCCCGCCCCACCGCGCCCGCTGACACGAACTCGACACATGGAATGGCGTAACCCGTCCCCGCGGCTAGCGTCTGCCAGGGCGCGGACCAGCGGCCGGCATCGCCTGCCCGGCATGAATGAAAACGAGATTGCAAATTCGGAGGCCCCCGCCGCGCCCCGCTCCAAATGTAATTTCCGTCTCCGCCCCTATTAAATATTTCATCCAGTTGTCCTTTTTCATTAACGCGACACGGCGCTCATAAAGCATCTAGGGGGTAAAAACGAAAAAAAGAGACAGGAAACAGACGCGTGCCCGACCGGGCGGCGGACAGCAGGGAGAGGGCATCACTCCAGCCAGCCAGCGGCGTATGAATCGCAAATGCGAAAAATAACGGCGTCCTTGCATTATTCAGTCCAAATACAACGGCGGCGCCGTCTGCAAACCCCCCCCCAAAAGTCGCGCGCAGTGTAATGCAATATCAAAACAAAGAGAGAGGGAGAGCAAAAGAAGCGAAGGAGGGGGGAGAGAGAGAGAGAGAGAGAGAGAGAGAGAGAATATTTGACACCCACCCGACTCGGTGCTTTACTTGCCGCCGCGCGACCGGGCGTGACGCCGTGACTCCGGATCCGGAAGCCGCTCGCGCGCCTAATGACCCGCGGCCGCGATGCGCCTTGCGTCACCGGGCGTCGGACAGCGGCAAACTCACACCCTGCAGCAGCAGTGTCTCAAAATTGAAAACGAAAATTGGATAAAGTGAAATAAGAAAGATAAAATTAAAAGAGTCAAATAAAAATGGCAGACATGGTGCGAGAGACAGAGTTCCAGACCACAGGTAAGAGGACAAAATACTGCCATTCAAATTTTGTTGTAAATCAGAGTTTTAAAAGGTCCACAA
>NW_026267174.1:1508511-1511029 GCF_000697945.3 Frankliniella occidentalis | reverse complement strand
GGGGGAGACCGCTCGGAGAAAAGGGAAGGTGCTGCTGCTGCTCCATGTTAAAGGGGCGCCGAGGCCTGTGGCGCCTACGGCGGGCTCTCGCCGGGGGCACGGGGGTCGCGCGGTGGGGTTGCCACCGGGGGGTTACTTTCGACTGCATGGAGAGAGCTGCTTGGCACCGCGCTCAGGCCGTTAGGGGGAGTCAGAGACGGAGTGCGCAGGGCGGGGTGGGCGAGAGAGCGAGCGAGAGAGCAAGCGAGCGAGCGAGATAGGGGGAGAGAGAGAGGGAGAGAAGCTCTGCGGCAGTTGGGGGCAGAAGCAAGGCCTCTCTGAGAAAACGCTGCCAAGAAAACGATTCTCGCGCGGGCGCGCGCGGGTGTGACCGGACTCCGTATGCACCCCTTCAGCCGCAGACCGACGGCATCAAGAATTCACTTTCGCCCCCTCTCCCTCTTCCTCGTACACACACACACACTCACACACGCACACTCTCGCATTTGTCTGTCCCTCTCCCTGCCTCTCCCCGCTCGCACAGCTTGCGCGCACCAGAGGGACGCGCGAGACGGCGTCGTCTGCAAGAAAACCCCGCGAATAAAAGCGAGTTTGAAAATCTTTCTTTCTCCACGCCATGTAGAGTGTCCGTCAGCAGCGTCACTGCGGGGAAGGCTAAAGAAGAGGATTCTTCTTCTTCTTCTTCCTCTGCTTCTTCTTCTCCACGACGAGATGGAAGCGAAAACGATCAGGGCCACTCGAAATGAAACGGCAGTTTGTGATCTGTTTGTGAGCCGCGCGTCGAGGCCGATGGACGGACGGGACGGAGCGCAGAACGGACGGATGATGGGGAAAAAATGGATGAGAATATAAAGAAGGAACGAATGAGAAGGACAGCGCCCTCCGCGCTGCTGTCACGGGGCCGGCGAGAGGCTACTCTCCTTCCAGCTCGGAAACCAGGAGGTGGAAGGAGGGGGCAAAGTTCATTCCCGTTGCATAGCGACGGCGTTGCGTGCCCCGCGTGCTGGGCCCCGGGGCGCGGCGGGGCGGGGCGGGGTGGCGGCGGGCGAGGCGGTACACCACAGAAAGACCCCCCCCTCCCCGCCCCGCGACCACCTTGCACAAATATTTGTCCGCAGAGGAGAGGAGAGGTGCCTCTACGGATGCCCTACGGGTGAAAAGGTTAGCGCGGCGCCCGTGAGGTGAGGGTGAGGACTCTCGAAGCGGAGCAGGAGGACGAGGGCCACTTGAGGGAACAACGCATCACCTTTGCGAGCACAGCGGCGGCGGCGGCGCGTGGCGGGGTCCCCTTGCTCCTCGTTGCCCCCTGTATACTTGCGAGTGGCCGCCGCTGCGCCGTGCAGCGCTCTACTTATTCTTCGTGTCCGTTAAGGTGTCGCGCTGACGGCGTCTTTACCAAAGGAGGTTTATGAGCGTCCGCACAGCAGCTCGCCCGAGGCAATGATACGACAGCCCACAAAAGCAAGAGGCTTTGCAGCGCCCCCGAGCCCCCCGGGGCTCCCGAGGGCCGAGGGGGGCCCGCCCGCCCGAAACAGGGAGGATGACAAGAGAAAGGTAGTTGTAAAGCCCCTGATGCTGCTGCTGCTGCTGCTGGTGGTGCCCGTCCCGCCCGTCCCGGCCACGTCCGCAGGCACGTACTTCTGGCACCAGACTCTTGGGTGGCAGGCGGGCAGCCGGAGCGCAGCGACCGGGATCAAAACTTGGCCCTGCCAAACAATAACAATGCCAAACTTGTTTCAATTTGCGCCTAGCCCGGGCCGTGCCGGTCTGTGGAGCAGGGGGGAAGGAGGGGCGGCTAGATAGCGGCAGAGGGAGAGAAAAGGGGGGAGGATGGACCATCGCGCGCCCGCAGATGACCAGCTCAGCAGCCACCCCTTTTGGGGCCTCCAAGGCGGCGGCGGCGCCAAGGGCGAGGCGGGGCGTGGCGAACTCGAAGTGACAGGCAAGGAGGAAGGAAGGGCAGGGGATGATGGCGAGAAAAATAGCAAAAAATTATTTCAAAATAAAATATTAAATTTTTGCCATATCTACCGTCACCACGAAAAGGCAACGCACCCAGTTTCACAACGAAAACAAAGTTATTTCTTTTAACGGCGGTAGCGATTCAATGTTACGAGTGGATTATGATTTCGACAGTTGTCGGCTGGCTGGGAGCAGCGGGAGGCGGACAGCAGGGGCTGACATTTGGGGGCCGGACGGGAACGAAAAGGGAAAGGTAACGAGCGTCAGGGCCGTTCAGCGAACGGGCGGACAACCCCGCGGAAAAGTGAGGCAGACAGAGACTACAGAGGGAGGGGCTTCTACGGTAACAAACAGGCTTTAGTCGAAAGCCGATCCAAAAGCAAAATGGAGTACCGCGCAGCAGCAGAAGAGCTGCTGTGCAGCAAGAGCGCCCACGTCGACGCAGCTGCTTCGCCAATCCCAAAACTAATTAACATGGAAATACGCGCCGCTGGGCCCAACCTTGCAGAGGGAGGGGGAGGCAAGCGAAAACGGTCACAAACGGCCCGCACCAGAG
>NW_026267174.1:1506116-1508344 GCF_000697945.3 Frankliniella occidentalis | reverse complement strand
TTAAAATTTCACTGCCAGGCTGCTACAGCACCGAGAGGTAAAGTTTACCTCCTTTTCATTTTACGGCAGACCAGAGCTCGTGAATATAAAGTCGGCTCGCTCGCCCCCTCTCTGCTCCTCTCCCTCTCGCTGGGGGATGTGACAACTTTTAACGATCAGTGCGGTGATCGGGCTGCAGTGCTCCCCGGGCGCTCCCAGTTAGCGCGCAAACACGCACGACACAGACAACTCCGGGCCGTCACGTCCCGCGACCGAAACGCAGCCACACGTTTTTCGGCTCCCCACGCCCTATACGGCCAGCAGCCAGCAGTAGTCATAGCCAGCGGCGGCGATCGGGGAACAGAAAATTTAATACATAGAAAACCATTTCAGAGCGATATAGCCACACAACCAGGCCATCCGCGGGAGCAGCAGCGTGATAATAGAAAGAGCCTCGCCTATACACATTTATTTATTTTTTCCTGGTGCTGTCGGTTGGAACAAATAATTATGAGGATGCCAACAACAGCCCTAGTTGGGGCATTAACGGGCGACAACACCGACACTGCCAATTACCCGCCGTGTTCTACACACGCTGCTGCCTCTGATTTTTTTTTCTACCTACACTCCTTTTTTTTAGCTGATTTACACGCGTAGAGAGAATACCCACCACCCCACCAGCTTTTGCGTTTTCGTTATTTGAATGAAAACACCGCGCCGCCCACGCAGAGGTTACACCGGGTTACACTGCTGTAAATGATAACATTATTGTTTCTCCCCCCCCCCCCCCAGCTCCAGCGGCGGCCGGCGGGAGCGCCCAGCAGAGAAGAAGAAGGGCGCTGACAGCGGTCGGGATAAAGACGCCAGTCTCGGGCGGCAGCACGCGCGGCGTGGTGTGGCGTGGCGCGGCGGGGCGCGGCGTGGTGCGATCAGACTGTTAGCAGGTGAGCGCTAACCTGCTGCCTCCGCAACAAATGTCATGGAGAGAAAGAGAAGGGATTATGAAAGGGCAGCGCACGCCCACCACTACTGGAGATGTGGCAGCCGCACATTGTGAAAAATAATTTCGAAAATTTACATCATATCTTGTATTAACAATTTACAGAATATGTTGACGACTGCCCATTTCAATAAATTTCAAGTACATAGTACCTACTGATTTTACAATTTTAAGTTGTTGTAACTTTTCAACACACATCATGGAAAACACTTTTCTGTAACCCTTACAAGAATTTCAAATGCAATCGCTCCGAACCCTCTGCGGGTTCGTGTCTCCAGTTCCTAAACTCTATTTGGCGCCCAAGCTGTGTACGAGGACAAACAGGCGGACAGCGTGGCCAGCCCAGCCGGCAGACGAGCGGGCCGGCAAAGAAAGGACGGACAGACACATTGACAGAAAAGTACACAGACGGCGATAAATACTGCAACAAGCAGCAGCAGCAGTGCGTACTAACGAACCAACGAGCGCTTCTCGTCTCGTCCCACAGATTCTCACCGCGCAGCGTTCTTCAATGGGTATCACTTGTGAAAAAAAGGCTTCATTCATTGTTGTAAAAATGTCGACGTTGTACCCAAAAATTCAGTTTAAAATTGGTAATTTCGCGTCACTTGCCCTAAAAGTTGTAGAATCTTCTTAGTTCTGTATTGTGTTTGAGTAATTGACAGTTCAAAACTGTTACTGAACTTATTGTATATTTTCTTTTTACCGTGATGCTTACGGCGCTACGCGACGGTGCCCAACAAACAACTTTCTCACGCCACACGCAAGTGAAAGAAAAAATACTTCCATGCTTTAATGTGTAGAGTTCCTTAGAGGTTACAAGCGTGAGCATATAGCGTGACATCACAGAGGGGAACAAAGTCGCAAAATAACGCAATCCACAGCACTTCGGAATTATGGGACGGCAGCAGACGGCATGCATGCAACAAAACCTTTTAGCAGCGGCACCACACGCCTTTTTTTCCACCCTTTTATTTGCAGTTCCGCACGTGTAGTGGCCTTTGCATAGTTTATAGTGCAGCACGGACCGTACCGGTCGAGTTTTTAATTGAGTGCAGCACTACTTCGCCTCTCTCCCCGCTCCCCGACAATCCACTCTGTCTTGTCGACCACCCCGAAAAGACGCGGTCCTCTCTTCTTTTCCTCCCCCATTTACTACCCTATCGAGTTCCCTCTCTTTACCCCCTGATGCTGCCCCTCCTTCCTCGCAGTCTCTCTCTCTCTCTCTCTCTCTCTCTCTCTCTCTCTC
>NW_026267174.1:1504893-1506066 GCF_000697945.3 Frankliniella occidentalis | reverse complement strand
GGGCTAGGGGTCAGTACTGGCAGGGGCAAAGGGGAATGGGGGAGGGGTAATAAAAAACAGCAACACACGAGGCGGTATTCGTTCCCGCGCGAAGGCTGTCACATACCGAGGAGCAAGAAGGGTATGCCGCCATCAACGTCACCGTCGCGCGAGTGGGAAAGGGGGGAAGGGGGGCATCATTCCACCACACGCCCCCTCTAGTCGGCAGGGGCAGCCGACGCGCCCACCACCACCACCACCGTTACCTCCAAGTCAGAGTCCGGCATGGCATGGGCGCCCACCAGAGTGGCGAAACAGGAACCGAATGAAACGCGGCGAGGGCCCGGGGGTGCAGAGCATGGGACGGGGGTGGTGGTAGGGGTCGGGGGTTGTGGCAGGGGGCGCAGCGCAGGGCTGTCGGCCCAGCACCGGCGGGTCTGCAAAGGGGGTAGTTACGGCCAGCCACGCAATATTCCATTGCCCCAACCCTCCCGACCAGCCCGAGCCCCGAGCAACCTCACCCCCACCCCACCCCCACCCATGTAATGAGATCAAAGACTTTCCTTTCTACCTACCCCTTCTGAGGCCCGGAGGGGCGGTCCGTGGAGCCCTTAGCAGTGCCGCCGCGTGTCAAGCTGTGTCAAGTCCCTCTCCTCTGCCAATGGCCGAAGGCGTGTAGGCGGGAGGCACTACCGAACCCCGGGAGAAGGGTAAGTCCTTCCACTTATTGGGAATTGTTTACGATTTGCTTTTTCGAATCCAGCTGGGCGAGTTATTCGAGTGAATGCTCTCATAGCGCCTGATGGGTAGGCAACATCTTGCCTGCAGTGCATGTGTGTGTTGCGGGGTGGCCTACCTCGCGGCTCGCAGGCGCCAAGCTCCCGTAGTTTGGAGAATGCATCTCAGGGAGAACTCTCTGCATGGGCGGCCCAGGACAAATACCCTTGTCACCCGGTTACACTTTATCTAGTACGGTAGTCTCTGGCAACTACTACTCTCACGCTGAACTACAACTACACATACACCCGCAGCTAGCCAGGGGCGAATGAACGCGCGCGCGCACGGTAAAAGCGGGCGGGGCGACCGTTCCGCCGGCTGCTAAGCGGAAAGAGGCGAAAATTTTCCAGCCAACGCAAAACTTTGAGCTGCGAGCGGAGGTGAGGAGGGAGGGGGGGGTGAACGGGCGGGGCCCGA
>NW_026267174.1:1501877-1504227 GCF_000697945.3 Frankliniella occidentalis | reverse complement strand
TCACTCACTCACTCACTCACTCACTCACTCACTCACTCACTCACTCACTCTCACTCTCACTCTCACTCTCACTCTCACTCTCACTCTCACTCTCACTCTCTCTCTCTCTCTCTCTCTCTCTCTCTCTCTCTCTCTCAGACACACACACACCTGTTTTGGGAGTAAAAGCGGGCCACGACAGGGGGGTTGGCCCTGCCGTACTACTCAAGGGCAAACACACCCCCGTGCCGCGCGCCAGGCCCCGCGGCGAACTCGTATGACTGACAACGCAGCACAATGCACCACCACTACCACCATCACCGGCAGCACCGGCACCAGCACCCCCACGAACACCATTACAGGGGAGGGCTCCGCCGAGCACGGCTGTCAAGAAGAAGCAGCAGCAGCAGCAGCAGCAGCAGCGGGCCCTCCCTTACACCCATGTGAACGGCAGCAAAGCGCCTCTCCCTCCACTCTCTCACGCACAAGAGTGGCTGCTGCTGGCGCTCACATACATGCCAACAAAATCACCTGTATTTTCGTGATCGGGATTTTTGTTCATTAGTTTTCACCCATGCAATCGTCTCCCTTATTAGTGCTGTAGCCACACAATGAAGAGTGCAAGCACTGTAATGTCCATCTAAGGTCGCAACAATAAATACTTATGTGCGTTAAAAAGTGAAATGAAAAGAGGGCTTTTCATTACAGAAAAGCCATGCTGCTAAGCTTTCCCGATGGCGGACCCCTCGTCGCCTTTCTCTCCACCGCACTTTTGGCTGAAGGCGTTGATTGACTCCCACCTTCTGTCTCGCCCCTTCGCCCCTCTTAATCGGTCTTCCTCCCGACTCCCTCGCTGCCGCCTGACGGCGATCCATTTTCCCTTCCTCTCCGAAGGGGACAGAACCAGAACCGTCTTCACTCTTCTCCCTTTTTTTTATCTTCCGTTTTTTTCCCGTCCCCTCCCTCTCCTTGCTCAACCTTCGCACCATACCACTGTGGCGCGCAGCAGTCACAGAGGGCGGCGGGGGTTGGAGAGTAAGGGGAGTGGGAGGGTTGTCTCGTCGGGGGGCGCATTAGCGTTGGTCACATGGGCTCCACCAGAGAGGATGAATGGGGCATCCTGATAAGCCCAATCAGAGCTGGCAGGCCGGGCTGGGGCGCGGTCCGAGAAGGGCGTGACGTAGCGGGTCGTGGCAGGGCGGGGCGGGGCGTGGCAGGGCCGATCTACGAGTCGGAGCTCAGCGCGCCGGGCGCCCAACTTGTCCCTTCGGCCGGATGGCCGCCCATGATATATTTGGTGGGCCCCCGCGCGGTCGATCCGGCCTGCAGATACAGCAGCGACGGACTTGAGCCCCTGTTCGGCCACCCCGCCCCGCCCTGCCCCGCCCCGCACGGCACGCCCACACATCCTCCTTCTCCAGTGGCAGCAGCGCCGGCGTCGGCAGCTCACGCCGCCGCCGTACACTACAGTACTCGGGAATCACGAGATATTGCCTATTTCCCAGGGGCAAGGGGGCCTTCGGAGGGCCGCAAACCATGGGCAGCTGTGCGGGCCTCTGCCCCCAGCTCTGCCCCGCCATCAAGCTCCAGAGCGCAAGGCAGGGGCACGCCGCCGGGGCCACGCCACCACGGCGTGGTGCATCCTCCTAGTCAAGCCGGACTCCAGCGGGGGCGGCCACCGCCGCCACCAGCTCATGAATGTTTCATGACGGGACCCCAAAAGAGAGAGAGAGAGAGAGAGAGAGAGAGAGAGAGAGAGAGAGAGAGAGAGAGAGAGAGAGAGAGAGAGAGAGGAGGGGTGAAAGGGGAGGGGAAGAGGGGCAGCGCCAAGGCGTGGCGGGGCGGGACGGGCCCGGGGTGCAACGAGGGACGCAGGCCGGCCGAGGAGGAAATCCCTCAACGCAAATCAATAATGACCGGAAATAAGGCCTTCCATTATCATCACACCGCCTTGAATAACACGAGAAGTGCAAACAAAAACACACCGCACCACGCAGCAAACTTTTGAACGGCAATAAACATATTAGGGAATCGGCCTTCCGCCCAGTTAAGGCCGGCGTGGCGTCGCTGAAACTTTACTGCGCAGAAATGGCAACAAAGAATATCATCATCATCGCTTTCCGAGGTGAGCGTCCCTTTTAGAACCTCGTCATGCCGCCACTTATGCCACTAACTGCCGATCTCCATTATTCTGCATAGCAACTCGCTCTCACTGCCAAAACAAGCACCAAGCCACGCAGAAAACACACACACACACACACACACACACACGATGACGGGGCGGCGCCAGTGAGAGTGCCCAACGCACACCTGCCAAGTGCCGCCACGCCCCGCCACGCAGCGGCAGCTGCCAGGCGCGCGGACCACGAGT
>NW_026267174.1:1499213-1501827 GCF_000697945.3 Frankliniella occidentalis | reverse complement strand
CCCACCCCACATCACCCCGCCCCGCCAAGCTGGGCTCTCCATTAGCGCCGCTGATACAGTCATTTCGCCGTCGTTGGTCGTGCAATTTAGAGAAAGCAGCAGCAGCAGCAGCACTAGGAGCGGCAGCAGCACTAGGAGCGGCAGCCGCAGCAGCAGCAGCAGCAGCGGTGGCCGCCGGCCAGCCTGCACCACGAGGTAGCGCTGGGCGCTCGCTCGCTCGTTAGCGGCTCTTTACTCAGGTTCAGCAATCAATGTCACTTTCAATTCGTGTGATAACAGCGCGCTTGTTGTGTTGAGATGTTTCTGCCGCTGCTGCTGCTGCTCCCGCCCACCGCCTTGCTGGGAGCCGAATGAGCGGGGCGTGGCGGGGCGTGGCGGGGCGTGGTGAGGCGTGGCAGGGCGGGGCGGTAGGGTGGCCCACGGCAAAAAAAATATCAGACCGGTGGTTAGATATTAAAGATTGAGATGACCCATGCTCTGGGCATTCCAAAACCACCCCGTTCGTCCTGATCGGACCCCGGGAACCACTCGCTCAACGTCTTTGCATTTTAACATGGGTTTCTTATGGGCTTTTAGGTGTAAAATCGAAAAGCGACCCTGTAGAGTCAAAAAGTCACCATAGAGCAATATAATTATGAAATTCGTAATCTACGTTAAAAACTGAATCTGGCAATAGAGCGTTCGTTACTGTAGCACCCAGTACCCAGATTTGCTGAGCTTTGAATTTTCACTCACTTTTCAAAATATGGAGATTTATGAGAGGTAGCAAATCTGGGTACTAGGTGGTACAGTAACGAACGCTATATTGCCAGATTCAGTTTTTAACGTAGATTACGAATTTCATAATTGTATTGCTCTATGGTGACTTTTTGACTCTACAGGGTCGCTTTTCTATTTTACAACCAAAAGCCCATAAGAAACCCATGTTGAAATTTAAAGACGTTGAGCGAGTGGTTCCCGGGGTCCGATCAGGACGAACGGGGCGGTTTTGGAATGCCCAGAGCATGGGTCATCTCGATCTTTAATATCTAACCGCCGGTCTGATATTTTTTTTGCCGTGGGCCACCCTAGCGGGGCGTGGCGTGGCGAGGCGCCACAAGCGTTTCACACCTCCATCGCGCAACACAACGGCCGGCCGCGCCTGATGAGGAGGCGCAAGAGGAGGCGGCCACGTTGGCGAGTGCCAGAAAAGAGAGAGAAAAAAAAATACACGAGACAAAAACAAAAAAGGAATTCTGCGCGCGCTTCATGAGGGGGGCAGTCCGTGCGGCACTCCACGGACAAGTGTATGCAAAGAAGAGATGGGAGGGGGAGTGCCGCAAGAGGCGCGCCGGTCGCTGATCCCAGAGAGAGAGAGAAAGAGAGAGAGAGAGAAAGAGAGAGAGAGAGAGAAAGAGAGAGAGAGAGAAAGAGAGAGAGAGGCAGGCTGCGCTCCTCTCACCCCGTCCGCCCCGTACCGCCCTCGTCGACGGAAGGCCGCGCTTCCGGCACGTCCTTGCCCAGGGGTCCCAAGAGAGCGACGCTCCAGGCCACCGCTCCCGCGTCTTCTCCAGGGCGCTGCTCCAGGACTGCAGCTCCAGGCCGCCGCTCCTCCTGGAATGCGCCCCGCCGCGTTCATCAGACGCGCGCACACACCGGTATGCGCGGCGCCATCGCCATAGGTCATTTCAACTGGACCGGAGAGACGCACGCCTCGCCTGCTCTCCAGCAGCACAGCTCTTCCGCTGGTCTCTTTGTCCGTCCGCTGTCGCTCTGCCTGCCCCGCTCGGCTTGTTGTCTCTCTTTGCTCACTCTCGCCTCTCTCTCAAACTGCTGCTGCTGCTGCACCATCTTCTTCTCCTTCCTCGCTCTCGCCGCGGATGTGGGTCGCTTGCATAAGGGGTGGGGGGTGGGCGGCGACAATTAGAGGGACTCTTGCTCGCCACACGCCCTGCTGGTGCTGGGGAGTCACCCGGGGCCGCGGCGGCAAGCGGCAGCACCAGCACCGCTGGAGAAATGCTGCTTCTGGGGAGGCGAAAAAAACATAGGCGGAGAGTAGGGGGTGTGGTGGGGGTGGATGGTTATGGGCAGCGCCAGGGGAGACGTATACCTCGCCGCCCCGAGGTGGCTGTAAAGCAAAATGCTATACGAGATTGACATGGCGCGCTGGCGCGCTCGGAGCCGTATCGGTCAGGGGGAAGCGATGGGAAAAAGCCCCCTACAGTGTTAGGGACAGAACGGAAAAGCTATGGGGAAATTATTAACAACGAGATTGACATGGCGCGCTGGCGCGCCCGGAGCCGTATCGGTCAGGGGGAGGCGATGGCAGAAATGCCCCCTATAGTGTAGGGCATACATGGGGAGATAGCGGAAAAGCTATGGGGAAATTATTAAGTACGAGTGATACGAAATAAAAAGGTGTGTTGTGTGGAACAGGAAACAATAAAAGAGATGGGCAGAAGGAAACAAGGGCGCGCGGGGGGCGAGCGGGTGGAAGGCAGAAACAAAAAGCGAAGTAGATGAAAAACATCGATAGCGAAGTGAAAGAAAAACGATGGAGGCGGAGGAAAAGCGAAGGCTAAAAAAAGGCCCGCTGCCTCCGCGCACCCACCAGCTCCCCCCGCCCACACCCCCC
>NW_026267174.1:1497570-1499163 GCF_000697945.3 Frankliniella occidentalis | reverse complement strand
CACCCCCACCCCCCTCCTAGACAAACAAGAACGAGAGGGAGGTGCTTAATAGTTAAACGCCTCGTCAGGCAACACTAACGACACGGAACAACCGGGCAAACGAAAAGAATAGGGAGTTCGATAAATTCCTAACGAGTCAGGCGTGGCGCGGTGGTGGTAGCGCGTCGCGCGTCCGTGCAGCCGGAGGGGACAAAAGCTCCTCCTCCTCCTGACGGTCCATCACTCGCGTTGTGGTGGTGGGCCGGGAAGGTCCATGACACACGTCTGGCGTGAAGAGGTGGGGCGTGGCGAGGCGAGGTGGGGCGGGTTGGCCGCACGGCACGGCGGGCGCGTAGGCGCAGAGCCAAAAAGAGTGATGCCGGGGTTGAAAGAAAAGGGAAAGGGACTGGCTGCGCCGCCGGGAGGGTTGCCTACCTGGCAAGGCGCCTAGACAGAGGCTCCAATTTCACACCTTATTTTTTTGTTCCACTCCCCTTCTTTACGGCCTCTCCAAGCGCGCGCTCCGGGGTCGCCCCCCTCGACAGGGCTGCCAATGCCATTCAGGACAAGCCCGGGCAATTAGCGAAAATTGCGGCGTGAAAATAAAGGAGTCCCAGGGGGAGAAAAGCATTCGGAAAAACATGGCCGCAAGAAAAATTCTCTTCAGTATGTTTTCCAGTTGTTTTTGTGCCATAAGACTAAGAAGCGTGACAAGAACGTTAAATATTCAGGATCGACACAATGAATCCTTACATGAGACAGGTAAATAGGCGACCGAGCAAAACAGTAAAGTGCAATGTGGTCGGCAATATGTCTGCAGGCACTTTGAATGACCCCATCACACAAACCACAAGTGCAAGCTGACGAATGCTGTTCACCTGCAGGTGAGTGAGCAAACGCACATATCTACAGGTATGTAAAAATTCTGTATCGCACACTTGGATTTCCAGTGCAGCGGCCACGGCCGACTAGGGCCGAGACCGATACGGAACAGGATCGCTGCTCCATCAGTCATCATCAGAGACGACGCTGACGCCGGGCTCGTCCGACCATCCTCCCACCAGCGTGTCTGTCGGTCCGTCCGTCCGTCCAGCCGCCTGTCCGATCATCGACGATCGGCTAAGCCGTGTTCACAACTCTGTACGTAGCAGCAGTACCTACCACTGCAGCAAAGGCTCGGCTGGGCTCGACTCGCCGCCACTCAACTCGTCACAAGCTCGGGCTCCTCACCTGCAACACACAAGAGCGCCCACCGCATCGTTAGAAGATGAAAGTTTCGCAGCCTCGCTCTCGGGAGCTGCTTGCGCGCGCCAGGTCACGTCCGGGCGACACATCAGCGGCCGGGCGGGCGGGCGAGCGACCAAGAAAGTCATCAGGAGGTGACCGCATACTATAAAAAGGCCGCCCTGCACGCCAAGAGAGAAGAAAAGGCGCGTCTCCATCGACATTACACGTCATGCTCGCCAACGGCAGCACCCCATAAAACTGTCAAAAATATTTAACAGAAAGATGTGGAAATTTTACCTCAGCGGCCTACATGTATTCTTTATTGACGAAGAAAGCATACACGGTGTCTTAATATTTTTGTAATTTTACAATTTCAAATTGTAACAT
>NW_026267174.1:1496589-1497520 GCF_000697945.3 Frankliniella occidentalis | reverse complement strand
GGCGAGGCCGGATGGTGAGGGGCGGGCAGGGTGGCGTCAAACGCGAGCATTGCCGTCGGGGTGGCAGGCAGGCAGGTACCACACACACAGACCCGCCCCCTTCGAGAGCGCGGGGACAGCATCGCGCACGTCAGCCTACTACGCCAAACCTTACTTTCTATGTATAGGCCTTTATTCAAAACCAAGAGGTGGAAAAAGGGGCGTATGCAAATTAAGAAAACAACAACGACAAAAACATTTTTTCACTAAAACAGACAAGAAAAGCCATACCTTTAAAACGAATATATCTAGAAAGAAAAAAGTAGAACCCCCCGACATCTGCCGGCGTATTTCAAGCATAGAGAGAGAGCATAAAATACGAAAGAGGAGGAGTCGTTACGGCAGCGAACCGTGTGCCGATGAAGGAGGGAGCCGCGCCTTCGGCACGGTGCGCCCCGCTCGGCCGGCGCGTAAAACCTTCAAGGGGATGAAAAGAAACGCGAAAGACACGGCAGAGACTGAAAGGGAGGGCCGCGGGAGGACACGGGCGGCGCGCCACTCTCCCTTCAAAGGCATTGCGACCCGGGGGGCGCTCAATGGCGCGGGAGGTGTTCGGCGGGGGCGGCTCTGAGCCCTGCTTGGTCCAGGCGCGTGAATGTCACACGCTTGTAAATGTGCGACCATATTCGCACATTCAAGAGGAAGATTTTCCGACGAAAAAAAAAATCATTATCTGTTTTACTCGACTCAATCGTGTGAGTGAGAAGTCACACTGCTGCATGCTTCAGGTGTGCGCCGTTCACACGCCTTGTGTGTTTTCAGTGCGGTCCGCGCGCGACACACGAGACGCACACACCGCGGCCGCAAGCCGGGCTACGCGCTTCACACGCAGATCACGCCGGGGTGGCGCCGCCATCTGCGGCCAGGCGCACCTGAAAGGTAGGGCGGGGTG
>NW_026267174.1:1493335-1496539 GCF_000697945.3 Frankliniella occidentalis | reverse complement strand
CCACACCCCCCGCGGCCGCCCAGCTCTGCTCAATCAAGAGCGCGTGTTTCGATGGGGAGGCTCCTCCGATGGTCCGCTCCCCACTCTCCTATCTCCCCCCCCCCTGCAAAATTCAATTTTCATTACGCTTTTCTACCTTTCACGGAGCAAAAATAACAGAGAGGACCCTCCTCCTCGTCTGCCTCGCCCATCCCCGCCACTTGAGAAGAAGACGAGCCCGGGCCGGGTGGACCGAGAAGGCCGTCGGGATTAGAGAGGGGAGGAGGGGGAGGAGAGGGAGGAGGAGGGAAAGGAGGAGGACGACGAAGAGGAGGAGGGAGGACACACCCAGACGACCTCCTCAAAAACTAGATTCTGAAATGTCAAACGCATCCAGTAGTATAGTAGCTCTCTCCTCCTCTACTTTGCCGAACGCCACGCTGTGCCAAAAGCACAGGTGTGCCATCCTCCGGTTCGCCTCTAGCTCGCTTCCAGCGCGCCTCCGGGCACGTCACAGCATCACACTCGGAGGCCGTCAGCAGCGCGTCACGGGGACGGATAGCAGGGTGGATGACACGACGCGAATATTCAGGACACCCTCTCACAGCAGTACGTATTATAGAGTCTATACACTGCAACACAACTATTTTCTTGTGATTTTAGGAGGGTCATGTTGACGACGTGAAGTATCGCTTTCTGTTGCAATTTCCTCGGCAAATTCATCATAACATTTTAGTGAAGAACTTGAGCTTCGAAAGAAATTGGCTGCCGTTTCGCAACAAAAAAAATGTATTACACAAATATTTTTTTCACCCATAAAGGTAACCGACCCACGCTCTGCTTCCTCTTTAATAATATGAAGGCGCCGTTCCGCGTACCGTGACGCATCATCGTTGGGGGACTATCAGGCGAATAACGATGATTATAATAAATGACAATAAGTAAAAGAAAGAGAAGAGAAGAGAGAGAGAGAGAGAGAGAGAAGAAACACGCAGGATGAGCAGCGGAACGCGACGCGAATAAATGCAAAGCAGTCGGCAATACACGGCAAGTCACGGCACGGCATTACTTTGCGGATGAATAAGGATGGATGGCGGGTACGCAAGAAGGAGGTACACGCCGTATAGATAGTCCCGCCGGAGGGGTCACACAGGCGAGCCATCCGCACAGCCCAGTCTCCTCGCCGTCCCGTCCGCCCGTACGGCCGCACATATAGTACAGTAACGTCGCCTGCATTAGCCAGAGGAGGCAAGGGGAAAGTCATGAATCAATTCAGCGCGCAGCGCACACACTCGCGAGTGGTGATGGCGGATGATAGCCAAGGTAAATAATACGCGCTCTCTCTCTCTCCTACAAGCACTACGTGCATAGTGTGCCACTTCAACACAATAACCCAAGGTGTGCCGTATGGCGAAAAAGGTCTCATGCAAAATAGTGTAGGTACTCAGTAAAAAGAGTCACCACACTCACAGCATACACAAGAGATGGATGACAAATGAGACCTTGCCCCACGAGTACTCTGTGAAAAATGAATTTGTAACTGCGCTATGTCTTTTGTAATTTACGATCACACGAACGATGTTGTAAATTTACCAAAGGTAACCAA
Source organism: Frankliniella occidentalis (assembly GCF_000697945.3). NCBI lineage: Eukaryota > Metazoa > Arthropoda > Insecta > Thysanoptera > Thripidae > Frankliniella > Frankliniella occidentalis. Next base: position 1,494,954 of record NW_026267174.1, on the reverse strand, counting down.
CATTTGCGACAGTCAATTTTAGCCCGTTATTGCAGAATTTGAAGTTAGTCGAAGTGCTATAATAATTTTGTAATTTTCGGCTATTTTACAATTTGAAATCCGTACTAAACAACATTATTCAAAACTCTTCTCGAAAAAATCTACAAATATTTTGCACTGAGTACACAACACACACACAGGACACAGGGGTTGTGAGAAGCACATCCGCCGACCCTACCGCAACGTGACAGTTTCCATTTCGAGCGCAGCATAATAACTAAAACATGTCACACACAGTTTGATTAGACACTAGAGCCGTCGCGCTCATTCATTACCCCATCGGAGAGTCGGTCGGCTCCGGGCGCGGCTCCGCGGCGCGCCTCCGGCCTCGCCAAACAAAGCAGCCGGAGCCTGACGCAAACCCGCTGCGCGTGACACGGCAATTTCGGCGCGAAATATGAGATGAACTTCATCACTATGCCGCGACCCCCGCACGCCACGCCGGCCTACTGCTGCTGCTCGCACCACTCCACCACCCTCCTGCGTACTTGAGAGGCGCCAGGGAGGGAGGGGGTGGATGCCGAGGAAACAATAACAACAAAATTATTGGCGGGAGAGAAAAAATGTCAGCCAAAAATGTTCACATTCATCTGCTTTGTTTTTATTTATTTTCAAATCGTAGGGGTTATTGTCATGTGCGGGAGTGAGAAGAGGAAGGAAAGGAGGGAGGGAGGGAGGGAGGGAGGGACGGGGAGGAGAGGAGGAGCATGAGGGGAGGAGGACGATTGACGTGTGACAGGTCGTGGGTTCGAGCGCCGCGACGCGCGTGGCAGGACAAAAGCCCCCAACCGCATTGAGCAGCGTCGTGGCGTGGCGTAGCGTAGCGTCGCGTAGCGCCGACGTACGGGGGACAATGAGCAAGCCGATTGGCAACAAAACGCTTTGCAGAGACGCGACGACGCTGCAGCGCTGCTCCTTGAAGAGGAGTAGCGGGGCGTGGCAGTAGCTGGGCGTGGCGGGGCGTGGCGTCTGTCTGCTGCTCTCTGCGCTGCCAATTAATATTTCGCAACCTCTTCGTCTTCATAATGACTCACTCCAATTGCACTTGCGCCCCGCCACGCCACCGCCCCACTAAGCCATTTGCCGCACGGCTGCGCGCGCGCTCCTCTCAGATACTGGAACCTCCCGCCTCTCTCTCTCTCTCTCTCTCTCTCTCTCTCTCTCTAACTTGGGCTGCTTGCCCATGCATGGTCATTCCCCGGCACAGACAATCGAGGGAATCACTGGACAGCAGCAGCACGGTGCCGGCGACCATTGTAAGCGGAGGCGCGCGTCACCTTTGGGGTCGACTCGGCAGCAGGGGCAAGGCATTCCAAAGGCAGTCATTGCCAGAAGGACAAAAGGCAAACCCTTCGCTCGCCCTGCGCCTGCCCGCTCGGTCTGTGCCGCACTAGGAAGACAGTGCGCTTCTGTGATTGCATGGTAGGAAAGGGGCGACGGATAAGAGAGGAAGAGCGAGAGAGCGAGAGAGAGGGCAGTGAGGGGATTGGGGGCATTGCAGCGGCAGCAGGGTGGACACATACACAATAAGTAGTGAGAGGAAACTGCTGTGTCGCAGCAGCAGTATCGCGTCAAACTCT
>NW_026267174.1:1488301-1493285 GCF_000697945.3 Frankliniella occidentalis | reverse complement strand
CCCCCCCTTTGACTCGGCCCCCAAACCGTCGCGCCGTGTACCTGGCAGCGCCAGGTCCAGGGCGGCCAGGCGTGGCCTCCTTTACAACGGCACTTGGGTACGTTCCGCCTACTGCACGTCCACGCCGGCGGCACATCCCCACTGCACGTCGTGCAGCGCGCACGTAGCGGGCCGTTAGAGGAGAGGAGGGCCCCCTCAATAATAGCGGAGAGCAATATCAGCTGCCACCTCTCCGCCGCGGCTCTATCGATCTTTCACCGCCTTTTTCTTTTATTTCTCCGAAGCAAACGCCGTATACCCACACGGTGGAAAATGTCTTCGTAAATTTACAATATTTTTTGTACTTTCGATTTATACATTTACAAGTCAAACTTTACATTAATACGTGGGCGTAAATTTATTCACATTTTTCACAGTGCAGGCTCCCATCACAACCTTGTGAAAATAAAATAAGTTCTGCACCCGCGGTGGCAAGGATTTTATCGCCACTTTTCCCCCCGTCAAGCCCTGACCTATCCGCGAAACAGCGTCGCGTTTTAACAAAGCAAACGCCTGGTATCTCTCGCGGTCCCGCGCGCAACTTACGCCCCTTGTTGATGGGTCCAGTCACGTCCGGTGAGCGCCCTCATCCTCCGGAAGCGCTTGCTACTGGCTGCCGCGGCGACGGCCGACGGCGCGCTGCCTCGACACTCGCTTGTCGCGCGTAGGAAGTCGTAAAGCAAAGCTTTCACGCCACACGCCGTTTCAGTTAGTTAGGGACGGGTCGGCGCAAACTTCCAGAAAACCACACGCCGATATCAGAGAAAAGAATCTCTCACCGGGCTTCAGATACACTCGCGGAGCCGTGGTGCAGCGTTTACATCGCGGTGCACTGTGGGAATCCTCGTAAATTTACATTTGCTGTAATTATATAACATAATTTGAAAAGTTTAGCCAACCCATTCTTGCTTGTCGATCAATTCCAAAACAATATGAAGTGTTTGTCAAATTACAATTTCAAAATTGTAATTGAATAACACACATGATGGGAAATTTTCCCGTAAGCCTACGACTATTTTTCACAGGTCACCTTAACAAAGACGCTAACGGCGGGCGGGCCGAAAGACTTTTATTCAGGACGCGAATAAGAAGTGGCTCGTGAAGAGGAGGCACTACTCGCCCTGTGGGAAGACGGCGGCGGCGGCGGCTCCGCGGAGGTGCCGAGCAGCAGAGCAGCGCGCGGGCTTAGGGAGGGGGAATGTCATTCACCGCGACCCCGACCTTGCCCAGATTACCATCTTTTTCCTCGGCCGCTGCTCCGCCTTGCCCCGCGCCGCGCCGCTGCGCCGCCGGAGCCCGCGCTGCCCACGTGCCTCAATACAGTACTTGCCGCCCACACAGAGCCGAGGGGGGAAGCGCCGGAAACGCGTGTGTAGTGTACTACAGTGCGTCGGAGGCCATACGTCACCATCGGGGACGGGACGGAACGTACGCCGTGGGTTGTACAGTACAGTGACCCAAGAAAGGAAAAGAAAAAGACACGCGACTAGGCATCTTAAGTTTTCAGAATTCGAAAATCTGAGTGCAGCAGGGAGGCTGGTAATTTACCTTATACCTTTTTGAGAAGATTTCCTCAAATATACCAGTTTCTCAAACTTTTCCCTCTTTTCTCAAAAATAAAAATCAGACGACGTTTGTTTTTATCGTGCGCAGAGTGTTTGACAGGGCGCAGGGGGTTCGCGAGGTGAGACGTAGCGGGGCAGTATAAGGGCCCAGCGGAGTGAACCACACTACTCGCGTGTCATATGTCACGGTGCGCCACTGACGGCGCCCAGTGGAGCGACGCACAAATCATCATTATTACCATTCAGGCATTACAATCTCATTATTAGCGACGCTCCATTGCGATTCAATTCGCCGAATGCGAATATACATTTGTATGAAGGGGCTTTTGCAGCGGCTATCGGCGCTCCGATATCTATTTGTTCCGGGCGGGGCCGAAACGCATGCGGGTGTGCTCGCCGCCGCGGGCTGGCCGCCGGGAGCGCGGGGCGGGCGGGATTTACTGCGAACGGAAGAACTGGCCGCCGGTCAGAGATTCAATTTCTACCACTGCCGCCACCGTTCCTAGTCGGTCGAAAAGAATTACCGAGCGCAATAAGCAAGAGGGCCCACCCCCCGAAGTAAACAAAGCAAACGAGTTAATAATTGGCGCTTTCCGAGAAAATAAAGAAATGGAAGTGAATAGGGCTGCTCCGGTAATAAGTATATAGTTCTCAATTCTCTTTCCACTCTGCCTCTCCTGCTCGCCCTGCGTGCTCCGCGTGCTCGCATCATGACGCAACGCGAAAATAATTTTGGGTCCTGGTGGTGCCTGCGCGCGAGGTGTGCGAAATCACGGGCAATAAGAGCGCAGCGGGGCGAGGCGTCGACGCGCCAGGTCGGGACCAAACAAAACAATGCAGCAGCAGCAGAGCGCGGGGCCCGGCCCGGCGGCGGCGCACCTGTGTGAGCCGAGTGCTACTCGCACCCAGGCCACACCCGCCCCACCCGGTCCCACCTTGCCCCGCCCCGCCCCGCCCCGCCCCGCCAGTTGTTACGCAACGCTAAACGCGATTACTCACACGTCGACCCACAACGCCCACGCCATTCATTGGTGAGCCATAGCCGCCCGGAGCGAAACCTTTCCGGCCACAAAATACGTAAAAAGCGATCGCCTATAGCAGAGCGCTGTGTTGGGGCAACAACAACGGCTGCAGCGCCCGGCGCACACGAAAAAAGTGGGGCAATCATTGAAAAGTGGGCACGACCAGGAACGACACAATGTTCGGTGTGACGCGGTAGTCACACTCACACACGCATCTCTTCGCCCTTTCCATTTAAAAAAAAGGAGAGAGGGAAATGATGAACAGAAAAAATGTCGTTTTTTTGTAAATTTTTCTTATAAAAACATCGAGATTAGTCAGCTTTTTCCCGCAGTTGTTGAAGAGTCTTGGGCCACAAGCGGGCCACTGGAGTCGTGGTCAGCGGGGCCCTGACCTACCGGACACCCCCGCGCCATCCCGACACCGCCGCGAATCCTCCTCCATATCCCCGTCCCCCTCCCTCTAGTTTTAGTAATTTCCAAGAAGTCGCAAATGGCACGGGCCGCCAGGGAAGCCCCACCTGACCCCGACGGGGCCTTGCGTCACTCGTCTGCTGGAGCGCTATGACCCTGAAGGACCTCAAACTACCAGCTACTGGGCGGTCGCGAGCGCAGTGCCGTATGACGGCGACTTGGGCCGATGTTCCGCGTACGCCTCCGCCCCTCCCCCCTCACATCCTCCGTTCGCCGATACGACGATAATTGTTTCCCGACCACATGCTGCGCCGTTGGGGCCGGTCAGTGAACGGACTGTACAAGTGTACAGTTATATAGCGCTATGCATGGTCCATCCCCGGCAAAAGAAAAGAAAAAAAAAGAGGAGAAGATGATGATGGCTGCGATATGCTTGCTGCTTGGTTGTTTTTACAATCTCATGCCATTGTCCCACTTCCACCTCCCACCCACAACCCCGGCAAAAAGATAAAAATCGCTGCTGTTTTCCTGCGAACAGGGTCTATAGGGTACAGTCCATATCCCATCAATAGCTATACACACCCGCCCTACCTTCTCTCTCTCTCTCTCTCTCTCTCTCTCTCTCTCTCTCTCTCTCTCTCTCTCTCTCTCAAACGCACACACACGCGTATCGCGATTTTTTTGTATGACATACGAGCTGACAGGCCATCACATGTCAACGCCATTCCCTCCCCCTGTCTAGAGCTCGCACAAGCGTCGCACATGTGTAGGTGTTCGCATGTGGACATGTGCGCGAGTGTGCGAATATCGAAACGTGTGCGGCGTAGCCGGCACGAACATTTTATTGTTTCTGCCCGACCATCCGTCCTGCATCCCCCCCCCCCCACACACACACCCATTCACACAGAAGGGATACATTATACACACAAACACACAGATAAAAACTCGGGCAGACAAGCTTCTGTACGCAGCTTTCACACTTTGGTGCCGCAATTCAATTCAGTGCTGTATATCGGCCATCGATCACTGCCCCCCCCCTCCCCCCTAGCAGCGAGTACACGCGGCCGACAGGGGCGCGCGGCGCAAGGAGGGCGAAGCGAAGCTCCGTGCGGGGAAAGAGAAGAGAGAGAGAGAGAGAAGTTTAGAAACTAATTATCAAGGACCAAAACGACAGGACGCCATATAAAGCGCCCGCGCGCCGCGCTGAAGGGACGCTGTCGACCAAAAATCAAAGAGAAAGGAGAGAGCGCAAAAAAAAAAGGAAAAGAAAAGGGGAGGGACATAAAAAAAGGAGTTAGCTCGCGACGTCAAAGGGTGGGCTTTTAAAAAATTTGGTCCTAAACGCGAATTTAATCATCAGCGACCGAGGGGAAAAGGAGCAGCAGCAGCCGACAAGGCTAACCACGCCAACGCCAAGAGGGTCAGCACAAACGTCAAGGTGAGAGGGTTCCGGTGATTTTTGGCAATTCGTAGCACAATCGCGCGCACACACACACACACAAGCACACACAAAATATATAGACATACATCGGGGCGCACAATCAGTATCACAGCGGCGCTGCACAACAACACGGCGGATACGTGCAGGTAAACACCAACCGGGCCGATCCGCCCGGAGGGGGAGAGGGCCCCACCCCTGACCAAACACTGCCGCGACCTACGGGCGGTGCACCAAATGCGATGCAGGCCTAGCCTAGCGCTATACCAGGCATCAAAAAATAATACAAAAACCGAAACAAAGAAAACAACAATGGGAAAGCGAAGGTCGAGGGGTGCCCAACTCTAAAAAATCGTGTACACCTGATTACCAAAAAGTGACGATTACCAAGGATTACCAAAGATTACCGAAGATTACCGAAGATTACCTATGATTACCAAGGGTTTCCGAAGATTACCACTGACAAAAGATTACCAGAGATTACCAAAGATTGCCATTGATTACCACAG
>NW_026267174.1:1485568-1488251 GCF_000697945.3 Frankliniella occidentalis | reverse complement strand
CCCCACTTCACCCCGCCACCCCTCCACTCTGACCCCACCCGCCCATTAGTTTGCGGCGCCCGGGCTCCAGGTTCATTACCGCCAACGACGCGTCGTACGTAGGAGGGCGTCAGTCAGGCTCGGACAGGGACAGAAAGATTCAAAAAGGGCGCAAAACTTTTGAAAACCAAAATGAACTTTACCTACAACCGTTTATAAAATGACGTTTCGATAAAATAATTTTTTCTAAAATACTTCGCCTTTTTTTGACAGTCTTTGGTTAGGCGAAAGACATGTCAGACAGGGGATTGGATGGTGTACAGTATATCGCCGGCCGGTTCGATATCTCGAGGGCGGCGCGGCGGGGCAAGGGTTGTATTAGCCTTGTTGCCCCCTATAATAAAGTGCAGAAAAAGAAGATGAAAATTCGGCGGCGTTAATGAGATAGCGCCACTTCAATTTCGCTGTCCCTGCCTGCCCCGAGCACCACCGCCCGGCTCGACCCTTCAACCCCCAACCCCTTTTCTTTTTCACCACCGTATTCCGTCCGGCAGACAGCCAAAAGCCATCAGCCCTTCCCACCACCCTGCTCCCGCCCACACCTCTCCTCCCGCTCCCGTCCGTCGCACCACTCTGCGCCGCTCCGCCATTCGGAGCCCCCGAGGCGCACGGCCCGATAGGGTGCTAGCTGCTTTTAAAGCGGGGAACACAAAAATAATAAAAATGAGACATAAAATAAAACGCTTGCAGCTCAGCCAGTAACTCGAGCGCAGCCATCTCGCCGGACCGGCACTAGCACGCGACAACGAAGACAAAGAGGAACGAACGTTCTTCGAGTGTTCCAGAAACAAACCAGGCCGTCTCGGGGGGTGCAGTAGGGTGGATTGGGGTAGGTCCGGGTGGTGTAGGTCTTCAGGGTGGGGTAGGTTAAGGTTAGTTGGTTAGTTCAGGGTAGAGTGAGTGGTAGGGTAAGGTATATGTTAGGGTGGAGTGCATAGGTTAACCTTTAACCGCAAAACCGGGGGGGGGGGGTCGAGAAAGATACCCGACATTCCAACCCATGGCACTCGTCCAGGGTGCGGGACCGGGGGCACGGGAGACACAGCCATGCCACTCGGACGTCCTCAACACCAACAGTATACGGCGGACCGTTTCCGGGGGCACCGTACACACCCGACTAGGAGAGGGGGGCTATACTGTCGGGTCGGGGGTCCGGTCGAAGTGCCGACCGAGCGAGGAGAGGGGCACATTACCTGCACTCGGGTACCACCCCGGAAACAACCCAACCCCGCCCGCGCGGACGGGACACGAAAAAGAGAGGGAAAGCGAGAGAGGCTCGCGCGCTATGGGCGCTCCGGACCAGGGGGGGAGGAGGATACGGATACAAACGCGTGGATGTAGATGGATGGGTAGATACAGGCCGGTAATGGATGGGATGGGGTCAGCCCGGGCGGGTGGATGACGCGCTGTTTTCCGCACAGAGCCAGAGCCGTCCTATACCATCGGCACGCCATGACGGGGCGCCGAACGACAGGGGAATTCTTATCACTGGCCGGATAATGGAACACACACACACACACACACACACACACACACACACACACACACAGTGGTTGTTGAACGTGCCCCCGTCCCCTCGGGTGCCGACGCGCCACCGCCGCCGCTGCGCCGCCGCTGCCGCCGGCCGGGGGCGCGCAGCTAGAATTGAAATGAAGCCCCACCGCGCCCCGCCACGCCGCGCCACGCCATAGAAGAAGAGCGCCGCGGCGCTTCCGGCTCCGTCGAGCTGCCAACGCTCAAGAAACCAATTTCCGCCGCGGAGTCGCGGCGCTGTCCAGCAGCAGCAGCAGCAGCCACAACTAGTAGCAGCAGCAGCAGTAACCAGCAGCAGCAATCACACCACCTCGCAATCAGAGATCACAGGCGGTCAGGTTAAAAAGCTAATCATTACTACGCTCATATCAATTCACCCCCTTTCCCTCTGCGACCCATGGACAATTTCGCATTACCAGGTAGAAATCGAACAGAGCCCACGGTAACGAGGAATAAGGAGAAAGATGACGGAAATGATGTGATGGGCGGCCTACTGCGTGCACTGTTAAAATTAGTATTGTAAATTTACGATACCTGTATCGTAAACTTTCATAGCGACAAGTGTTGTTATATTACAACACTCTTGTCAGAAAAATATCGTTATTTTACGGTAATGTTGTTACAAAATTTTTTTTCTTAAGATCAGGGATAGGGTCTTGACTATTTCAGTATGGTTTACAACTGTGTCGTAAGATTACAACATTCTTGTGAACATACAAACAATATCGTTTAGAAACGACTCGGTCCTGTTTCTCAACAAATAAATCGTTATTTTACAGAAGAAAAAAATCGACTAATATTCTTAACTTTCAATTTTCTTTTCATCAAAACTGAGAAAACAACTCATTTTTATTTCTTTCTGTAAAATAACGATTTGTTCGTTGAGAAACATTTTCTTTCGTTTTAAAACAATGAGTTCGTTCTAATACGATACCAATGTAGTTTTGCCTAAGAATGAATCTTTCCATCAACAAACGGATTTGTCGTACTAAAACAAGCTTACTGTTAATTAACGTTGCTTTCGTTTTCTGTTGAAACAACAATGTTGTTTTTAAACGACAAATTTCTTACAAAATTTGTCGTAATTTTACAACTTTTTTTAACAGTGTGC
>NW_026267174.1:1465326-1477193 GCF_000697945.3 Frankliniella occidentalis | reverse complement strand
ATTTCAAATTGTAACATATGAAAAACATTTCTCACAAAACAAAATAGAATTCCCGTATAAAATCCAGAAATATTTTCCCGCGGAGTGGCGCGCCTCAGGTCACCCGCGCGCTAGCGTGTCGCTTTGGTCACGCGGGGGAAGGAGGGAACATACACGAAACGCAACGGCGCGACACCGTTAAACAAAAAACGACACGGAAAGGGGATAGGATATAAAAACACAAAACACAACACACTCAAAGGTATGGGGGCGGCGACATGACAAAACGTGAGTCTACTGATAGCGCCGACTATACAAAAACCCTTTTGGCGCTTGGGGCTGCGTCACGGAACCCCATCCATACAGCGCGGCGCGGGGTGGGTGTCGGTGTCGGTATCTATGTCTCGAGAGCAAAAGAGAAGAGGAGTTTTCGACCGTTCCCGGCGCGCCGTTCACCGCCCCCTTCAGATAAAAGAAATACAATAAAAAGAGGAGGTCTTCCGTATACGCCGCCGCCGCGACCGACAGCACTCCCCGCCTCCCCCACCCCACTCGACTCTTCCACTCGCGAGACGGAAAGGTCGATGCAAAAGCAGAACATGCGCTTCCTTTTTACGAGCAGCGGCCGCGGCGCTGCGCCTCATGGAAGCCAGCGGCGGAAAAACAGAACACACTCTCCGCTGTCTTACATCAGACGTGATGTCATGACATGAGAAGTCGGGGCGGCGGCGGCGAGCGCGGGGAGGTAAGAAAGGCCCCCATGCAGGTCGCAGGTCGGGTGGGGCGCAGCGGACCGGGGCAAGGGGGGACGCGAGCGACGGCGGCTAACCTTTTGTTCGTCACGAATCAGACACTAGTGCGCTGTACGGTAGTCACCAGCCGCACCCCGCCCTGCCTGCTTCGCTATGACGGCACGCCAGCGCGGTGCATTCACCCCGCCTCACTCGAACAAAACGCCGCCGCCTTTGCAGCCTTGGCCATGGCGGCGGCGCGGTGGACCCCGTCCGGTCCGGCTGGAGGAGGGGGGAGGGGGAGGGGGAGGTCTTTTCTGGACAGTCATGTGCGGCCCCGCAGCGCCGCCCGTGGCCGGAACGGGTAGGGTTCAAGGGCACCCGGGGTGTTATTACGGTTGTCTTTTTGAAAAGGAATATCATTATCAGACGCGTTCTTGGCCGGCAATGTCGAACGAGCTAAATGGAGAACAGTAACACCAAAGGACATTAACAGAGACTGCTTGCAGTATGGTGATGTTGCTTTCAGCGTGTAAAATGTAACAGAAGCGCGATGTACAGATAATATACTTCTGTGAAGGTACTAAAAGTTAAGCGCGAAAATAACACGAGGTGGTGTATTGGGAAAAGGAGTGGGGGATTATCATTGCAACATCAGCCAGAGAATCGCACACGCACTGCTGGGTGGTCCCGTCCCGCAGCGGAAACAGCTACAGCGGCACAGAGAGCCGCGCATCGAGAGTTGTCCGAGCGATAATTCGTGAAGCCCGCCATTACCGAGCATATCGCATTACAAGTACAAGCACACACACACACACAGCGGGGTCGGGGTATTTGGTTACTGCGTGTGTGTGTGAGAGTGTGTGTGAGAGTGTGTGTTGGGCGCCCTGTATGCAGTATAGACACCGTCCCAAATCGGGCAGGCCCAGGCGGCCCGACTTCGGGGCCGACCAGGCGGAGCGGATCGGAGCGGGACCCAGTCAATTTGTCTCCTCCTGCCGACGTACTCGTCGTGGGGAATCCGGCCGGACCCATTATAACAAGAGAGAAAGAGTTCAGGATCGGCGGGGGGAAGAAGGGAGAGGCCGCTCGTATCCGATATACACCAGCCTCTGCAGTAACCCATCTGCGTCATCGCCGTACAGAAAATCACTAAACACTCCCCCCCCCCCTTACCTGACCCCTTCCCCACTTCAAACACACACACACAGGTACAAGAAGAAAAGACTAGCAGAGGAATCTTCATTACGTAACGCCGAAAAGAAAAGTTTCAGAAAGATTTGTGGGACCCCGGGTCGAAAAACCTTGGGCCAACAAAAGGCAGGCCTCGCCGTTAGTCAAGAAGTGTCGCCTCGCCTGCTGCCGCTCAGAGCGCCGTGCGGGTAGGCAGTCCCGTGGCGCGCGCCTGTCCGCCGGGTCTGCCTACCTCCGCCTCACACACAGCATCGGGTGCCGCTGGTGCTGCTGCTGCCGGAGCCGCGGCCGCTGCTGCGCGACGCACTGCACGGAGCCTCGTCGCGCTCTTCTGTCCAATTTACGTCGCAGAGCAGCACCAGCAGCAGGCAGCGGCACAGCAGCGCCCCAGCCGCCACCGTCCTTTGGCAATAAAGTCCACCCCGCCCGGTGGCCGGCCGGCGTGTGCACAAAGCCATCGTAAAGCAGCGGGAGACAGCAGCCAGCCTCGCTCTGTACCTCCCTCACAGCCTCCCTTTTACTCTCACTCACTCTTCCCCGCGCTGCGCCGTGATTTGGATTGCTCTCCTGCACGCTGCCGCCGCCGCTGCTCCTCCTCCTCGGCCTCTCGGTTCGCACGTAATCTCATCATCCTTCCTCTTTTGTCTAGACAGCAACGCCAGGCTGCTACTTTTATATATATTTCCTGTTTCTTGCGGAATAAGAAGTGGTAAGGAGGGAAAAGATAAAAAACAAAAAAAAATGGAGCAAGTTGATTTGCGACGCGCCGGCGTGTCATCCTTTGGGTACGAGCATGACTTGCCAGCCGACCGGGCGGCGTACAACAGCAACAAATAAAGGGACGGCCATGGAATGTTAATACCCCCCATCGGCCTTGGCAAGCCCGCACTCGTTAAACGTTTTTCCACATCAGAAAAGGTCCGATTTATTTGACAAACGTCGTCGGCCATATCTCTCGTAACCTTGTTCTGTTGACGAGCCCCGCGCGCTTGCTCAATTTGGCCTTTGTTTTTATTATCATTTCGCTCGCTGAGACGACACAAAGGACGCGGCGACTCCTTATGCCACACCAATCAAAATGCCTCACTAGACTGCCACAACCTCCCTCCTCCCCCCAGCTGGCCAACCGCACACAATCTCGTTAGAATATTTCATCTAAATTTTTATTTCGCCGAGCTGTGCCGTGCAGGATGATGAGGGTAAGTGAAGCAAAAAGCCGGAAAGAGAGAAAGAGAGCGCCAAAAAAAAAAAAAAAAAAGACAGAGAAGAGAGATCCCAGCAGCAGCAGCAGCGTTAGCGTGGTCTGCTATGAAAGCAAAGCAGCCAAGGCTGTGCTGTTGTTGGCTGAGCCAACTTAATCTCTGGCTCATCCAAAGATTGGCTTTGGCGCGCCGGCCGGGCGAGCCCTTTAGGCCGCCCGCAGACCTGGCGGGTGGGGCAGGCTCGTCAAAGGAAGCGAGGCGCGCGGCGTGTGCGAGCACCTGTCTGCAGCGCGTAGCAGCACTCTAATCAAAACGGCGACTCGGCTCAAACGGGATAAGGTTGGGCAGGAATCGCACTCACACAGTCGTAGTAGATGTATGCGAAATTCTTTCCGGAAAAACTTCTTTTTTACAAAATTACATGATTAGGTTTGAAAACAGAAACAAAAACAACAACACTTGATCAAACTTACAATATAAAGCGACAAAGGCCATTATACATTTTTTCAAAGATATTTCGGTCTCTTCATTTAGATGCCACAGATCAAATGAATTCTTAACTGTCACACATTTTGTAGAGTCTACAGGAGTACTGGTTACGCCCTTTCAGTGGTATGCTCTATCAGCAGTATTTCCGCTCCACCCAAATGCACAAATCAGTTTCCAGAGCATCATCCTCCGAGGAATCTTTGCGGCCGGTAGGTTCCACCATCACCACCACAGGCAGACTGTGCTGAGGGCAGCAGGTCCTATCTTCAAAGACGCGCACACTAAAAAAAGATGGCCGAGGAGATATCAATATCGGTACTGCGCGCGTTGGGTGGAATGGTCTCTTCCCCCCTCCAGGTGTAGCGAATCGCAGGGGCCTAAATGCAGCGTGTCCGATATCGTGTTATTGCGGACGGACGGAAAGCAAGGGGGCAATGGACAGAACCTCCCGCTAGGAGAGGGGCAGAAAAAAAACTGAGCACCGGGAGCAACGACTGGCCTGTTCTGTTCTTATATATATTGTCATCATAATAAACCAGAAGAACAAGAAAACTAAACAGTGAAAAGAAAAGAAAGAAAAAAAGAACGAGCGGCAGCGCGAGAATGTGCAAGGCCGCAGGACCCGACAACGAGGTCCCGTCGGTCAGTTCACACGTCTCATATTGCGTGGCCAGCCCCCAGGATGGGTCACAGGTCGCACTGCGGCCCAGCTGCACTCGGAGGTTATGCTCTGCAATCACGGCTCTCCCCTCCCCCTTCCTTCTCCACCGCTTCTACTCCATGTCTTACTCCCTACTTTTTGTTTCTGCTCCCTTTCGTGTCTTCCTATATTCCTCTCCCTCCAGAGGGATTCAAGGAAAGAGTTTAATCCTCTCCCAGTTCTTCAAAGCAGGCGTGGCACTTGTTAAACATCTGATGATTATCTCGGCGACCAGCACATCTCTCTCGCTCGCTCTCTCTCTCGCTCTCTCTCTCTCTCTCGCTCTCTCTCTCTCTCTCTGGATAACTCATGGCCGACATCTGATGGCCGCTGCAGCAAAAGCCGAATGATGGGGATACGAGATTCGCTCGGGTTAATTAGGATTAGGGAGGAAAAAAATAATAAAATAATCGGAATCGGTCGAACGACTACTATTACACGAAGCCCATCATATCATGATCGGGGGAAAAAAATGAAAGGAAAGTGGAAGCCACAAAACAAACGCTTGAGAGACATGAGCAGAGGAGGAGGGCTGAGCAGAGCACACCGGAGGGCAATACGACCAACAAGCGATCCCTCATATCTCTCCTTGCCTTTCCAGTTCTCGTAACATCCTCTTCGCCTTTCCTTCTATCGGACGAATCAAGCAAAAGAAAAGCTAGCAGAAACCATAAGTCTTCTTTGGTATGTCTCGCTGCGCATCATGGCGTCGTCGTGGTACCACCAAGCGGGGCCGCCAGAGAGTGCATCTTACGTTTCATCACAAAGAAGGGTTGGCTCAGCTTGCGCACACAATTGCTTCACTTTCATTAGTAGAGTGTGGTGTGCTCTTTTAGAGTGCCCGCACGTATTAAACGAGAGTGCACACCACCACACACAGTCTCTGCAAGTGTGCGCAGCAGAGAAGGGTGAGTCAGTCCGCAACGGCAGCAGCGCAATCCGCACTAAACGCCAACACACGAGACAATAGGAGTCGCCCGAGCGGAACACTTCTGCCACTGCAAGTTTCATGAGGCGAGGAGCCTTAATCCACAGGGCAGGAGCAGGAACACCGCCACCGCCACAACCACCTCCAGCAACAGCAACAGCAACAGCAGCAGCAGCGGGTAAGTAGGTGTGTCAGGGTCGGCACGGCGCCACGGTGCCCGCCTGGGGCACGCGAGCGAGGAGCGCCGCCGGTGCTGCTGCACCCAGTGTAAACACGCGTTTTGCTATCAGCAGCCGCGCTTATCACTTTACGCATGAGTTTTCGCATGAGTTGCAAAGCTTGCGTGTGTTTTTGCGCTTAAGTTTGCGCGCGCGTGTGTGTTTAGTTCTCTTCTACCCAGCAGCCCATCCCATAACTAAAAACAATCGCCCAGTTGTTAAAACTAAAGTTAAGATTAGTTATAAGAGAAAGTTTCCGAATGTGCCAGAAACATTTGTTTGGATGCTAAGCGGGTAGGTCCAAACGGCGGCGAGGAGAACGACAGTGTTGTAGACACACACACAGACACGCGAGCGCGCGCGCGGCAAGCAGCGGCGTAGCCAGGGGGTCAACTCGACACTTGAAACCTACAAACACGGAGTTCGTGGAGTCTCCGTATAAACCCGTAGTTCCAGGCAGCTCCGTACAGACACGCAGTTCAGCGGGTCCCCGTACAACGTCGTAAGTGTTTGAAAGTCACTTCTGAGATATAGCGCTTCAAAGTTTTGGATTTACATTGCGCCTTATGGGCGGCTGGATATTTAGACCAGAATAACTTTTGAACTAATTGACATATCGAAATGCGGTTTTCGCTGATCGATGGCCCTTGGTTTCCTCTATCCGACGCACTTCATAACTCGAAATTTTCGAAAAACATAGTTACGACGCTATACGGCGGCCTGCTGAACTCCGTGTTTGTACCGAGCCCCCGGGAACTGCGTGTTTATACGGAGCCGCCACGAACTCCGTGTGTATAGGTTTCAAGTGTCGAACTGCAACTGAACAGTGTTTTGCCGCGTCTCGTTTTACGTCGCGATTCAACGGCAAAGGCAATGATCTCTCTCTCTCTCTCTCTGATGAATCCCGGTTGCTACGCCACTTATCACGTGACCCACTGCGCCACGCACCTGCTGTGCGACTCTCACCGCGCAGCGCCACGCCCCACCATACACGGTAATAGCCAGAGAATGTTGATGCGCACAAACACACACACACACACACACTGCGGTCCAGCAGACATCCGGGAGGCGGTGCATCCATCTATCTACCTGTACACACGCATCCCTCCCTTCCCCTCCCGCCACTGCTGGTCCTCCTCCAGACGGACCGGTTGTGGTGTCCTTCCCCCTACCCCTCCTCCTTTTTCCACGATGCAGCCCACTGTGCCACTGCGCCAAATAGTTCATTGAGCGAGACACCTCGTCCAGACCACAGGCGTCGCCGCCGCCGCTGCAGAAGCACAGCCGCCTGCGGGGCAGCGAGACACTACTTGATTGGGGGAAATGGATTAATAGCCCCGGTCACTTTGTGAGACTCATAGGCGGCGCCGCAGTACTAAAGTGGCTTCTTTCTTCCCTTTTCCCCTCTCGGCTCCGCGCCGCCGATCGGAACCGGAAAATCTCGATAATGACTCCGTTAGGACGTCCGGTCGGCCGCGGTCCGGCCGCTGTTGCTGCTATAGGAGGCTCTATAATTGGACGCGCACCGAGTCGTCGACCTCCCTCTCGATCCACCCGAGAGGTCAACGGAGGGTGCGGCACGGACGGTGGCGGTATATGGGTGTTCCACGCGACCTTTCCGCCCTTTTCGTTGTTTTCTTCTTTCTTCCCTGTGCGAATATTTCAACCCTGCGTGTTCTGCCGCGCGCATTGCGTTCGTCCCACGTCGTCGTCGTCGTCCCCCTCGGCTCCTCCAGCTTCGCTCCAGTCTATCCAGGGGGCGTGAGGAGACGCATGGTCGCAGAGCAGCGTGGCCCTTGCGACTGTCAGCGGACGATATATAACCGTAGGGCGGCGGGGCGTGGCGGGGCGTGGCATGGCGGGGCGGGGCGTGGCGTGGCGTGGCGGCAGCGTCCGTCCGATCTCCCCGCCGGGCAGGGCGCGGCGTCCCTCCAAACTGTCCTCACAGGGGCACGGCAAGCTAGCGTATATAGGATCTAGAGAAAGAGTGGGACAGAGGCACGGGTAAGACGAAGGGAGCGAGCGAGACGGGAGAGTCGAACGATGTCGAGGGTGAGCGAGCGAGCGCAAACGGTCGTCCATTTTTCAAAGGTATCCACCGCCCGCCCGCGCAAGCAAGCCGGCCAAGTCAGCCAGCCAGTCCGCTGGAGAAGTGTGGGCCAAAGGCAAGGTCCGTGAATCAAAGGCCCGAGGGAGCGGGGGGAGGGGGGGGGGTCTATCGTCTGTGCGTAAAGCGCACGCACTTTGGCGCGCAGGGGATCAGACAGCGATAAAGATGAGCCGGCAGAAAATAAAGGAGAAAGGGAAAAATAAAACTAACAGCTCAAGCAGCAGCAGCAGATACGGCCCGCCGAACTGTCCCTTTTACGACGGCGTTTACGGCCATGTAAAGCGGGGGGCAGCCGCGCCCCCTTCCGGCAGGGCCGCCGCCTGGACCTCGAGCACCCCGACGGAGCCCCACGGAGCGCCCCCGAAGCTGGAGGAGCGCGTCAAGCACCCCGCCCGAGGCACGGGACAAAGCGCATGCCCGGCCCGCCCAGGCTTTGTGCCTTGTGCCGTCCAACCCCAACCCGGCCGGCCCGGCCCGACGTACCGTACGTCTCAAAGGCCGCGCCAGACTCGAGCCAAAGCAAGAGGGAGGAGCAGGGAGAGAAAAGGGACGACCAAATGAAACCTTAGATGACAAAAAGCTCGTAAATCGATTAGCGAGAGCCGAGCAAAAGGGGGGGGGGGTCAGGCTTCTCTGCTCCACCCCACCCCAGCTGTCTCCACTGCACCATCGCACACCTGAGAGCGACTGCTCACGGGAGACACCCAGCAGGTTAGGAGGAGTGGTTAGCAAATTGTCAAATACAAAACAGGGCACAATCGATACATAGTGCTTGTCATTTAACAACACATATCCTGAAAAATTTTCCTGTAACCTTCAAGAATTTCTCAGAGTGTAGTATTTTTGTAATACTTTGAATCTTTGTTTTGTGTGAAAGGGTATGGCTATGCAAGGGATCCTCTCGTGAAACTTCATATTTGAAAAATTGCAACACACTTGATTTTTTTTTTGAATGACTAACTTATTGCATTTATTCTGGAACAGCCAGTTGCTACAAATTTTATATTGTAGAATGTTTCCTTGAACCTGTTTAAAATGAAAATCTCGTTTTATTTTTACTTTACTTACATACAAAATATTTTAAGACATTGAGCGTACATTTATCAGGCAATAACGAAAAACGATAGAAATTGTAAAAATATAGAAGATAAACAAATCAGTAGTTAACAAGACAAATATCCTTATCTACTTCGATAAAATGATTAAAACGAGGGGTGTGATTTTTATCCTACTGAAACAGAGACAACCACACACAATCTGAAACAATCACACACTACCTGAAACAATCACACTCAATCGTAAACAATCATGACAATTTTTCCAAATATGTCTCCAAATTTTACCAACAATCTGAAACAATCAGAGGCAATGTTTGACACGATCATACACAATCTGAAACAATCATTGTCTAGACACAATCATGTGTACACTTTTCAGGCTAGTTCCACACCCCTCGATTAAAAAGATGATTGACTCTTTAGTTAATGTGACAAATACTTCGTCAAACAAACTGATTAAAAGGCACGACACGAAAGATGATCCAACATACCTTTCCATGTAAAATAGAACGTTCATTTTTTTTTAAATATTGCATAATGAATGCACAGTTGGCCGCACTAAAACATCCCTGCGGGGCACATAATCCTGACTAATCCTGACAGATGATTACTGACTGTGAGAGATTTGGGAGACACGAAAGTCCGACCCATTTTCAGGGAAAGTGTACGACACTATCACCAAGTTATTTACCCCTCGTGCAAAACTCACCACAGATCCATCACTACAGTGGTTTGTCATCTGTGTGGGTTCGTAGGTGGTTTCGAAGCCTCCTTGGATCAGCAAATTTTTGGTGACACACAAGACAATCGTATGGCTTCACTCCCATATGGGCCTGCAGATGCCTTTTCAATGCGGATGATCCCGCGAACATCTTGTAGCATACACTGCACTTGAATGGTTTTTCTCCGGTGTGAGTTTGCAAATGAGATTTCAACGCGCTCGGCTGTGAGAACATAGCGTGGCATACACTGCACTTGAATGGTTTTTCTCCAGTGTGAGTTCGCAAATGAGATTTCAACGCGCTCGATTGTGCGAACACTGCGTGGCACACGCTGCACTCGAATGGTTTCTCTTCCGTGTGGGTGCGCATGTGAGTGGTAAGGCCGCTACCATGCCTGAAAGTTTTTAAGCACACGGTGCACTCATAAGGCTTGGCTTCGGTGTGGGTTCGCCAGTGGGATTTTAAACCGCTTGAACTAGCAAACATCTTGTGGCACACACTGCATTCAAATGTTTTGTCTCCAGTGTGAGTTCGCAAATGAGATTTCAACGCGCTCGATTGTGCGAACACTGCGTGGCACACGCTGCACTCGAATGGTTTCTCTGCGGTATGGGTGCGTAGATGGTTCTTCAGGGTGCTACTTACCCTGAAACTTTTTAAGCACACGGCGCACTCATACGGCTTCTCTCCAGTGTGGGTTCGCAAGTGAGATTTTAAACCGTTTGTGCCTGCAAACATCTTGTGGCACACACTGCATTCGTATGGTTTCTCTCCAGTGTGGGTTCGCGAGTGATATTTTAAAGATTTTGAGCTCCCCAACATCTTGTGGCATACACTGCATTCAAATGGTTTCTCTCCAGTGTGAGTTCGCAAATGAGATTTCAATGCGCCCGATCGTGCGAATACTGCGTGGCACACGATGCACTCGAATGGTTTCTCTCCCGTATGAGTGCGCATGTGAGTGGTCAAGGCGCCCCTCTGTGCGAACGTTTTCTGACACAAGGTGCACTCATAGGGCTTTTCTCCTGTGTGCATCCGCATGTGGATTCGCAACCAATCAGACTTCTTAAAAGCTTTGTCACAGACAGTGCACTTAAATGGCCTTTCCCCGGTATGGGTTCTCAGATGTAACCTAAGCCCACCGGCACGACAATACTTCATATGGCAAATCGTGCACTCGTATGGCTTCTCTCCCGTGTGAATTTTCAAGTGACGTCGTAAGGCACTAGTAGTTGTGAATTTCTTGAGGCACACATTGCACGCAAATGGCCTCTCACCAGTGTGGGTTCGCAGATGTGTCTGAAAAGTGGAGGATTGTCTGAACTTCTTTTGGCACACCTTGCATTCGAACGGCTTGTGTCCTGTGTGTATGAGCATGTGAATTGGCAGGTGTACGGATTGGCTGAACTTTTTGTGGCACACGGTGCACTCGAATGGTCTCTCTCCTGTGTGAATGTGCAAATGCATCTCCAAAGCTAGTGCCCTTGGGAACTTCTTGTTGCACACGGTGCATTCGAATGCCTCTTTAGAGTGCGTCTTCATGTGCTTTCGTAAAGCCCCCGCTGAGGCGCACTTTGTGGAGCACACCTCACACTGCATGGCGCTGACGTGACGGATGATGCGCCTTTAAACTGCAAACAAAACAAAAAAAGAAGAGGCGTTACAAAATGATGCCGTCGCCAATTTTCACGCCC
The DNA here is from genome assembly GCF_000697945.3 of Frankliniella occidentalis. Taxonomy (NCBI): domain Eukaryota; kingdom Metazoa; phylum Arthropoda; class Insecta; order Thysanoptera; family Thripidae; genus Frankliniella; species Frankliniella occidentalis. The sequence goes on along the minus strand of NW_026267174.1, from coordinate 1,466,168 downwards.
TGCTTGTCTTTTAATTGCTTTGCAACAACGACATTGGGCTGCCGCACAACTGCGAAGCTGCATTGCATACCGCACCCTCTTCCGGCAAGTCTGGGCCTACGAGACCACGAGACCGAGCAGTAAGCGAACACGGCAAGGCTGCAGCGGGTTGGAAAGAAATATCCAGAGGAGCGAGAACCAGCGCACGGCTCTGCTGCCCCCCCCCCTCCACTAGGGTTGCGACGGCCGGTAATGTTACCGGTAACGTTACCGGAAAAATTGGTAATTTACGGTAATTTACCAAATGCTCGGTAACGTGGAAAAAAACGGTAATGATAACACTTTAAAATGAGTCAAAGACTCACTTTCCAGAAGCAAAAACCACATTTGGAATAGTAAATATGACATATTATTACCTTTTAAGTCACTTTCTAGAGACCTGATAACAAATGTGTCATTATTCTAAAGTTTGAAAGGCATATCTTTAGATAGCGATTTTTATAGGTGTACCTTTGGTAACTCTATATACAACTGATGTTTATGAAAACAAGATAAAAAAGCACAAATATTCAACCAGCTATACTAATACCGGCTGTTCCGCCACTTTTTAAGCAGTACACACTAATTTCGATCGCCAATAAATAGTACATTGCCAATTTTTCTACTAGAAATTGAATTTTTCAAATTTTTCCATAATTTCCGGTAAATTACCAATTTTACCGTAATTTACGGTAACATTGATTGTTACCGGTAATTTCGCAACCCTACACCAGACACCACTGTGGTCATACCACGACGGGGGAGAAGCGAGAGCGACAGCCAGTGAAAAGACAGGCATTCCTGTGAGCTTAGGGGAAGACGAG
>NW_026267174.1:1464125-1465276 GCF_000697945.3 Frankliniella occidentalis | reverse complement strand
GGGGGGGTAGTGAAGGAATTACGGGCGCTTAAGCGAAAATGTTTTCTTCGGCTGGCCTGCTTACAGAGGGGTGGGTGTGGGTACAGAGGTAAGGGGTGGACGACGACGCCCCGCTCCCCGCGCACGGTCCCCGACAATCCTTACTCCTCCACGTGGCCGGTATGGCCGCCCCCTCCCCGCCCGGGGCGCTCCCAGGGTCGCCTCTTCGCCGGGGGCTGCTCGGCAGCCAGGTCCACGACAAGCACGCCCCGCGGGCCTACCTCTCACGTCAGCGCGGGGCATGCACGGCGATAAAAAGCATATTAGACAGCTTTAGTGCAGCCGGCCATACGGAGCGGCATAAAGGCGGGCACCTGGGTGGTGGAGGTGGTGGTTGTGGTGGAGGGTACAGGTTGTGGTCGTGCTGGTGATGAAATGCCTCCGGGGGCGCCAGGAGGGTGCGGCGGGCGGGCGGCGCTGCTGTGGTCAGCTCCCCAAAGGTGTTGGGTCGGGTCAGCACCGCAGAGCTGTGCCTCCTCCTCCGCTACAAGGAGAGCGTCACGGCGCTCGTAACGGACGGACGGGGGGCGCATACTCGCGCCGCGGACCTTGGCCCATCCATACCTAACGCACGGGCGCAAGGGGCGGGGGCGGGGCGTGGCGGGCGCAAGCCCCCGGGGCAAGCCGAGCCGAAACTACCAAGCAGCAGCGACTAGAGAAGGAGAGGAGGGGAGAGGGGTATGGAAGCACTTCGATAGGGATATAGGGGCGGCAGGCAAAGGGGATCAAATCCCTGCGGATTGAGATCGGCGCAGCAGCGCCGCCGCCGCCTACTCCACCGATGGGATCAAAAAAATAAATAAAATCGCGAAGCGATCTCGTACCACAAGGCGTAGCGGCGCTACAACGGTGGAGCTACAGCGCAGCAAGGAAGACATCGGGGGCGGGTCGATAGGTCAAAAGAGCCTCGAGGATGGACTGTAACAAACTACGTTAACGTAGACGAATCGTCCTTTAAAGCCCGGCGTCACCCGCGCACTCTCATCTCCGCCAATTTGTGCAAATAAGCACAAACGGAAAAAAACGAAAAAAAAAAAAACAGAGCAAGAAAAAGACCGCCGGCCGACTCACCCCGAGGCAACATACAAACCCCACGACCACTTTGGGCGCCC
>NW_026267174.1:1461592-1463880 GCF_000697945.3 Frankliniella occidentalis | reverse complement strand
GTGGGGCTTGGGGAGGAACGGGCACAAAGTGGGAGCAGAGAGGATTCACTGCCGCCATTAGCGAACGTACTTACGCGTGCCACCCCGCCAGCTCCACCAACATGTGCGCGGGGCGAGTGCGTGTGAGTGAATGGTGCTCATTTCCATCCGGCCCAAGCGCACCCACCCCCGCACACACACGCACACACACACACAGCCTAAGCTGGCCTCCTGGACGCCCCCCCCCCCGACACACCGCTGCATAACAACACCGCCGCGCTCGCGACAATCACCATCCGGACCGGGGCCGCGCTTTCTCGCATGAACGAGGACGATCCCGGACGACCCAAACCGCCCGCCCTCGCGGCAGCAGCCCGCAATCATCATCATCATCATCACCGTCATCATCTTTATCGTCATCGTCGTCGTCGTCCCAGCGCCGCCAATCCGTCGTGCCGCCCATGTCCAATCCGAGCCACGCCCCGCCACGCCCAGGTTTGGGTCGCCCCCCCGCGAGTCATTCCACGGCGGACATGCTCCACCGGCAAGGGAGTGTCGTCAGAGCGGGGAGAGGGAACAAGAAAAGAAGTTTACGGTACAGGCCGATGAGGACGACGAGGAGGAGGTTGTTGGGATAGGACGACAAGCAGGGCGCAGGGGGGGGGGGGGGCGTTCCGGGGTCCTAACTAACGTGTTTGTCAGGGCCGCCGCCGCCGCCGGGTCGTGACCGATGCGCCCGCCAGGCCACGACAAACGCCGAGCATCGCGAACGTTTGCACAGCAGCAGCAGCAGCAGCAGCAGCGGGTCGCAGGTCTGAGATAAATGACCCTCTCTCCCTCTCACACACACACACTCACTCACACACATGTAGCGCATCCGCGTGCTGCTGCTGAGTCAGAGGAGGAATCTCCCCTCCGAGTGCGGGGTTTACACCTTTACTCACAGGTACAGTCGGGCATCCGGGCTCATGAGGGACTTAATGTGTGAGTATGTGAGAGCGCGCGCGCGTGTGTGTGTGAAACGCGCGGGGGAAGAGAGAAACTGCTCTCCAGCCCCGGCCTGGTGCTGCGGAGTCACGACTCATCGAGGAGTAAAAAGGTTCCGGCCGCCGGATCCGGTAGCTCAGCTGGCTGCATTTCGAACCATCACTCGGCTGCTCGCACGCTCGCTGCGACGTCAACGCACGATGGGCGCCGCGCACACGGCTTCACAAAGGGTCCAGGAGGAAAGAGTTGGGGAGGGGGGGGGGAGGGGCGAGCAGGGGTGAAGGGGACTTCGTTTGGGGGTGATTGTGTGCGGGACGCATACTGAGCAGCGACGTGCCGCGGCAGGACCACCGCCAGCGCCACCACCACCACCGCGACGACGGCGACGCTGGCCGCGAGGACGACACGGCTTTCACCACCGCCACCCCCGGGAGCGAGCACGGAGCAGCCAGGACCGTGATACATTGGTGCACAAATGGAATCCACCCCGGCGCGCCACGCCGCCGGCGCGGACTCGGTGGTGGTGCCCGGCGAGACCCCCTCACCTCCTCACCCCGCTGCAACACGCGCGCCGGTGAAGCCCCTCCTGGCTGCACGGAATACAGGGGGCGCCAACGCTCACCCCCCGCCCCTAAAGAGGCTGGCTGCAGCCCTGTGCTGTGACCTGCTGCAGGGGTCATGTGCCCACGCCACCCTTACTCACTACCAAAGAGAACGGTGTGCACTGCACAAGCAGAGGGGGTGCTGCTGCTCGACAGAGTTGTTCCGACCTGGTGACCCACAGGTGCAACTACCACCACCTCCTCCTCCAACACCACCACCACCTACCTTCTTGCCGTAGGTCAGCACTACTGGGGGGTGGCGGCCGCGATACCCCGAGGCGGGTACCAATGCGATTGCGGCACCAACCGGGGTAGGAGGAAGGAAGCCGACGGCGTGAGGTGGTGGGGCGGGGTGGTGGGGCGGGGTAGGACCACCCCGCCTCGCCCCGGCCGCCGCCGTGCGGTCTGCGGTCGCGGCCGGCGGCGACCCGCTTCACTGACACGGAAAAGTCGCCGCGAGCAGCGCGCGATCACCGGGAACATTAAGTTATACTCGGCGACCGCATCACACCGACGCCCGCGCGAGAACAGAATGCTCCGCACCATCCCCCTCGGCGAGCACCGTACAGCACCATAGTGTACACCCAAAACTGCAGACCGTAGACAGACACCTAAGATGTGCTGCCGCAGTGGCACACACCCTTCTTTCTCTTCAACCGCTTCTTCGCAGCAGCGGGTGTCAGTCAGGACGTTCACACCGGGCCGAGGGGGTCGATAGGG
>NW_026267174.1:1450876-1455972 GCF_000697945.3 Frankliniella occidentalis | reverse complement strand
CCTGCCTCTCAATCCGAGTAATGACGATAATACGCGGGCCGCGGGTCCGATTACGGCATACGGTGTGATGAGCAGCAAGGGCGTCATGCGCTGAGAGGAAGGGGTGGGGGGACTCATTATGCCCGCATCCCACGCATTTCTAGCGAGGGGTAAACTTCACAGAAAGTCAAGCGTACACCGATTTTTCCGTTGTTTTTTTTTCTTGAACTTCCTTAACTTTCTCTGATTTTTTTTTTCTAACTTTTATATGGTGTTCGAAATTGATTTTTTTAGTTTGTACATTGATTTGTAAGTGTAGTACTCGATTCCTACCCAGAGAGAGATGTGGGAAGCGCAGAGTGAGACAGAGATAGAGGGCACTGAACGAAACGGAACCTGCTGGCAGGCACATCACACTCGCTCGGAACGACGTTGTTGCTCCGTTTCCTCACGATGCTGCTGCAGCAGCAGCTGGTGATGGCTGTTGCTGCTGCTGCTGCTGCTGCTGCCGAGTTTACTTTGTTCCAATTCCTTTCCTCCATTATGAATTACGTCGCCTCACGCCACAGCAGTACAACACAAAGGCGCGCGCGCGCGCGCCCCGGCCCGGCTTCCCACTGCATGTGGGAGGCACAGAGGCAGGCCCGACTGCTCCTCGCCATCCTCCTCGTCCTCCAACCCCACCCCGCCCCGCTCCGCAGCCGAGCGACAAGAGAGGGGAAGCAGCAGTCGCGCCGCCAATATGCTAATCAAAACGTATTCCCGGCGATAAGATCCTAAAGGAGGTCAGCGAATCTCATCAGCAGAGAGCGCAGCGCGCGCGCATCGCGACCCCTCCCGTCGAGCCGATCACCCCCGCTACACCATCAGGCTCTCCGCCCGCCCCCTCCACGACGACGGCTAACAGAAATAACGCTCCAATGCAGTATACGCCGAAATGACCGGTGCAAAATGTCATTTCGGACACGGTTGTTTGGAGGGGGATAGAGGGGGGGGGGGCAGATACACGCGACCATGTGAAGCGGCGCCGCGGAGGTGTTCGGGATGCATAACCAGAACCAGCGCGTCACTCCGCCATCCGCTTCCCACACTCCATCACTCCCTTCCGCTTCTGCCTTCCCTGGCCTAGCACGGCAGGGCACGAGGTGGCGTGGCGGGGCGGGGCGTGGCGGGGCGTGGCGGGGGGCCGGGCTCGCCAGGTCCCACGGCCATCTGCCAATGACGCCCCCGCGGCCCATTCCGCCCGACCCAGACTCACTTTTCCGATCTGTCCGTCGGGGCGCGTCGGAGCCAGCGAGAGAGCGGCCGAGAGAGGGAGAGAGAGGGGGGGGGGGGCGTGGCGACGTGCCCCCCGGAACAGAGTGAAAAAGAGGGAACGCCCAGCTCAGCAGCTCCGAATCCATTTCCCTTGCAGAGCGGAGCGGACAGGAGCAGAGAGAGCGAGCGAACACACCTGTGCGAACGCGAATACCCACACATTCAGAGGACATGGTCCAGACGGCACACGCGCCGTCTCTCTTGCTTTAGGTCCAGAAAAAGTCAACAGAGTGGGAGCGGGGGCGTGACTGACCTGAGGGACGCGTCTCTGTCTCTCTCTCTCCGCGGCTTCACGTCATGGTTCGGCCTACGAGTCACTGACCTACCGTGCTAACACCCGACTAAAAAAGGTGAACACACTCGTTCATTGAGTTTCATCGGGAAAGCCCTCACCACAAGCAGCACCAAAACGCACAGATGTGAAAAGAGAAAACGTCTGCCTCTTGCTTGTACTTTGCTGCTCGCATTGCACGCTGCAGGCCAAGGAATTCACCGGAAAGTAAATAAACTTTATTATTATTTCGTTCTGCAGGGCGGGGTGGGGGGCGTGGCCGGCGCAAGGAAGAAGACCAGGCCGCGTTTAGCGCCAGGGGCCTAATGGGCACACAGTACACAGGGCAGCAAGGGGGGAAGGGGGGACGACTGCAAACCGTCCGCCAGCAAGAACTTCTAGAAAAGGAAATAGGGAAGGTAGAAATGAAAAAAAAGGGAAGAAAATGGGTTCTTTTGGCTTTGGCTAATTACACACACAGTGGTGAAGGCGGCAAGGTGCCGGACACGTCGCGGGCAACGGGGTCCGCCAGTTAAGGGAAAGGTAAGTCTGCTGCGGGAAGCTAAGAATCAGGTGTGACACAAGATCCCACATTCGGACGGGTCCAGAAAAAGGGAAGAATGTCGAAAATCCGCGAGTTGATTCTCCCAAAAAATACCAAAACAACCAGAAAAATAGGATAATTTGGGGAAAATACCGGGAAAACGGGATCATGGTTGCAAAAATTCCCTGAAACTTTTCTAGCCCAAATCCTAGACATTTCAAGCTACATTCCATGGCGACCCTCAAAGCGATTGATGCTGCTAGAGGCCGTCGCTGGGGGCTACTGGAGGCTCCGCTGGAGGCTTCGCTGGAGGCTCCGCTGGAGGCTCCGCTGGAGGCTCCGCTGGAGGCTCCGCTGGAGGCTGTTGCAGGCCGCTGCTGGAGACTTCCGCACAGCATAAGCGTGCCGTGCACGGCATTAGGAGAGATGCTGCTGCTGCGCCGCGCTCGCCTCTAACGGTGAGACACACATAGGATTTGGTCCGCTAATGGACGGTGCAGAGAGAAAGAGAGAGAGAGAGAGAGAGAAAGAGAGAGAGAGAGAGAGAGAGAGAGAGAGAGAGAGAGCGAAAAAAGAGGGTATTAATCGGCCGACGCGTCATTAGGACCCAACTGACGGCTGCAGCTCGCGGCCAGTTTGGCAGCGGCAGCCGTAAGCGGCATGACCCGGCGCGGGACGCTCCACTGCCAAACAAACGGGAAAAATTAAAGTTCAGCAGCTAAATACGGAATAACTCATTATATAGCTATGTAGCTAGATATGTCACCAAAGAATTCGGATTCTATTTATTGCTATTTAGCTTTGCTAAAAAAAAATAGCTATGTAGCTCAACATAGCCGAATTTCTACCGACATGGCTAAATAATTAATGTATCCCCGTGTATCCCTCATTTAGCTATTTGTTTAGCTAAACGCAGTTAATATTTTTTCCGTGAACACGGTGGCCTCAATCGCATCCTTATATCCTCGGTCAGGCGCGCGCAAAGCGCGACAAGCGACAAAAAGACATCATCATACAAAAGAGGGTTGAGATTTACTTTTGCAGTAGCAGCAGCAGTGCGTCGTCGTGCGCGCGTCACGGTGGCCCGCGGCCGCCTGCGCTCGATGTGCAGCAGCGCTAATGGCGGACCAGAGCCAGCAGCCAAACCAGGCGGAATAACAACGCGACAACAGTAGTGGCGCGCCACTCAGAGGACAGACATCAAGAGGAAGAAAAAAGAAGAGCAAAAACAATTAGGGTAGACCAGTTTGCTTCCGGCCGTAGTGCGGCGCCGGGGAGACGCCCGACCGGAAGTGTGGTGGAGCCGCGGGAGATTTAAATCGGAAGGGGGGCGCCTGATGAGACCCACATGTAGCAGGACCGGCCGGGAGCGGTCAAAGCGGTCCAGCTAGGGAGACACGCAAACGCAAAGGCGGTCGTGCTGTTCTGTGTCCTCTCTTCGTCACTGCGGAGGGCAATTCGGAACAAAATAAATATTTGTTTACTACATCCTCCTGTGCTCAATTCGACGTTGTCGGTCGAGACGGCAAAGAAGCGCACAAGGATAGATATGAAAAGAAAATTCGACGATATCTACATCTTATCTAGGAAACGTTCTAGCGAGTAGGTGCACGGTAAATACCACGAGACCTCATGGGAGTCATAAAGCATATCGCACACGACCCGCACGCGACAGGAACAACAGTCGCGCGTCACGAGCGTGACAGAGTGAGAGGGGAGAGGAGAGGAGGAGAATCGCAAGGAGCTCGCGGAGCGTGGCGGGGCGGGGCCGAAGGGGGAACTGGTCGGTCGGGCTAGCGGTACTCCCAGACAGCAGCGGGGGCCGAGCATCAAACGCATCGCCACGCATCGCCACGCCCTGACCTAGACAGCGCAGGACAGAGTCGCTAAGCACCCCACATTAGAGCCGACAGTCAATTGTTACCCGAGGCCAAGGCATTACCAGGTGAGGTAAACGGGTGGAAAACTTCAAACTGCGAGGTTGCTGCTTTAAAAGTTGTTTTTGTTTTCATTTTTTGTTTCATTGCCAGGTGAGTACGATATTGAGCGCTGGCCTACTCGAATGCACAGAAACTTAACACGCGCTCAGTTAGCGAGGGTTTTCCGGCGGTATGTAAGTACTTGAACCGTTGAGTCCAACGCTAGTTTTTTTTCCCTCCTTCCGTCTGTTCCTCGGCGCGCGGCACCCAAGCCACTGGCCTGTTTGCGCTAACGAGCGATGGGGGCAACACCTCGGCCTGGCCCGGGCCCTACACGAGCACAAGCTATGCAGCAGTGCACATCGGGCCAATGAAATCGCCAACAGCAGATCTCCCCTACAACACCGTGCGGTGCGCCCCGGCCACCGCCGTCCCTGGGGAGGGAGGGAGGGAGGGCGGGAGGAATGGGGAGTGGAGGGAGGGAGGTCATTTCTCAATGCATGAGCCGGCCGATAGCCCAGGCACTGCGCTACACGGTCTCGATGCGAGCGGCCCGGTGCTGCATACCTCTCAATGCACTTTACACGACCCCCCCCCCCTTACGTACATTACTTCGATTCGATACGTACCCCTCAATCACTTTACATCAAAATACTATACTATTTCTACATTGTCCTCTGCAAAAGGCCACAGATCCGCATCATCTTCCTATCCTCGCAAATGGTGCGATAGATTACACGGATGAGAACACGACGCGGGTTCCGCTTGACTGTCACTTTGTGTTGAACGGCGTCCCCCGCGGAAGTGAGCGGCAGAGCGGTAATTGATGATTGATGATCAGCTGATGACCGGCCATCGGCGGCCTTACGACCTCGGCGGGCGATGCGGCGGCGACAAAGGCAGCGTCCTCTCTGATTCACTGTTATTCTGGAACTCCTCCCATCTCTCTTTCTCTCCCCCCCCCCCTTCCTGCTCACATTTCATTTCACATCGGCAACGACCGCCGGCAAGCAAGAGAGGAGATAAGCCGCGAGCGAGCAGTGTGCCAAAGAGAGGGTAACTATTT
>NW_026267174.1:1449376-1450826 GCF_000697945.3 Frankliniella occidentalis | reverse complement strand
GCAGGGCCGGGCGCCTGCCGACCCGAGCATAGGCCGCCCGCCGAGCTCAGCCGCACTCCACCGCGAGATGTTGCCTACCCGACAGGCGCTATCTGCTCCTCGACTTTCTGTCTCTCTCTCTCTCTCTCTCTCCACTTACGTTTAAAGAAAACCACATACAAACATATGGCAACTTCTAGAAGCAACTTACTTTACTTTGACGTTGTCGGCTCACATTATAACATCAAATTCCGATAGGTCCTTGAAAAGAAACTTATTTCACGTTCTCTCCCCAAATCACTGCGTAATATCGTCTGCACGAGCTCCTTTTGCTTCGAGTTCAATCAATGAATGGACGCACACGAATGACTGGATGAATGAACGAACGAGCGACCTTTCACCCCCCCCCCCCCCACAAGTTTAGGATTCGCATCAGGGTGGCAATCAGAGGCCATAAGCGAGCCAGCCAAGCGCCCCCAGAGGGGCCCGAGCGGGGGGCCAACCGACGGCAATAGAGAGCGAGCGGGGCGCGGAGCGGGGCAGGCAAAAGGGCGTAAAAAGAGAGAGAAATAAGGAGATACGACAACTGTGGTGGTTGGCCAGTAAGGAGACGTTTATGCGTCCCGCGTGTAAACTGAAGGGGAGACGGAAAGGGAGAGAGGGAGAGAGAGGGAAAGAGAGATGTGCAAGAGAGAGACAGTCCAAAACGACGCACCCATAGCGACGGCTGTCCAAGAGAGGGACCCGCCGGGAAACATCGATTTAGTTGCAGAGATGAGGGAGCGAGAGGGGGTGGGAGGAGCAAAATACGGATTAGAGGGAGAGGGGTGGGGGAGAGACCACGGCTCATTGAGCTGCAGAACATCGCGCCTAACGCGTTCACTCTCGAGATCAGAGCGCCGCGATCCGCCCCCGCCGCCGCCCCGCCAACCCGCGCAGACCTGATAGCCATACGGCTGCTGCTGGAGTACCCGGCTTCGCGCATAACAGCATTGTGAAAAGTGTAAAGTCAATTTCAACGTTTTCATATTCTGATTTGTTCGCTTTGCGATGTGGATGGGACAGCATATCGCGCCCATGCTTCCCAGAACGGATATACAAAAAATGTACTTTTAATTTGGTAGAAACAAAAATATTCTATTCTCTTAAAGTTAGTACTGAGTTGTCATTTCTGGCATCGGAAAGAAAAACCAGAATGCCAACATTTTTGCGTGCGCAAAGTGACCCCAGAGAAGCTTTCAGTGATAAAAGACACACACCTAAAAACACACACGCAAAAAAAAGCAACCAGCTCGTCTCAATTATTCCCGCTAGCCCAACACCTGTCCCTTCCCCTCCTCATACACACGAGCCACTTTTTGTTGCTCCCCCTTCACATGCAGACGCCCGGGCTGACTGCTGTGCGAGGCCGTTGCCTGTCACAATGCACAGGCGGGGGACAGGTCGGTGTCACTGCAATCCGCCCCCCCCC
>NW_026267174.1:1446472-1449326 GCF_000697945.3 Frankliniella occidentalis | reverse complement strand
AAAGGATTTTAAAAATATCAAGAAAACAGAACAGCGTGCGATTTAATTTATAGTGCCCCTCGGGCATAGAACTTCTGATGGCCGGACTAGAGGAGCCTTACGGAATCAGCGCTGGAGAAGCCTGGAGTCAGCGCCAGGGAGGCCGAACGGGGCAACGCGGCAGCGGCACGACGCTCAACAAACGACAGCTCATTACGGGACAGGCTGCTGGCTGCTGGATGATATGAGGAGGAGGGGGTTCGGGCACGGGGGTCCACCGTTTGACGGAAAAGAGAGGTGGGGGGGGGAGGACATGTTCAGGATGGGAAAGGGGGAGGGGGGGGGGTCGTCCATTTTAAAGTGGCCCACCAAACCGCGCCCCGCCACGCCCAGCAGCCGGTGCAAAAAGCAAGCAGACAGAAACGGGTGGACCGGCGAGCCCGGCCGCGAGGGGACCGCGAGGTGGTTCCTCCACCGGCCACAAATTTACTGGGCGGCACAGATGCTGCTAACAGCAGAGAGAGAGAGAGGAGCGGGACCCGCTACTGCAGCAGCAGGCACCGTGTAAAAAATCATTTTAAAAAATTCTTGGTTTTTAGCACCTGTCATAGTTATGTTTGTTTTTTTGCTTTTGTTTTTCGCGCAGCTCAAAAGTTGAAAAGCTGCAGACAAGACGCGCACCTGTAAAAATTGAAGAGTGAAAACGTGGCCTATCCTCGAAAACTGGTAGTCTCACTCATCATACACATCGACCGCGAGGAAAGAGAAAACGCTCTGAGCAGCAAAATACAACTATAAAATTTTCGGACATTTCTCGGGGGATTTCGCGCAGGCGTACATGTACCTCATGATTCTCACGAGCGGGCGGCTTCACCGCACAGGCTCTTAAAACTTCAACACACAAAACACACACACACACACACAGAGTCCAACCTCGACACGGCGGCCGCACCGCTCTCCCTGTCTGCTGCGCTGCGGCTGCTGGAGCCAGAGGAGCAGCAGCGCAACCAGACGAAAATGGAGAAGAACAAAAAAATAAAGAACAAACGGCGGGGACGGAAGTCGATCCCTCAGCGCCCCACCCAGCAGCAGCACCAAACGCCAAGCAGCACAGCGGCGTTCGCACCAGCAACCAACAAGGGCCGCGCGCGTTGTTGCCTCTCCCGAGAATAATTGCAGCCAAATTATCCAGAGGAATGATGGGGAACGCAACACCGACGAAACGCAATAATTAAATCTCAGCCGCCGGGGCCGCAGCCCAGAACAAAACGCATAGGGCAAAAAGGGGAGAGGGAGGGGAGAGGAAGGAGGGAGAGGGGGGGGGGAAGCACCAAGTCCACGTCTCCTCCAGCACCTCCACCCTCCTCGTGAAGGACCAAGAATAAGGGTGAGATGACGTCGAGCAGCACAATCAACTGCTCGACGCGAGGAGGACGGCAAACGGGAGAGAAGAAGGAAGCAGCGGCTGCTGCTGCTGCTGCAGCAGCTTGTGCATTCAACGGGTGAAAGGGAGGGGGAGAGTGATAAAAGTACCCACCCCGCCTCGCCCCCTCAAGCACCTCCTCCCTCTCCTCGTCCTCGCCGTCGCCGTCGCCCTTCAATCCCTCCGCGACCAACCCGTCCGGCAGTCTCCAAACCGGATGCAAAGCGCGGCGCTGTCAGCAGCATCCGTTCGGAATGCCAGATAAACTGGCGCGGCGGCCGCCCGCTGCTGCTGCTGCTGCCGCTCGCGAGCAGAAAGACACTTTGGTTTGCCAGCGCGGCAGGCAGCCAGGCAGCCACGCGAGGTCTGGACTTACCCCCATCCATCCCCCATCCTGGCAAGCGCTTTGTTTATGGGCGCCATCTCGCCCGCTACGCCCCTCCACGCCACCGCCGTGCTACCAGCCAAACGCGAGGAAAAACTGCGTCGCTCGGGAATCTAACAGATGTTTTTGGGTTCCAGCCTCGCGACCTAAAAGGGGTGGGAGAGAGACAGAGAGGGAGAGAGAGAAAGGAGGTAGGGGTAGAGGGGAATAAAACGAAGAAGCGACGAGATAGGGTGAAAAAAAAATATGGTCTAATGACAAGGCGCGCACGGCGGCGCCAGCGTAAGGGGAGGAACCGGCGCACTTATTTCTTACACGGTCGTAAACGTCAGAGGGAGCGATTCCCGTTAAAACCACCACCGCCACCACCGGGCGGGCCGGGGCAGGCCGGGGCCACCCCGACCAAACTCAGTTCCCTGACTGGCCCCCCCTGCGCGACTCGACTCCCATTATGCCAAAGTTAACTTGCTCATTCCTCTCTCGCGCACTCGCTCGCACTCGCTCTCCCTCCCCGCTGCCTCTCTCTTTCCCAAAACCTGTTCCACTATTCTCCCCCGGCCTCTACTAAGCCCACCCCCCAACAGGCCCAGGCGGCCGGGGCGACCGCCCCCAACTCGGGTCCCCGCGCGGCCCCCCGCGGGTGGCCCGCGCCGCCGCTCTGCCCCCAGGGCGCCCGCCGGGGCCGCACAGAAGGGCCCCGGTCCCCGGCCAGGCCCGCGTTGACCTCCAGGCAGCGTCAATACTCCGTCCTTCTGCCCGTCGTCCTGCCCCTGCCTCTCGTGTCGGGGGAGCTGCTCCCGGGGGTAGCGACGTAGGGCTCACCCCCTTTCAACCCCCCACCCCCTCCTCCAAATATAATGGTTTTCGACAGCAGACGCGGGGGCCAATCCCCAAATTGGCCAAAACAGATGTCAACCCAGTCGGACCTGGCCGGCCGCCGCCGGGTCGACGTTGGGCTGTCAGGTGGAGGCACGTCCACGAAATGGGCCAATGACAACCCTTGCCCGGGCCATTTTCGTACCCCCCACCGGCCGGGGGAGAGGGGTGGGGCTATTATCTGGTGTGGG
>NW_026267174.1:1438972-1446422 GCF_000697945.3 Frankliniella occidentalis | reverse complement strand
CGGGGCGTGGCGGGGGCCGGGCTCGCCAGGTCCCACGGCCATCTGCCAATGACGCCCCCGCGGCCCATTCCGCCCGACCCAGACTCACTTTTCCGATCTGTCCGTCGGGGCGCGTCGGAGCCAGCGAGAGAGCGGCCGAGAGAGGGAGAGAGAGGGGGGGGGGGGCGTGGCGACGTGCCCCCCGGAACAGAGTGAAAAAGAGGGAACGCCCAGCTCAGCAGCTCCGAATCCATTTCCCTTGCAGAGCGGAGCGGACAGGAGCAGAGAGAGCGAGCGAACACACCTGTGCGAACGCGAATACCCACACATTCAGAGGACATGGTCCAGACGGCACACGCGCCGTCTCTCTTGCTTTAGGTCCAGAAAAAGTCAACAGAGTGGGAGCGGGGGCGTGACTGACCTGAGGGACGCGTCTCTGTCTCTCTCTCTCCGCGGCTTCACGTCATGGTTCGGCCTACGAGTCACTGACCTACCGTGCTAACACCCGACTAAAAAAGGTGAACACACTCGTTCATTGAGTTTCATCGGGAAAGCCCTCACCACAAGCAGCACCAAAACGCACAGATGTGAAAAGAGAAAACGTCTGCCTCTTGCTTGTACTTTGCTGCTCGCATTGCACGCTGCAGGCCAAGGAATTCACCGGAAAGTAAATAAACTTTATTATTATTTCGTTCTGCAGGGCGGGGTGGGGGGCGTGGCCGGCGCAAGGAAGAAGACCAGGCCGCGTTTAGCGCCAGGGGCCTAATGGGCACACAGTACACAGGGCAGCAAGGGGGGAAGGGGGGACGACTGCAAACCGTCCGCCAGCAAGAACTTCTAGAAAAGGAAATAGGGAAGGTAGAAATGAAAAAAAAGGGAAGAAAATGGGTTCTTTTGGCTTTGGCTAATTACACACACAGTGGTGAAGGCGGCAAGGTGCCGGACACGTCGCGGGCAACGGGGTCCGCCAGTTAAGGGAAAGGTAAGTCTGCTGCGGGAAGCTAAGAATCAGGTGTGACACAAGATCCCACATTCGGACGGGTCCAGAAAAAGGGAAGAATGTCGAAAATCCGCGAGTTGATTCTCCCAAAAAATACCAAAACAACCAGAAAAATAGGATAATTTGGGGAAAATACCGGGAAAACGGGATCATGGTTGCAAAAATTCCCTGAAACTTTTCTAGCCCAAATCCTAGACATTTCAAGCTACATTCCATGGCGACCCTCAAAGCGATTGATGCTGCTAGAGGCCGTCGCTGGGGGCTACTGGAGGCTCCGCTGGAGGCTTCGCTGGAGGCTCCGCTGGAGGCTCCGCTGGAGGCTCCGCTGGAGGCTCCGCTGGAGGCTGTTGCAGGCCGCTGCTGGAGACTTCCGCACAGCATAAGCGTGCCGTGCACGGCATTAGGAGAGATGCTGCTGCTGCGCCGCGCTCGCCTCTAACGGTGAGACACACATAGGATTTGGTCCGCTAATGGACGGTGCAGAGAGAGAGAGAGAGAGAGAGAGAGAGAGAGAGAGAGAGAGAGAGAGAGAGAGAGAGAGAGAGCGAAAAAAGAGGGTATTAATCGGCCGACGCGTCATTAGGACCCAACTGACGGCTGCAGCTCGCGGCCAGTTTGGCAGCGGCAGCCGTAAGCGGCATGACCCGGCGCGGGACGCTCCACTGCCAAACAAACGGGAAAAATTAAAGTTCAGCAGCTAAATACGGAATAACTCATTATATAGCTATGTAGCTAGATATGTCACCAAAGAATTCGGATTCTATTTATTGCTATTTAGCTTTGCTAAAAAAAAATAGCTATGTAGCTCAACATAGCCGAATTTCTACCGACATGGCTAAATAATTAATGTATCCCCGTGTATCCCTCATTTAGCTATTTGTTTAGCTAAACGCAGTTAATATTTTTTCCGTGAACACGGTGGCCTCAATCGCATCCTTATATCCTCGGTCAGGCGCGCGCAAAGCGCGACAAGCGACAAAAAGACATCATCATACAAAAGAGGGTTGAGATTTACTTTTGCAGTAGCAGCAGCAGTGCGTCGTCGTGCGCGCGTCACGGTGGCCCGCGGCCGCCTGCGCTCGATGTGCAGCAGCGCTAATGGCGGACCAGAGCCAGCAGCCAAACCAGGCGGAATAACAACGCGACAACAGTAGTGGCGCGCCACTCAGAGGACAGACATCAAGAGGAAGAAAAAAGAAGAGCAAAAACAATTAGGGTAGACCAGTTTGCTTCCGGCCGTAGTGCGGCGCCGGGGAGACGCCCGACCGGAAGTGTGGTGGAGCCGCGGGAGATTTAAATCGGAAGGGGGGCGCCTGATGAGACCCACATGTAGCAGGACCGGCCGGGAGCGGTCAAAGCGGTCCAGCTAGGGAGACACGCAAACGCAAAGGCGGTCGTGCTGTTCTGTGTCCTCTCTTCGTCACTGCGGAGGGCAATTCGGAACAAAATAAATATTTGTTTACTACATCCTCCTGTGCTCAATTCGACGTTGTCGGTCGAGACGGCAAAGAAGCGCACAAGGATAGATATGAAAAGAAAATTCGACGATATCTACATCTTATCTAGGAAACGTTCTAGCGAGTAGGTGCACGGTAAATACCACGAGACCTCATGGGAGTCATAAAGCATATCGCACACGACCCGCACGCGACAGGAACAACAGTCGCGCGTCACGAGCGTGACAGAGTGAGAGGGGAGAGGAGAGGAGGAGAATCGCAAGGAGCTCGCGGAGCGTGGCGGGGCGGGGCCGAAGGGGGAACTGGTCGGTCGGGCTAGCGGTACTCCCAGACAGCAGCGGGGGCCGAGCATCAAACGCATCGCCACGCATCGCCACGCCCTGACCTAGACAGCGCAGGACAGAGTCGCTAAGCACCCCACATTAGAGCCGACAGTCAATTGTTACCCGAGGCCAAGGCATTACCAGGTGAGGTAAACGGGTGGAAAACTTCAAACTGCGAGGTTGCTGCTTTAAAAGTTGTTTTTGTTTTCATTTTTTGTTTCATTGCCAGGTGAGTACGATATTGAGCGCTGGCCTACTCGAATGCACAGAAACTTAACACGCGCTCAGTTAGCGAGGGTTTTCCGGCGGTATGTAAGTACTTGAACCGTTGAGTCCAACGCTAGTTTTTTTTCCCTCCTTCCGTCTGTTCCTCGGCGCGCGGCACCCAAGCCACTGGCCTGTTTGCGCTAACGAGCGATGGGGGCAACACCTCGGCCTGGCCCGGGCCCTACACGAGCACAAGCTATGCAGCAGTGCACATCGGGCCAATGAAATCGCCAACAGCAGATCTCCCCTACAACACCGTGCGGTGCGCCCCGGCCACCGCCGTCCCTGGGGAGGGAGGGAGGGAGGGCGGGAGGAATGGGGAGTGGAGGGAGGGAGGTCATTTCTCAATGCATGAGCCGGCCGATAGCCCAGGCACTGCGCTACACGGTCTCGATGCGAGCGGCCCGGTGCTGCATACCTCTCAATGCACTTTACACGACCCCCCCCCCCTTACGTACATTACTTCGATTCGATACGTACCCCTCAATCACTTTACATCAAAATACTATACTATTTCTACATTGTCCTCTGCAAAAGGCCACAGATCCGCATCATCTTCCTATCCTCGCAAATGGTGCGATAGATTACACGGATGAGAACACGACGCGGGTTCCGCTTGACTGTCACTTTGTGTTGAACGGCGTCCCCCGCGGAAGTGAGCGGCAGAGCGGTAATTGATGATTGATGATCAGCTGATGACCGGCCATCGGCGGCCTTACGACCTCGGCGGGCGATGCGGCGGCGACAAAGGCAGCGTCCTCTCTGATTCACTGTTATTCTGGAACTCCTCCCATCTCTCTTTCCCCCCCCCCCCCCCCAAGAGCTCACATTTCATTTCACATCGGCAACGACCGCCGGCAAGCAAGAGAGGAGATAAGCCGCGAGCGAGCAGTGTGCCAAAGAGAGGGTAACTATTTACCAGACAAGTCGCATCACTTTCACGGTGCGCAAGGTCAGGCCTCCGCCGCCGCCGCCGCCTCCGCCGCCTCCTCCCACAACGCTGCACCACTTTTCAAACTCGCGGCGGCGGCGCGCGCGGATTCCGACGGGCGCAGCGCCCCGCCCTACACCGCAAACAGATTCCCGAGAACGGGACGGGGCGAGTAAATAGGCGGGGTGGGGTAGCGCGCTCCATGAGAAGAAGAAAAAAAGGAGAGCTGAGAAAGGGAGAGAGAGAAAGAGAGAAAGAAGAAATGGCAAAATCTCGGGGCCGAAAGGAGAACGGACGAAGCAGCACAAGCGCGCGCACAAGTTTTATGCTCCGGGGTGCTGTTTCTGCAACTGACGTGAAACGTATGCGCGGCAGGAGGAAGCGGCCGCTCAAGTCCGCCTCAAAACCGGCACCCTGCCCGCCCTGCACACACACTCACTGGGGCACTAATCATGAGGCAGGAAAGGAGGGAGGGGGACAGCTCACAGCGCCGGGTCAAATCACGACGGGAGTCCATGAGTGCGGGCAGCGGTGCGGCGGAACCGGTTCAGACAAATCGCTACTTCCGCCGCCGCCCATCGTCGTCTTCTGCCTCTTCTTTATCGCAGTGCTGCTCAATGGTCGTGCCGAATTGCCTTGTGACACCCGACGGGCACTTACATAAATTCATGAGCCCACAATTTTTTTTCATGATTTTTTAAAATTTCTAAACAATTTGCTTTTTTACCACATTTTTTTATTTTTTCCGTCGACCGTGTTTCTTTTTCTTTCTTTTTTTTCGTCGCGTATTTTTAGAGGGAGTATACTGATTTGCGTGAAGTACCTCTCCTCGGTGACACCATGCGGCCAGCTGGAGCGACGAACCCGAAATCCCCTCCCCCACTCCTCTCCTCCTCTTTTCCGGCTCCAGCAGCGCAGCCACTCAGCCAGTCCAGCGCGGCGGAACAGACGACATGCGAGCGATCCCATTCGGGTGCGACCCGACACGCACCGCGCAAAGCGTTTGTGGTGCCGCCTCCAGCGGCGGCCCGGCTGGACCACAGCATCCAGGAAGATCTCGCCTTCACCAACAGGTACCTGAAAACGTGAGTGACAAAAAAGGGCTCTCCACCTCCAAACCCAAAAGTATACGAACATATGGATTTTCGTATTTATTCAAACACAGGTCTACAGCGAACGAATTCTAAACATGCGCCCGCACAATATATGATCAGCAAGCATCTTAGATGCGATCTTAGATAAATAGGACACCGACACTATACCATCAACACAGAATGAATGACACACTAGGGAAGCTATGAGTGCGAGTAGGTGCTCAGCGCCGACTTTTTGCAAAGGTAATGCCAAAATGGCGAACAAATAGAACCAATTGAAGCAGACGAGAGTTGACCTGCTGCCTGCCATGCAGACGGTCTTCTTTAAGTTAGGTAGAGAACTATGAACAAAGTTGAAAGATCATACGCCATACATGGGCTAGTTTGAATTTACCACAAAGTTATCCTGATTACAAATCGATGATTAAGCCCCAGCAGGTTCGCAGGGGGTACATTGTAATTTGGCACGGACATGTCTAAGAACACCCAGTTGCAGAAACGTTTTCTGGTTTGTGTGTTTGTAGATGTAGTTCCAGATGTAATAAGAGGCTCCCAGATCGAGAGAATTTTTTCTGACACTCAGTGCACTTGTACCAGGTCTTCTTGTCAATATGAGATTGCGCGTGTTTCCACATGTTGTCTGTTTGGGCGAACTTCTGGCGAACACTGGACTGAAAAGGCTTTTCACCTGAGTGCGTCCGTATGTGTTTACCCAGATCGTCTGAATCTGCACATTCCTTATGACACACTTTGCACTCAAATGGCTCTTCGCCAGTGTGCATCCGTAGTAGATGGCTTCGCAGATAGGAAGATCGAG
This sequence comes from Frankliniella occidentalis, assembly GCF_000697945.3. Classification (NCBI taxonomy): domain Eukaryota; kingdom Metazoa; phylum Arthropoda; class Insecta; order Thysanoptera; family Thripidae; genus Frankliniella; species Frankliniella occidentalis. The sequence goes on along the minus strand of NW_026267174.1, from coordinate 1,440,554 downwards.
AGAATTTCTTGTGGCACACGGTACACTCGTAGATCTTCTTACCAATATGGCATTGCATGTGAAGCCGCATATTGCTTACGAGTGCAAACTTCTTGTTGCACACGGTGCATTCATGAGGCTTTTCGCCTGTGTGCATCCTCCGTATGTGTTTCCGTAGATCGCCTGCTCCTGCAAATTTCCATTGACACTCTGTGCACGCATATGGCTTCTCTCCCGTGTGAGTTCGTCGATGTTTCAGCAGATCGCCTGATGCTGCAAATTTCTTTGGACACTCAGTGCACGCATATGGCTTCTCACCCGTGTGAGTTCGGAAATGACGCCTCAGCTCATCCGCTGAGAAGAAAGTCTTGACACACTCGGAGCACTCGAATGCTTTCTCATTAGTATGCCTCCTGATATGATTTCGCAGATTGCCAACATAAGCACACCTGTAATGGCAAACAGGGCACTCGAATGATGGCTTATCTCCGCTGTGGAGTATCATATGTTTCTGCAGGTTCCTCGGATGAGCAAAGGTCTTGCTACATGCAGCGCATTTAATTCTTTTTCCTCCAGAGTGCACTATTCGCATGTGTGACTGTAAGGATTGCGTTGTGGAGTACTCCTTCTGGCACATAGAACACACGTAACATGGTCCTTCTAAATGATGCGCTTGTAAATGACTCCGCAGACTAGACGCTATAGTAAAGCCCTGCTGACACACGCTGCACTGGAATGGCTTTTCTCCGGTGTGGGTTAACATGTGTGTTTTCAAAGTGCCCGACTGTTTGAATCTCTTTGGGCAAACCGTGCATTTGTATGGTTTTTCTCCAGTGTGAGTTCGCATGTGCGCAATAAGGCCACCGGGTTGACGGAACTGCATCTTGCATACGGTGCACTGGTGTGGCTTTTCTCCGCTGTGGACTAACATATGTACTTTTAGACATCTTGATTGCCCGAACCTTTTGGAGCAAATGATGCAGTCGTATAGCTTTTCTCCAGTGTGAGTTCGCATGTGCGAAATAAGGTGACCGGATTGACAGAACTGCATCTTGCAAACTGTGCATTCGTACGGCTTTTCTCCAGTGTGAATTCGCATGTGTATGCGCAGTTCGGAACTTGTGGGAAAGCCCACGCAGCACACAGAGCACTTGAAAGGCTTCTTGCGGTTGTGGGATCGGAGATGAACTGTCAGTTCGGAACTTGAACGGCACGTTCTGAAGCACACGTCGCATTGGAAAGGTTTATCTCCTGTGTGTGTCTTCATGTGCACCCTTAGAGTCTCCGCTGACGATAGATCTTTGGCGCAAACGTTGCATTTTATCGGCATGGCGCCGCAGGGATCAAAGATGTACTCCGAATAAGCTGGAAAAGAGAGAGACGCCGAGTGACTAATTGGCCTGATTTTCTGTGGCAATTAAAATAAATCATTCATTTGCAAAGGGTTGGTGGGGGGCGTGGTGAGAACTGCTCAATGATGCACTCCCGCATGATCATACAGAAAGTAGCTCAGTTTGGGGGTGCTAACGGAGCGCCGGGCGGGTAGGCAACATGAGCACGAGTGGGCACGCGTGCGCAGCGCCTTGCCTACCCCAGCTAACGG
>NW_026267174.1:1426279-1430542 GCF_000697945.3 Frankliniella occidentalis | reverse complement strand
CTCGTGCCAGCAATGTCAAGGGGCGCGCCACAGCGGAGGGAGGTTGGGGGGTTGTAGCGGGTAAAGGGGGATGATGGAGGTAGCACCAAAGCCATCGCGCCGGGAAAAAATAAAACACGCAAAGAGCTATATAGCTGGTGCTGCCGCCCTATAGTGTATTTGCAGCCATCACCATCGCCACTCGCGGCAAAGGGAAGCGGGGAGAGGATAGAGATAGGGAGGGATATGGAAAGGGCATATCGATTTTACAATACCTGAGCGGCGCGGTGTTGTCGTCGTCACGCTTCGTCACGCTCCGTCACGCGTCACCGATAGCCGGGGCACACGTGGATGCAAAAGACGGCCGCGCGCGCGCGCGCACAGCACAGGCAACAACAGTGCAACACCCACCTGGAACACGAGAAAGCACAGCGTGAGAAAGGCATCAAGGACATGACGATAAAGTTTATAACGAAAGGAGCGACAGAAACAGACAGACGCGCGGGGGGTGCCGCCGTGTCAGCCCATCGGTGTGAGACGAGCGCGCGAAAGAGTTGAGAGGAGAGGAGGAAAAAAATACAAGAAAGAAAAATGTTCCTTGTTCACTGGCGAAAGATAAGATAGTCATCACATCGCTCTTTAGCTCCCAGCAGCGCAGACTTCTCGTCTCTCTCTCTCTCTCTCTCTCTCTCTCTCTCTCTCTCTCTCTCTCTCTCTCTCTCTCTCTCTCGTAACGAGGATAGGGCCCAGCGCGGCCGCGGGCGCAGTAGTGTGCGAACTGACTGCGCGCCTAGGCTCACCCCGCCCCACCGCACCCCGCCCACGCCCGGCCAGCAGCAGCAGCAGCAGCAGCAGCAGCAGCAGCAGCAGCCTTCCGAGAGGAACCATCCCCCTAGCCGCAGTTGCGCAACGCCCAGCGCCCAGCCCGTGGCCCGGCCCGGCCAGCCCCGCCGGGTCAGGTACGCGGGCCAGGCGCCGCCGACACACGCTCACACGGCCCATCCTATCCACTTTCTCCTTCAGTTTTAGAGAGCTCATATCGATTGGAACGCGTCATGCATCTCATCGCGAGGGGCCTAACTCCCATCATCACTGCGGCACCAGCAAGCCGGTTACATGCCCGGCAAAAAAGTGTAGTCACGAATAGGCACGGCCTGAGAGGCGGCAGTCTCAAAACCACACTACTGCAGAGTGGAAATCAAGGTGAAAAATTCACACACCTGCAGACGTGAGGCAGAATTTTTACAAACGATTACCTACAAGTGTGAAAATATTTTGTCACCCTACCTGCTGCAGGTGGGCGACATTTGTAGTAACATTTGTATACTTGGAATTGGAAGAATAAAAAGGGCGGCAGTCGACGAACAAAGATGAATCGAAAAGCAGAGGTGGTCACGACAGGCCGCAGGTCGTATATTTTACCATTCCCGTCTGTTTTAAATTATGATGAAAATTATGAAAAATGTCGGGACGGCGTACAGCAGCAGCAAAGGAACACAACTCCAAACATTATGGGAAGCGAGAGGAAGACGAAGTGTATAGGATGGGGAAGGCAGTAATATACGGCAGCAGGAACGTTGTCATCCTGGGCACAAACACAGACGGACTAACGCAGACGCGCGCACACACACACACACGGACGCACAAAAACACACACAAACGCGCACTGTAACGGGGAGCGCAGCACCGGAGGAGTGGCGGAGTGTTTTCTGTCACGCAAGAGGACCGCTTAATGAACGGTGTAGGCCGACACTGGCGTGCCGCGCACGCGTTACGCACGCCCGCACGCCGCCGGGTCAACCTCAAACGCACGCCCTATCGGGTTACACATTGCAGATTGTTAGAAGAGTGTTATACGATAGCAATATGGCATAAGCATGCACACACGCAGCCGCTAGCCGCTAGCTAGCTGGCAGCGTCGTGACCCTCACAGCTTACTCACGGGCAAACACAATGCGCGCATAGGTAACTTTCAGCAGGAAAAAAAGGAATGTGCGGCGTCGAAATTATTCAAGAAACGCTTTCGCAATACGTCCGGATAATAGTTTGAATGTAACTCTTAGAATAAAACTTTTGCACAAGGGAAAGGTCTTCACGAAACACGTCCCAGTTGATGGCCCCCTTCCCTTCATGTCAGCCGAGCCGACGCGTCAGCCGCACGTCTGTGATCCCCGCTGATCGTTGCAGTTTTAGATCCCCACTGTCGTCGTCAGCCTGCTCGAGGGCCCCAGCAGCCTTACGGACCCCACGTGAATATCCCATTACAGTGCGCGACAAAGGCACTCCAAATAGGCAGGGGAGGTCTCTCCTTGAGTGCAGTCCGCTGTCCGGCTGGGGGGCACCATGGGGCCGTCGCGCTCCCCAAAGGTCACGGGGCCGCGACAGGTCGTGTACAGTGTAGTACTCCAGGGGACACCGTCGTCGTGCAGCTGGCCCGCTTCCAGGGCCGTGCCGGGTGCAAATACCTGCCGCCGCCCTCTCCTGCTCCGCCCTTCAGCCTCTCTCCCCTTTTGGCGCGCGCAACTCAAATAATGATTCAGCGCGAGCCTCTGCTGGTCCGCCGCCGGCGGCCCGCCAGAGCCCTGGAATGAGCGAGCCCGGACGCTCGTTTCCAAAACGTGGTGTGAGGTAGGGTAGGTAGAGGTTCTGTAAAGTCTCTCGAGCTGGGAGTATCGACGGTCTACCGGCCGCACGAGGCGGCGCCGAGAGCCAGCCGGGCGCTCGCGTCTCTCTCGCACTCGCCGCTGCTAGATACGTCTGTCTCTGTCGCCCCGACTGAGCGTCGCCCGCTCAGTCACCGGCTAGTGAGCTGAGCGCAGTTCGGCTCACTAGGAAACGAGCTGAGCTGCTCTGAGCCTATGCCGGGAGGTGGCGCGGCGTCGCATGAGCGTCCAGGCTCGCTCATTCCAGGGCTCTGCGGCCCGCCGGGACGAGACCGGCCCCGGCCCCGGCCTCCTCTGGACCCTCGCGGGCGCGGGGGTCGCGGGCCGCGCGCTCGACTTTTCGTGGGCGTGTTTGCTCAGCCAAGAGGGCTGCTGCGAGGTCGTGAGAGCCGCGGGTCACAGGGTGGCCCCCGGAGGGCAGAAAAACCTGCGCCGACCCTCTGCCCTCCCACCCGCCTACCAATGTGTCACGGGAAAAAAGTTAGGTGTACAGTACGGCTCAACCAATAGCTAAATACGGGATAACAAACTATGGCTAAGTCAGCTAAGTAGATACAAATTTAGCTACGAATTTGCTACGATGCTAAACTATTAGCTACATAGCAATTTGTATTGACGACAGGCAATTTTTTATTGCAAAAGGTAAATTTTTAGCTACATAGCTAAATTATTGTGTATTGTATATTCAGCTATTGGCTGAGCTAAAGCTATTTTGCTGCCGTGTGTGAGTGCGGGAAGGACGTCAGCAAGCAACGTCCACGATCCGCTACACGACGGGCAGGACGCCGTCGTCGATCCGGTCGGTGACCGCTGCTTGCTGCTGCTGCTGGGCTGGGGCGTGGGCAGAGCCGGAGGTTAAAGGAGCCAGGCTATTAATCTCCCCACCGGCGAGCGCGACGGACACAAACAAAAAAAAAATGCAGAAATCAAAAACATTAAAAAAAAAAAACGCTGCTCGATTAGACAGAATGGATTATAAAGCGCGCGCTGAATTAAAAAGCAGAGTGGGAGGGAGCGAGACGCGCGGGGGTGAGACGCGCCCCTCCCGTCGCGGAAATGAAGGCATCGAGGACCATCCAGAGGACCAAGGCAGGGGGAAGCCTCTGGGAATAAAACTGTCGTCAGGTGGGGAAGGGGGGGGGGTCCCCAGGGCCCAACGCACCAGAGGCCCCAGAGAGGCCCCACGGTGGCCACTCGGCTCGGGCGACCGGTTGGGTTGGGACAGAATTCGACGGAATGCTGACCACCGGCCGGCCAGCCGGCCCGCGCTGGGCCCCAAAACTGGCCCGACCGCCATCGACCCCACCATCCTCTATCCCTCTCTCTCTCTCTCTCTCTTTCTCTCTCGTTCCATCGTTTCGCCTCTTCCCACCGCTTTTGTCAGGAACCAGCAACTCCACACCGAAAAGAGAAAATTAGCCGGGGAGCGCTCACACGGCCAGTTGTACCGGCCGGCTGCTCACGCGTGCACGGCGACGGCGGCGGTCCCCACGCCGCGCCCCGCCGCGCCCGACCAACGCCCCACCAACGCCCCGCCGCGCCCCGCATCCGTCACGGACCGGACACACCGGTAAGGCCGATGGGGTCAGGCAACAGGGGCGACGCTGGCTGGGTACATATT
>NW_026267174.1:1423165-1426229 GCF_000697945.3 Frankliniella occidentalis | reverse complement strand
GGGGGGGTCCAGCCACCCGGTCCAGCCGGACAGCATCCCGACGAGACGCCTTCAAGGGCGCCGAGGCGGCCGCGGGCGGGTTACGCAACGGGAACACCGAAACTCGCGCAGATACGACACGTCTAGCGACTGCGATCCCAAAATAGATACAATGTAGAGACCAAAACTTCTGTCCACCGCAGGGGGGGGGGGATGCGAATTTTGTGGCCCATTTGAAACACGCCCCCAATAATGCACCTGCCCGGCCGCCACGGCACACGTTCCCCAGGCGCCCATCAGCGCCGGCCCAGCCCATCACCTGCACCGGCCTCCAGCGCCGAGGGCGACGGGCCGGAAAGGGGTGAGCTCCACGCTTAATATCAGTGTCAAACGGGCCGCGCAAGAGGACAAGACAACTTCGCGCACAGCGGCGCGTTTTCAGCAGCTCCTGGACGGGTCGCGCCCAGGCCGCGGCCCGCCACGCTTCCCCGAGCTTTAGCAGACTCTCTCACTGCCACACCCGGAGCCCTTTTGGCGCCCCGCCAGCGCGGCTGACTGAATCTCCCGCCCCCCCGCGAGAGAGGTAAAGCCCCGCACGTCGCGAACTTCAGCAGCGGGGGCGTGGCCCGGCGCAGCCAGCGATACCACCAGCGACTTACAACAGCAGCGCGGCCAGGCGCTGGCTGCACGAACTCGGCACCCACGCGTCTTTATTTTCACTCTCCTCGCTCCCTAGGGATTTTAATTTCTCAAAACTGGGAAAACTAAACATTTTTAAAAAATAATTCATTTTTTTTTGCAACAAGAATTGATTCTTCTGGAAATCTGTCCATTTCTTCCATTACAGTTTCCAATTTTCACCCGAAACATTTCGGACTGATCCCCATCCCCCCCTCCTTTTCCCATTCAAACAAAACGCCCCGCCAGCAGCGCCGGGGCCCGCGCGCGCGACGCTAGAATTAATGACCTTGATTTCCTCCCATTTAAACAATGCACTTCGCGCATCGCTGCGCCGGTAGATTCGCGCCGGAGAGATCCATCACGGAGGCGCAGCAGCAGCGGTTCGCTCCAGCAGCAGCAGAGCTCTCCGGCGAGGCGGGGCGGGGCGGGGCGTCGAGGTGGCGGAGCGTAGCGGTGACAAATATGAAACGAGCCGCAGCAGCAGCAGCAGCAGTAGCAGCAGCAGCAGCAGCAGCAGCGCTCTACTGGTCGTCGCAACTGCCGCTGTACACTTCAGTGTAAGGTCGGTCGGTAAGGCAAGCAAGTTCAAGGTCCACGCCGTGCCGCCGCCGGGCTGGAGCCGGGCTGGAGCCGGGCTGGAGCCGGGCTGGAGCAGAGCCACGCCCCTCGAGCCTTCCAGCGCGCGGGTAATCACCCCAGTCCTGGAGGCTCCGGCAATAAGAATGGCATGACGCAGGCGGGGCCCCGGCCCCGGCTCTCCGCCCGGCTCCGCACTGCACTGCGAGTGCTATGCCGGATGGCTGGCCTGGCTACTCCCAGTCGGAATGTGAACACGGCGGCAAAGGAAGGCAACAACGCTTTTCTCTCTCTCTCTCTATGCAGCAGCGGAGAAACCTTTTGAGAGAACTTGTCCGAACGAGAAGGGCCCTCCTATCGCTCGAGGCTTTGGCCCGGAGGCTTGCACGGAGGGGCGCAACACCGCATATACCGCCTGCAGCAGCCTCCACGCGACGTGTTGGAGGTCCCCGCTGGAGGCTATCGCCCGGAGGCTGCATGCAAAGGGTGGACCGCCTTACAGCAGCCCCCAGGCGAGGTGGAGGTGGAGGTCCTTGCTGAAGGCTCTCGCGCTGTCACCCAGAGGCAGCGCGCGGGGGGCTACCGCCACTCACCGCCAGCAGCAGCCTCCAACGTGTCCGCCGTATGTCCGTCCTGCTGGGCGCACGTCGCCGTCGCCTTGAGGACAGTCGTCCTGACAATCAGAGGCAACAATGGACACGCGCGGGATGCATTGTGATGCAATGCGACAATGTGGCGCAACGCCGCTAATCCCCTGCGCCAAGCACCCACACACACAGGGCCCTGGAATTCCAGGCTCGCTCTCTCTCACACTCCAGGGCCGCCAAAAGCAGCCTCCAGGACGACTATACTCCGTGCGCCTGTCAATAAGCGGCAGAAAAAGCCGCCCCAGGGCTGCAGTCAGTGTGGAGCCCGCCTGCTCTGGAGCACTCCTCTCTCCTAAACGCCCTGCGGTGAGCCGGGCGGCGCCGCGCGCATGCGTCGGTTAATCCCCTACTCTCTCTCTCTCTCTCTCACTCTTTCCCACGCCCCCCTCCCCTCTCTCACTCCTTCTCTTTCCCCCCTTTTGCCGCCGTTCCATCCCGTATTCCATTCCAGCGGCGCCCCTCTCCGCTGCAGCAATAATTCATATACGACACAGCGTTGTTACCGACACCTGTACTGCGGAAGGGGGGAGGGGGTGAGGCCTGGGGGACCAATGCAGTCGCCTGCAGGGCCCGCAGGGGCGCCCGCAGGATGCCAACAACAACAAAAGCAGCAGGTCGCACACATTTTCGACCCACCACCGAAAGGTCCACGACGAGCCCACGCCGGCCAGGCTCCATGGAGGCGCTTCCTGCGACACGCACCGCGTATGGAGGATACAGCATGACAAGCGGTGTATAACGGTGCGTGCGTATTGGGGGGAGAGAGAGAGAGATCGGCGAAAGAGAGATGGACGGATCCAGCGCGCAATTTGACCCTGCTGCTCACCCCCTTTCATTTTCCCCCCTGCGCGCGCGCGAACGCGCGCAGCTGCTGTCCAGAAACCCGATCAGCTCGCCATCATCATCCATGCAACTTGTCCCGTATTTTCCTCGCGCCGGTGCCGGTGCCGGTGCCGGTGCCGGTCCCGGGCACGTTCGCGGGGCCGGCGGGGCCACAAAGTTATTCCTGATTGGCGGTCCCGGGCGCGCTGGAGCCCCAAATACAGAGGCGTGATGATCGCGGCCCATCGCGGGCAGAGGGTACTTCACTCGCAACAATCGGTGTACACCCTCAAAAAATATATGAAAAATAGGAATAAAAAAGACACAAATCAAAATTTATAAAGAAATAAAAATATCCT
>NW_026267174.1:1410775-1415442 GCF_000697945.3 Frankliniella occidentalis | reverse complement strand
CGCGCGCGGGCATCTCAGGAAGAGCACGGGAACAACAAACATTCCAACTTGGAGAAGCTGGCGAGTAACTGGAGAATCGCCCACAGTGCCCCGACCCTACTCATAAACCCATTCATGGCTATCTGCCGCGCGGAACCCTTCCTTTCCCGCCCGGCCAAAGCGCGCTGCAGGGCAAGCCCGCCGGCCGGCCGGCCGCCTGGCCCACCCCTCCTGAAAATGAAGATGGAGGGACTCGCCCTGGAACGATAGTTCTGACAGCCAAAACACAACCCTCGTCAAACGGCGCAAAGCCGTGGCCCTGCTTACCATACATACACAGGAGCAACCAGAGCACGGGGGCGGGCGTTGCCACTGCTGGCCCCGGACTTTCGTTTCCATGAGATAATCCGTGCCTCTCTCGGAGGAAAAGGGGAGAGAGAGAGGGGGGGGGGCACCACGCCGCCGCGGGGCACAGCAGCGCGTTCGTTCAGGAACACGTCGTCGTGATATGATTCCAGCACATGAGGGAAAAGGCGGAGCGCAGCACTCGGGTCCAGACGTGCAGGTACTTGGAACGTGCAAGATGCAATTTCTCCGCGACCCCGTTTTTCGTCGAGTACAATAAAATTAAGATAACTTTGACTTTCAAAAAAAAAAAAAAAAAAAACGGGTTTGGGCTGGGTTTACGGCAACAAAATGTTACTTGGGAATAAGAGGTGTGAAAAAGTGGGAAAAAGTTCGAATGAGGAGGAAACAAGGCGACATGACAAATGATCGACGGAGGCGCCAGGCCCACATCGACCCGCGGCCGTCTTGCCCTTTGCGCGCACCCCGCGGGCATGCACACAGGGGTCGATACAGAACTGCGCGGGAGGTTCAAAAGTCGGGCCGCCACACCACGCCACCCTTCAACTATACTCGGCACGACAGCAAGTGCGCCGCCGCTCACCACACGTCCGCTAAACTTCGGCGCCAATTTCTTGTCGGGGTCAGGCAGGAAACTTATAGGCGGGCAGTGAGGGTACTCGGCAAAAGAAAACGGTGCACAACCTTAAAAAACCAGCCGTGCAGGAGGATACAACATATATACCGCGGGAGATATGGGCCTAACTGGTGCAAGCGCATCATCTTGGCGAGGAGTGAGCGGACTGCTGAGTGGGAGACACACATTCGTGGTGAAGGGCCTGCGTAGGGAAGGGTGCCACATCATTGCGCCCTGTCGTAATGTGTACGAGAGAGAGAGAGAGAGAGAGAGAGAGAGAGAGAGAGAGAGAGAGAGAGAGAGAGACAGACAGACTGTGTGGGCTCACATTATGCGGTCCCGTTCACCTCACCGCACCGGGCGATGATAGCAGCCAGGCCACTCTCCTCTCTGCGCCCCGATATACGAATGGGAAACCACAAAGCGGAGAAGCAGCGGCAGCACCGCAAAAGCGTTCGGCGTAAAGAGGCTGAAGAAGAGAGGAGAGAGGGAGAGGGGTGCTCTTGGAGGAGGATCATGTACGTGGCGGGCAAGCAGAGGCAAGTTGCAGTGCGATATCGTTACAATATCATCAATATCGAGGGTTCGATGCGCCCGCGATGTCGGCTATCGATATAATACTGTGGGCATCGAAGCATATCGCTAGCGCGAAAAACCACAATGTTATCGCTATCATCGACCATCGATACATCGAGTCAGCACTCGATATCGTACCCCGATATCAAAATTCGGATTATCCTTGAGTCGGACAACCTAAACATTTTCAATGCGGCCGATAATCCGAAAAATGTCGAAATGGAGCCCGACCATTCTATGAAGACTTCAAGTTGCAGGGCAGGGCCGACGCGGCGGCAAACGGTGGCGAAAAGGCTGCTAGTATAACCCCGGCCTGACCTGGCCCCGTCACTAAGGAGAGGCGTGGACCGGGAGGAGCCCCCCGCGGGGCAACTCGGCCCGTCAAGCGGCGTCAGCAGCAGCCTTGTCAAAATGAGTTACTCGTTCCGATTTCGAAGCAGTTGCTGTTGTTGTTGTTGCCGCTATTAAATTTCTATTACACGGAGCGCACTCATGCTGCACGGCCGCGCCAAGCCACGCCACGTTGCGCCAGACAGACGGCGCCACCGCAGCAGCTCATCCTGATGTTGATGATAATGACGAAACTCGTAAAAATAGTTGCAGGCTCGCGCGACATCGGCCGAGGTGAGGACTTTTCCCCAGTTTTTGTTGTTGTTCTTGTTGCCGCTGCTGCTCTTTCGTCGCGAGTCACGCCAACGACAAGGACTCCCGCCGACACCACCCAGAGCGAACGGGATGGAGAAAGACGTTAACAAATGGCGACGCGAATAAAGACACAGCGGCGAAATCAGACGCGCGCCCAACTTTTCACGTAGTGTTTATTAATTCCAAGTCTATTGTAAATGGAAAAAATAAACCGAATCGTTTATAGCATGGAACGGTTGGCAGATCGGGCCGAAAACGCACCTCCCTTTGTTTTTTCCAGTGTAAGTAGGAAAAGCCTCCACGAAGATTTCTCATGCATTAGGACGCGGAGGCCGGGCCGACCAGGTTAGGTTAGGCCGGCCAGACGCCTCCGTCCCCTTCCGATAACAATTAGCTGGAGCCGCGCGAGCCGCACGTAACATCACGCACGAGCCGCAACAGACGCGTGCGTGCGCGTGCATCCTTGCAAAGGTCGGCCGCACTTCCTAGTCCCACTCCCCCCCTCCCCACACCGCCACTCGCCCTGAACTTCACCCACTTCGGCGCGAAAACCGTTCCAGCGCACGGCAAAAGCAAGGGGGCCCGCCGGCCGGCACGTCATTCTCATGAGAATTTTTTTTCAAAACGAAAAAAAGTTTTCTAGGTTGTTTTTACCACTGGTATTTCGCCTTTCGTGCGTTTGAATCATTCAATGGGGGTAGATGGATAGCTAGAAATGCACGAGGGTAATTGTGGTGATGCAGTTGCCTTTCCACACACAAACAAAAAGTACCACGAAAAATAAAAAGCAGAGACAAAAATTGCAAACTAATTCGTTATCATTTATTTTTATACTTGTTTTGAACAGTTGAATACAACCAATTAGTGCTCATTTAGTGTCAAAATTGTGAGAAAAGCTTAAGTAAATTAAAATTACATCGAGATAAGTATTTAGACTTGCAGCTAATCATATTGATCTGAGTTAAAGGCCTTTGGTTTGACTAGTTTCACACTGTCTTTGTCAACAAATCTTGCCGAAGTAAATTTGGTTTTGCGGAAATCGTAGTAATTCCTCTCACCAACCATTTTATTGGTAACCTCACGCAGATCCTCAACTTCCTTCATCATCTGCCCAAGGATCCGCCCGCCGCGTTTCTCGTGGTACTTCTGAGTTACCACGGGCTTGTCGTAGATCACATAGTTGTCTGTACTCTCGTACACCACAACGGTGCCTGGTGGGAGCTCCTGCGATTCCACACACTTCGGAAACTTCTCCAGCACTCGCTCAAACTTCTCCTGCATGCGAAGGGCACCCAGCGCGGCCACTGGCCGTCGGTCGTTTCCATATCGACATTTCAGCTGTGCGCTCTTGATGGCCTCGGTGACGGACTCTTTTTCTTCATCAGTGAGGCCGCCGATGATAGGAGACAGCACGATAGGTAAATCATGAGTGTCTTTGTCAACAACAATAGTTTTGTATGAAATCATCTCATAATAAACAGTGGCTACGATTATAAGTGGTTCGATCTCCGGCATTTCTAGAAAGGCCTTGTAAACGACGTGATGACGGTCCTGGCAGCGCTCAAGAGCCTTCTGAGCGTCGCCCACGGCTGCCCTAGCTTCGCGCTCTGCATCGTCGACGGAGAGCAGGGGGTGGTCCTTTCCGGTACAGCAGCGTTTTGGGTGCGCCCAGCAAGCCGAGCACCACGACGAACTGCGAGGGAGGACAAGTGTGATCAAACACTGCAGGTCTTGATGCTGATCCCCGCTGGCAACGCGTAATAAGAGCAAAGCAAACTCTTACCTCGGATCAGTAACACTGTTCAGTCGCGCAGCCTTCTTTGGTGAGGGCTGAGTATTTTCGTCCCCACTTTCTGATGAAGCGGTCCTCTTAGGAGACATAACTTGGTCCATCCTAGGGGCAACAGCGAAACGTAGAAACTCTAACCTGTCCAAACATCAACAGTATATAGTATGGTGTGTACAGCTCATCATATCAAAGGTGTGGCCCATCTTTGTAAAAATAATAAATGTTAACGAATAATTGAATTCTATTCAATCTAATTTAACATACCAGTGCCAAAAACTTTCTCTAAAAGAAGCCCTCAACCAGATCTTTAAGTCAAATGATTCCGAGAAAAGCTGTGCGATAAGTGGAGAAGTATCAAAAATCAGAATGATTCAGATGCAAACTATTTTAAATGGTTCTATGAGAAAAGCTGATATCAATATTACCAGCTGATAACAAGACTGAAGGAAATTGGACCAACTGTTGTAGTTACACCAAAACTTTTTTATATTAACAACATTTTTGAAGTCTACAAAAATTTATTCATTAAGTTAATAAATGATGAACATATAGAAGATCAATATCTACTGGGTGCCAAAAGCATGTAACAGAGCGGTAATAACTTAAAGTTTCCATTTTTCTGATTCAAATAAATTTTACGTTGAACTTTTAATTCAACAGGTTTAGAAGGAATGTTGCGCACAAGCTTAAATTCTG
>NW_026267174.1:1406072-1409891 GCF_000697945.3 Frankliniella occidentalis | reverse complement strand
CGCATGCGCAGAAGATACTACTGCGCCGCTCGGCACAGTTACGTAGTCAGTACATTTCATTTTCAAAAAAAGAACTTTATTGCTGTGACATACACCAGAAAAGAAAATACAACCATTCCAAACAAAATTGGAAATACACTTTACACCATAATAAGGATGGCATAACACACACAAAAACAAAAATATGAAAAAGAGCACACGGCGTGGGAGAGAATACTGTACGGTACAGGCAACATGAGTCATTTCTAACACAACCTCCTTTGAAATTTAAGTACAGAACATGACGAACACGGGCATGGTTCACAGATCCGTTTCCACACCGACTTGGTGTTACCCAGTCAACGCATTCAGTCCTGCACCTTTTGGTCGACAAAGGTCACGTCATACAGTTTAGTGGGCACGGGGTCATCAGAGCGGGGAGGCACGTACGGCAACAGATGTAGGCACTCGATAGGATAGAAGTGGCGCGCGCTCAGCTCATCCAGACCGTCCGTCACCTGCCCGAGTACGCGGGCCTCGCGACGCACGTGGTCGTCGGTGGCCAGTACCGCTTTTCCAAAGACGTGGTAGTTAAAAGTCTTCTCGTTCGGCAGGTACAGGATATAGCCGGCGTGCAGCTGCTGGCCCGCCACGCACAGGGGGAGCTTCTTCATCACCCCGCACGAGTCGTTCAAACGACCCTTAATGACCACGACGCCGTCCTCGGCCCATAGTTCGTCCAAGTAGCACTCTAGTTCACCGGCTTCCATGGCCGCCGTGAAGCTCGACTTCTCATCGTCCGTGAGGCCGCCGTCGATGGGGGCCAGCTTGATGGTCAGTTCTGCCCCGTCCAGAACACGGTCGTCGGCGATCTCCGTGTACTCGATCTCGGCCGTCAGAAATAGCGGCTCGACCGCCCCCAGGATGGCGTCGAGGCGCGCCTGGGAGTGCTTGAGCGCGCGGTGCGCGTCGTGCACAGCTGCCCTGGCCTCGTGCTGCGCGGTGACGTAGGGAAGCACGCGGTGATCCTCTCCTCCAAGACACCCGTCACCTGGGTGCGCCCAGCACCGCGTGCACCACGACGACCTGGAGGCAAACAGGCACGTTAATGACGAGTCTGGACGGCCTCCTGAGGTGCCCGCCATGCGGGATGATTTCGAGGGAAGCAATCGCTCACCTATTAGCAGTGCTGCTAGGAGAAGACTTTCGTGCTGGCTGTGCTGGCTGTGCAGGCTGCGCAGGTTGTGCATGTTGTGCTGGCTGTTGTCCTACCGACGACGCCGTCCCCGCATCAACAACTCTAATGCCCCCAATGTTGTAAGCAATGCGAGGACCAATGGCGATGCCCGCCATCGCGCTCACGGGTACTTGTTGGGCCCCACGTCCAGCATCACCAGCATGGCCATGGCCCCTCTTGTTGTGTTTTCTTCCAGCTCTTCGTCCTCCCATCTCAAGTTCGACAGCGATTTGGAACGGTGAGACAATCGCGAACCTGTCCGTGCATATGAATGGAGAATAGTAGATAATTTTTTTTAAAAGTGTCACATGACATACAAGGTTTGTGGAGAAGCAACAGCAGAGCCAAAACGGAATAGTAGTCCGTCGAAGACGCAGGACAGCGAAAGAGAACGAAGAAGGTAGGAAACAGAAAAAATTATTGCAAATCAGAGTTGACCAACTCAAACAACACTTCATTGTAAAGTGACTAGTGCAAAGATGTGAGCACAATCGCAAAGCGACTCGCGACATTTATTTTTTTCAGTGTACAGTACACGCACCCAACACGCAACACGGCCTGCTGCTTGATATTCCGCGGGCGTCGTACTGGTTCCTGTTTTTATTTATTTCTGCCGTATACCGGCGCCGCCGATATTCGACACCGCCCGCCACGCCATCACAGCGCCAAGACGCACGCACACCGCCCCGCCTCATCGGGTGTTTGAACCCGCGACAGGTGCGCGCCAGCCAAAAGTAATTTTTAAAAAATCTCGAGACCAAAACTTTTTTCCGAGCAAGCTGTGCATAATGAAAAGTTGCGGGCAAGTTGTTATTCAATAATTGATAAAAACGATTCGGGATCGAATTACCAAAATTATATACAGCCGAGCTCGCTGCTCCCCCGCAGCAAAGGGGGTGGCCGCCGGGAGGGGAGGGTGGGGACCGCGTCGCACAACTTCAAGTGGCGTGAGGGAAAGGGAAGGGGGGGGGGGACAAAGCGATCTGCCGCGCGCGCCGCATCGATCAGCTGTCGCTGTCACCAATCAGCCTCACCGCCACCACTCCATACGGCATTCCAGAGGGGTCAGGTCAGCCGGGCGGACAGCCGGACAGGCGCGGACAGACGCGAACAGACTTTGGCAGGGATTACATAAAGCCGCGCGCGCACATATGCATGCTGCATGAGGCCGAAATAATAATTGTAATAAAAGCAAAACAAAAACCGACGCGACGAAACGAACCCCTCTGGCTTTTACTGGCCGTGCACACGAGCATGTGCAACACGATACACACACCACAGCAGCATGCACCTGTCGCAAGCTCTCTGGCCCGGCCGCAGAGCCGCAGCGGCGGCCGACGGCGGCGCACACCGAAAGCCTGGAGCAGCAGGCGCGAGCCCCGCCGAGCAGACGGACGAAGCGGCTCGTCTTCTTCGACTCGGAGCAGCGGCGGCGGTGGTGGTGTCTATACGATCCAATCGCATTGCGCAAGCCTGGAGCCGCTGCGGAGCCGTGACCTCACGGCGTCGCGTCACGACTGGAGGCAAGCGGCGGTGGCGTGGCGCGCGGTGGCGCCTTAAACGTCTGCTATCATCGGGCCGGGAGCGCCTCCAAGGGCAGCAGCGGCAGCCGAGTAACTAATCACGAACTGAAGAGCCAGCCGGCCGCCGCCTCTGTGGGAGGATCCAGCAGCAGGGCCAGCTGCAGGTGGGTGATCAGGGCGAGGCTCTAGCAGCAGGGGCACCTGCAGGCGGGCGATCAGGGCGAGGTGCTGGAGGCTCCAGCGGCAGTTGCAAGTGGGTAACACCTGAAGCACAGGCACCTGCAGCTGGGTAGCTGGGTGCGAGGCGACAACAAGGACCCCCTGCAGCTGGAGGCTCCGGCTGATCAGCCAGCTGCAGGTGCATAAGGAGGGCGGGAGGAGGGTGGCGAGACGCGCAAGTGCAGGACGAGACCGCTGTGCCCCGCACCCCGCTGAGGTGCCATCTGCCAAGCTAAAGCAGAGGACCTGATGAAGGCGACGCCGCCGCCGCCGCCGGGACACGGACGCGCGTCGCGAAGTAGAATGAATGTCCGCTGGAGCCGCCTGGAGGGACCCCCGCGCCGAGCCGGTGCGCTGGAGTCGAGCCGTGACAGCCTCACAAAGTGGACAGCGTGTTTCGCGCAGTCACTCCTTTTACACAGAAGCATGACTGACAGAGTGGCCGCGCGGCCGCCAGCCACTAGTCCGCATTAATCAAATTACTTCACCCCCCTGCTGCTGGCCGTCCCCGGCCCGCCCCAGCCCGCCCCAGCCGGCGCTCCCTAGTTGCGATAAACACCGGCACCTTCCGGTCAAGAGCATAGCGGGGCCCCCACCGGCGGACACCCAAGTGTGTAGAAATGTCGCACGGTTGCAAAGGTGACAATGCTCCTTTCCGAACTGTACGCACACATGTACCCTGTACCTAGGTGTTCAAATAAAAATCCCCACACGCCTTACATAAGTGTGAATGTCACAAACTTGTACCAACAAATGTGTGAATGCTCCTTTGACGAACACCTACACCTGTACACCTACAAGTGTACAAATTAAAATTCACACGCCTACAAGTGTGCGACACTCGCACACTGGGGGGGGGGG
>NW_026267174.1:1402219-1406022 GCF_000697945.3 Frankliniella occidentalis | reverse complement strand
CGGTGTTGGTTTTACGTCGCTCCACACGCCCCGCCTCATCGGGTTGAATGGACAAACTTTACTCACGCGCCTCGAGCACATGCGCCCACAAAAAAGGGATAAGAAATTGCTTCCCAAGCAGCCGGCTCTCTCGACGGCCGCACGGTTGCAAAGGTGACAATGCTCCTTTCCGAACTGTACGCACACATGTACCCTGTACCTAGGTGTTCAAATAAAAATCCCCACACGCCTTACAAGGGTGTGAATGTCACACACTTGTACCAACAAAGGTGTGAATGCTCCTTTGACGAACACCTACACATGTACACCTACAAGTGTACAAATTAGAATTCACACGCCTACAAGTGTGCGACACTCGCACAATGGGGGGGGGGGCGCTAATCTCACGACGAGGCCCATGGCAGTGTGCGCGCGCACGCCCTCGACGAGAGATACCAGAGGCGCCCGGCGCCCCTCCACCGCCACCGCCCCGCGCGCCTCCTTGTAAACCCAACCACCCCTAAGGTCCCGCTCCACGAGATGACACACGGTGAAAAATGGCTGTGCGCCACAACAGGGGCGGCGGCCGCCGCGCCACCCCCAGCCCTAGCAGCGGCGGCGGCAGCGGCAGCAGCAGCTGGGCATACCCTACTGCCGCAGCACTAACTGCCCTCCGAGGAGGGCGCCGGGCGGCGTTGCGTGCGGAGGGCGCGAGCCGCCCCGGCCGGCCGCCGCCACCACCGCCTCCAAGCTGGCCAGCCGGCCCAAACACGCGAGTCGGTCGCTCCCAGAGCTGCCACCGCAACAGCAATAAAGCTGTGGTCAACGCGAAAAAAATAAAAAATAAAATAAAATTACATCTTCAAGAAACGTCAACCCACCACCCGAGGGAGGGGGAGGCTAGGCGCCCACAGCCCGCAAGTAGGAAGAAGCGGCCCAGATTTTCCAAACCGATTGAAATGAAATAACACACAAAAAGAAACGTCGCTAACCAACAGGCCGCCGCCGCGCGCCTCCGCCGTCGCCGGCCGTGGAGATAGTAAAGTCGCCGCACCTCGCCCCGCCCCGCCCCGCCCGCAGATAACCTCGGCGCGGCGGCGGCGGGGCAATCCGGCAATCCCTACGACGACCCTTCCCTTCCGCACGATAAGCCCCGAGGCCCTCCCCGCTGTGGCCACGCGCTCATTGCGATACCTCCGGGGGGCATGGCACGGCAAGGGGTACAGAAAAAAAAGGGTCAACTGCCTGCGGTGAAACAAGCATCGACTGCAGGGGGGGGGGGTGAGGGGTCACCTGAAGAACGGTAGATGTTTGCGGGGAGGTGGGTGAAAACGCGTAAACAGTTCAATGTACTTATCACTCGCAATTGATATCTGCAGAAAAACACTCATCGTCTGTTTCACCCCGTAGCACAACCCCAGTGACTTCCTACCTTGGGGTGGGGACACTTGTTCTTATGCAGGTGGCCGAGGAGGTTGAGTTGAGACCCCGGACCCCGTGATGCGTGACCGCGTGCTAACCGCGCTGGCTCGAGGCGTCGCCACGACTGTCCTCGCTCCTCGCTCGGTCCGAGCCCATGCCCATAGCAGCGTCCAGCCGCGCGCGTCTGCATTCCGCCACGCTTGCACTTCCGGTGCGAAGGCACGGCGCCGTGGTGGAAATGGCGGGCGCGCGGACCGCGAGAGTAGCACGGCTGCATCACGCTGACAAGGGGTGCCCTCGCGGGGGCAGCCGGGCTGTGGGGCGACGACGGTCTGGTCTAACCAACCACCAGGGCCAGCTGGGGGGAGCAGGCAAAGAAGTAACTCCGAGCCGGCGGTGGTATTGGAAGCACGTTCCGGTCCGGGGCGGGCGGGCGGCGGGGAGCGCAGCCAGGGCCAGGAACCCCGCGGGACCAGTCCGCTGTCGACCCGCCGCCGCCCCAACGCACGGGGGGCCTTCCGCTGAATTACTTTCTTCTGTACGATAAGCAGTGCATTACCGATGCGGACCAGGTGGGTCCCGGCGGGGCTGGGCTCGGAGGGGGCGCGCGCCCCAGCGGCGGGAACCCGCCGGACCCGCTGTCTTCGCGTCCCTCTCTCTCTCTCTCCTTTATAATGGGATTCTTAAAGGGAAGGCCCACCGGACCCGCCCACGCCCACAACTCAACGTGGCAACCCTGGGTGGGGCTCCGGGTGGGACGGGGGCGTTCGGACCCGGACCCCGGCGCTGGCGGGGCGGGGCGGATCCAGCGCACCAGCTGCCGCCATACGCACACGAGAGTTCATGAGGTGGCGTATTCGTCCGCCTCCTCGCATGGCTCGGCGGGGCGCGAGCGAGTGTGGTGCGGATGTTGGTGGAGCGAGTGGGTACATATGGTTGTGATGTGACACCCGCCGATAAGCCAGTCGGAGCCGGCAGACCGACTGCCGCGCGGCCGCCGCGCCGACCACCGGCGACGAAGAGCGTGGCGACGCGCCGAGTTCCTTCACCCAGCAGCTGCCCGCCCACGGCGACCCTGCTCGACAAGGGAAGTCCCTCCCGCCCAGCCGCCACCAGCAGTCTCGGACACGGTGCGGTCAGTTCGATACGGTCACGTGACAACTGGAACGCGCCGGCCGGCCCGGCAGCGGCCGGCGGCGCCAACACCTGTCAGGTCGGCCGCGGAGCTTGTCGTCGAGTCACTCAGCTGGCCGGCGCCCCGCCCCGCCACCCCATCGGGCGGCATTGTCATCAGCCACCTCGAGTGCCAGCCCAGCCCACCCCGGGCGCCCCGGGCCCGGGCCGCCTCCACGACAGTCACATTCGAGGGTCTCCCGGAAGGTCTTTCGGAGGCC
The DNA here is from genome assembly GCF_000697945.3 of Frankliniella occidentalis. NCBI lineage: Eukaryota > Metazoa > Arthropoda > Insecta > Thysanoptera > Thripidae > Frankliniella > Frankliniella occidentalis. The sequence continues at coordinate 1,403,227 of NW_026267174.1, read as the reverse complement.
TGGGTTATATGACCATGACCAGAGCCGGTGTTGGTTTTACGTCGCTCCACACGCCCCGCCTCATCGGGTTGAATGGACAAACTTTACTCACGCGCCTCGAGCACATGCGCCCACAAAAAAAGGGATAAGAAATTGCTTCCCAAGCAGCCGGCTCTCTCGACGGCGTGGCCGGCCCAACAAAAGCAGCCTCCTCGCCGCGGTCGGGCGGGCCTGGCGGGCCTACCTGCCGCCGGGTGGGTCCGGCCCGGCCCGGGAGGGCTCCCCTTTCCAATCAAGGACCCACCAGCCTCCTCCTCCCGCTCCTCCTCCTCCTAACCTCAGTGCCCCGGCTGGACACGTCGGGCGGGACCGTTGGACGCGACTGTCACGTCGGCCACGGACACGCACGTCCGACTCACCTGTATAGATGGTGACGGACTCGGTCACCGGCAGCGGCGATGGCTGCAGAGGACCGCAACGGCGGTGGAGAGGTACTCCAGGCGGTGGCAAAAAAATCCAAATGTCCCGAGCGGGTCGGGCGGGCACACGTCCGGTCCCGGTCAAGTGTCAAGCACGACAAACGACAGGACAATCGGGCCGGCGACGACAAGCACTCCCGGCACTCAACACTCAATCACGGAAGCTAAACCGCGTTGTGTCAAAACAACGCAACAAACACACACACACCTCACACTTGTAGCAGCAGCAGCAGCGCAGACACGGCAGCGGCAACAACAACAACACTGCACAGGATGGGATCCCGACGAGGCACCGGCACTAACAACAATCGCACAATCCGAATGGCAACACTGCAGATCGCCGCTGCAGTGCCGTGGAATGTCCTCCGCGCTGGCCGCCGGGGCCTTCGGAACGAGACGCGAGAGGGCGGCGAGCGGAGCCGAAGCGAAATACACCGTCGTACACGACGCGACCGCTCCAGGCAGATGCCTATCTCCTTCTACTGGCACTGGCTGGTTAGAGCCGAGCCGAGCCGAAGCGAGTGTGGTGCCGGGGGGTGGGGTGAGGGGG
>NW_026267174.1:1383463-1401669 GCF_000697945.3 Frankliniella occidentalis | reverse complement strand
GGGTAGGGGTGCGCGCTGCTGGCCGGGCCGAACACCACCGAACGGAGAGCCGACTGCCCCGACTCGGGCGGGAGCGGGACGGGGGACACGGCGAACCGGCAGCGTAGTCGCGAGGCTCGGCGCTCGGCTCGGCTCGGCCAGCGCGGCCCCAACCTGTTCTCCCCACCCTTCACCTCCCACTTCCAGGACTACCGCCCCGCCCGCTCTCCTCCTCCCCCGCACCTCTCCCCGCCACCGCGGGTCCTCCGACCCCACCTCTGCGCCTCCACACTGCGATTCGATTACCCCTCCCTGCCTCCTCCTGCTCCTTTCCTCTCCTCTCTTTCTCTCTCTCTCCCCTCCAGTCACTCCAGTAGCATTCGCTCTGTCTCCCTCCCGTTCTCCTGCAACCTCTTCTCTGCCCCTCCCTTCACTGGGCCCCTTCCCATTTCTGCCTCCACCCCCTAACAACGGCCGCAAGTCAAAATGATCGGCTGCAGAGATTACTGACAGATGCTCCCTCACCCCGAGAGCTGGTATAACAAGTCTACTGGAGTAGGTGGCGTAGCTTGTCACAGCAGCTGTTCAAGGTGCTAAGACTATGAGCTTCACAAGTGCACATCCCTGCCGGTAGTTATTCCCCCACACTGGAGTATCAATGGGTTGTGTCTTCAAAACCATAGAAGTGACGTAAAAATGAAGGGTGCTGTGTTGAAGAACGTGGGGAGGGTGTCAGAGCCCTGGAATGAGCGAGCCTGGACGCTCATGCGACGCCGCGCCACCTCCCGGCATAGGCTCAGAGCAGCTCAGCTCGTTTCCTAGTGAGCCGAACTGCGCTCAGCTCACTAGCCGGTGACTGAGCGGGCGACGCTCAGTCGGGGCGACAGAGACAGACGTATCTAGCAGCGGCGAGTGCGAGAGAGACGCGAGCGCCCGGCTGGCTCTCGGCGCCGCCTCGTGCGGCCGGTAGACCGTCGATACTCCCAGCTCGAGAGACTTTACAGAACCTCTACCTACCCTACCTCACACCACGTTTTGGAAACGAGCGTCCGGGCTCGCTCATTCCAGGGCTCTGGAGGGTGTTGCTTGTAGACACACGCCAACACCACCAGAGGTCTTCAGAACTAAGTTGTCAAAATGAAGGAATGGAAAGGATAAAAATAAGTCAAAATCAGAATTCAAATTTTGATTTATGAAAACTATCTCAGAGGAGCACAAATAAAATCTAAATCCATATTGTACCTGATGACTCAATCTTAACACGAAATGATTCAAAAACTGTTAAACAGAAAGACTAGGACTTCCCCATCTTTATCAGTAATGAAAACTGAAGTAAACCATAGCTTGAAATTGACATTCCAGACACAATTGATAACATAGCTGCCAAAGTTCTAGCCTTAAAATAATTCTACTTAGTCTCTAATTACTGCAACTACATCAACCTTCCAGGCCAGCAATATGACATTCAAGCTTCACCTGTGTAGGCTTCCGGGCATGACTAAGTACATACAAAACAATATCAGTTTCTGCAATTTAAGGAACTGCATCTGATTCTCAATTATGACATTCAAGTATAGTATAATCAAACTGAAGGCACATGTTGGCATGAAGAAATATTTTAGATAGATATTTTCTCTACCACCCAAGTTTGATGGTCTGTCATTAGCAAACCCTCATTAGTGATGTATGATGATTATGTATGAGACTAGAACAACACTATGCAATTTGAAAAAAACCTATCCCAAGTTCTAAGTTTGTGAGGAATCAACATTGAACCAGCCAAAATAACTTGGTTGGTGTGGTTTGATACAATATTTCAAGCATGATACGCCAGTATATATATTCATAAACTGAAAAATCAAAAGAGAATTAATGTTTAAAAGCCCTTGCTTAAACTACTGTAAAAGAAAAAATAGAAAAAAAACATCACTATACCATGGCTCCTCAACTACTTTTAAATGAAAATAAAATAAATCACACCAGGCACGATAGTAAAATAAAGTTATGACTCCAAAAAAAAAAATGAATCAACACTCAAACAAGATGTTTTTATCTCCGAATAAGAATAAAGGAATATGCCTGTTTCATAAACAAGGACATGTCACCAAACAATTTCAGATGGGCACAGACCAAAATCTGCACAGTACATACTTCTTGGAAGCATTAACCAAACTTTTCATGCCATATTTTTCTAAATTTTCCAATGTTCAAATTTAAATAAATCACATCAATAGAAGGTAAACAATTAAAAATAAAAGGCAAGTTACAATCCATATTGATGACAAAGGCACTAACTAAATGCAAGTATAGCAGAACCACAGCCAATCACGACACTGCTTGCCTTTCCAGTGGCTTATAGTAAATGTGGCACGCAATATTAGTGTTCTAATGGCAAGCAGGTGTTACATTATGGGACATCACAACTATCCTTAAAAATGTAAGAACTCCATGATAACCCTAACAGTATGACACAACAAAGTTTTTGTTCTATTCATCAAAAAATATGGTATATGTATAAAACATATTTAATGTACATAGCACATTTCATAAAATATAATTGTCATAAAAATAATGCATAATGCATAAGTTGTCATCGATTTTCAAGGAACTGTCATAGTTAACACTGTACAAGAGGACCCATCATACAATTATATAACATAACAGAACATCTTACATATCCTTGAAAAGGGCAGATAAAAATGTTCCCTACATCTAGTTTTCCCTCACTAAACCGCTTGCAAAAATTAACCACTGGCTATTATCCATTAAGTATTCTATTGATTAAAGTTGCAATATGAAAAACAATTACAATCTCTGTACAGGAATACAGACAAAATGTACAAAATTTTACAACATACATCAACATCACATTTTATAGTGTACATAGTAAGTATCATGAAAGAGCTATCAGCCCTTATAAACAAATTTTAACAAACAAAGACATGTTTCCTTGCTTCTAAATACAAATAATGCTTTTTACACTTCTTACGTGTATGTGTTATGGCGAATGCCCGGTAGCCGGCGAACGACGTAAATTCGACAGCGATTCTCAGGCGATTCAGACTTTGGCCGGAGAATTTCGAGATTCTCAACCGCCGGACATTCGCCGTAACATGTGATCCCTTCTCATAACAAATCACAAAAACAACAAAATATCATCACAGATTGTTTGCAGACATCCGTTTTAATCCAAATCCTCAAGCTGAAATGAGTTGAAGTTATAAGAGAGGACCCTTAAAGAGGGACATATGCACTTTATTTACAGCAAGTGCTGGTGACAGCTAGAAAGCTGCCAAATGTGTATGTCATCTCTTTGAATCAACAGAATAAATCGAGACCGAAGCATCAACAGAGCCTGTAGCCAATCCAGCACGCTGAGGATGAAACGCAAGGCACGAAACAGGTTCAATGCGACCCGCCAGAAATCCTTCATGGTGCTTGATGGTATTTATGTGATGACCCTTTAGGGTGTACATTGACAGCTGGTTTAGGGAGCCGCTGTGAAAGACAAAGTAAAATATTACTTGTTAAAACTGAAAGGGATTAAAAAGAAACAAAAACAATCAGAATCTGTACAGGTAAACATTGCATTCTCACCAAGAGAAAACATTGGCTTGCTTGTGGATGGCCATGGCAGTCATTTCTTGCGAAGTATGAATTACAGATGGTGAAGAATTCTGCCTCAGATCAAAGAAACGAACATCTCCCATGACACTGAAAAAAAAAAAGGAAATTGTTTGAGAAAGTGTTGATGCTTAGCTTTAAATTTCAATTCAAGTATTGAATATACCTTCCACTGATAATTGTGTTATTTCTAAGAGCACAATTAACTACCCAAGCATTGTGTTCCCGCCATGTAAGCACACGTGCATCACTTTGGCTCAATCTTCGATCAAATACACGAATAGAACCGTCTCCACATCCTGCCACTATAAGTTGGCCATCTGTGGGAAAAAGTATTTTATTAAGAAGAGAAAAGTAAGGTGAGGGGGGGGGGGGGAACTAATACAACTAACTCAAGCCTTGGAAACTAACCAGATGATAGACTTGTCACACAGCTGTCACATTCAGTTGGTATATCTCTAACTCGTAATTCTTGATTGGCATCCCAGAGTCTTACAACACGGACATCTCCAGAAACAACCATGTTAAGTGTTTGTTGTTCCCAGCTTACAACTAAGCCAGAAGAAGCTGGAATAAGAAAAGAAAGACAGATATAAATTATTACAGATCAATGATTTCTGCTGGAGTTCCGCAAAAGGGTCATACCCATACTATGTGACTGGTGACTGAAAAGAAAAATGGGGGGAGGAGGGGGAAGAGGAGGTGGAGAAGAGAGGGGAAGGGGGTGAAAACGCCAATTAATGGTCACATAATATAAATATGAACCCTTACTACTTCACAGTCTTGCAAGGAGATGATCATTGGGAAACAATACAACAATCTAACAAACAGGACTGCATTGGTTTTGGGGGGTAACAGCATAATTTTAGATGCCCTTGAACCAATTTACTGATTCACTACATGTACAAATGTTATTAAGAACAAGGATCTACCATGCCTACACTGTACTTACATCTCCCTCCATGTTCCGACACTCCTTCAAGCAGCAAAAGAAAAAGAACTACATTAGATTGACAAAGCTTTAAGTTCTCTGTTAAATAAAGTAGATCATGTGTCTAACTGATCAAAGTATAAATTCTGATTCACTCCAAATTAATTTACAGTACATGAGTAAGGCATAATCAGTCTAAATGGTAAGCTTGGGGTAAGTTTTTCTCCCTCACTTCCCTGACAATTGATTCTTGAGTTAATAATACTACACCCACCGTTCAGTGCTCTTGCTGTTGGTTGTGCTTCAGCTAAGGCTTGCCAGGCAGAAACAAGACTGAGTCCACCTGTTGATGATGCAACGCCATGCAATGCAGACTGATGGTTCCAAAGGCGAATAGATCCATCATCAGCACCAACTAGCAAAAGCGACACATCATGTGGATTTATGAGGTCCAATGCAGTAATTTTTACTGGAGTTTTTGTCCCTTTGATACTAGTATTTGGTAAGAATGCCAGTCTTGTATTTGTGTAATAATCCCATAGTCTGAAACAAATTAAGATAGAAAAAGCATGAGAAAAATGTACACTGCAGTCGTCAGATTCATTACTGTTAATTACTGTTGATTTTCTTCCTTACTTACCCAACTGAATCTTTACCAGCAATGACAATAATGGGTTCATATGGTTGAAATAACAACACATTGGGAACATTATTAAATCGTAAACTGAACACCTTTTCTTCTATTCGTGGCAATGGTAGTTTTCTCTGCTCTTCTTTTGCCTCGGCCCTCATATTGGCATTCCTAAGATACCTAATTAGGGAGGAAAAACTTGTTTCATTTCAAGTACTATATTTGGAAGAAACCTTTATCTCAGTCTTATCATGGATTTTGCATACCTCCATTCTCTTTCATAAAATTTGTCACTTTCAGCATCAGTATCTTCTATCAATCTCATAATAGGTTGAGCAAAGTATTTACAACTCCACTCAACAAAGTTGGTGTTGATATGTAATTTCCTTGTCCAACTGCATTCATCTGATTCTTCAGAGATCTGAGGGAAATTGAAGGGGACATTAAGTAAACATTAAAAGTCAAAACAGAAAAGACATCAAGAAAATTTGAACTAATTCAGCATACAGTGTTAGGTACAGTCTTCCTGGGACGTCCAAAAGAATAGGTTGGCCTAGAGGCAATGCGGTGCAGATCGGTTGTTGATCCGCTTGTCGGAGGAGACTCTCCACTAAAAAGATAAAAGAACACACAGGTAGTTGATAAAGACTTGTACAGAGTACCAAGCATGCATCCTGCACAGACCAATTCAAAATATAAGAAATATTCTTGCATTCAGAAACTCACGTCAAAAATGTTGGCCGACTAGATGGTGAAGGAGGAAGAGACACAGATGATGATATCCTGGTCTCACCCACCTCTTTATGACGAACACTATTAACTTGTTCTCTAACATACTCTATAACAAGCTTTGCCATTTGATTAGCACCAGGATAAGGATCTTGTTCCAAAGCTGTGAGGCCAGCCCACAGTTTCTGGTAGATGCTGCCAAATGCTGCACTAGGTAAATTGGCCATACTCCCCGGTCCTGTAAAATACAAAAAGATACAAAATAAACTATGTTTCTTAGATTATTAACAAGATTTAAAGTCCTTGTACAAGGCCCGGGTAGAGTACACATTCTTTTCTGGCAAAACTGCTGTAGACAGACCAGGGAGGAAGACAAATGAGAAGTTGAATAAGTTAGCAAAATCCTCCTCCTTCTCTAACTGATTACAAACAAAAAAAAACATATCTACTTGCCTAGCATGTACTGGAGCAAAGTCAAAGATATATTGCAGCCTAAACCGCCTATATACAAAACAAAACAAAAAGGGAAAATAAAGAAAAGAGAAAGTTAAGCAAGGGTTGCAACAAAAGGCCAAGAGTGTTTTAAGTAAGTATTGTAAGTTAAAAATAAAAAACATAACTACATAACATACTGATGCAACTCACATCCACAGAACAATTAAAGGAAACATGTGTGCACTATCAAAAGAAATGCAGTAGTTACATAGAATAGACTCAGACTGTCCACCAAGAGCAGTCCAAATGACAGTTAAGGTACTAGACATTAAATACATGCTTATCACAAAAGTTTTTTATGATGTCCTCACCCATGCTGTAAAGGGAGCTTGAACTGGAAACTCTTTTGATACGCTCATTGTTGCCTTCTCCCGAACCACCATCTAGCAGGACTGGAGTAGGTGATAACATCTTAAGGCGATCTCTAGAAGGTATTCTTTTTAGACCAGCCGCAGGAGACAACAGCACATCTGTCACACAAGTTATAATCCACAACAAAAATCAGCTTAAACTGTTTTAGAATTTTGGAGATTAAGCATAATGCAGTAAGTAGCCCTCAAAACATGGTCAGGGCAATTGGCAATGTTAGATCAAAATTGTTGAGCAAACCCATGCATTAAAAAAAAAAAAAGGGGGAGAGAGAGAGAAGTGTGGTTAAAATAACTTACCAGTTGCAACAGATACAAGCATCATTGCTGAACCATCCTTTACTTGGCCACTTTCTTGCAGAGCTACAGATATGAAAGATTTCTCAAACAGATTAACCATGGCTTGCAGTGCAATTATCAGCTCCTAAAAATTGAACAGAGGCAAAATGAATATTATTTCAGTATAACTTATTTATAAGGTATCTAGTGAAATTACATAAGACAAAGTAAAGCAGTTAAACATATCTGGACAAGCTTAAGGAAACAGATGGTAAAAAGAATTGTTGAGAAATTTAATGCAATCTTTACCTTTCTGACAAGAGGGCTCATATCATACATAGTAGTGTTTAATAACTTCATTGCCACACTATGATCAATTGTATTTGCATGCTCACTTCGCTCAACCACAGAGCTAATAAAAGTTCCCAAGGCATAAACTGCTGCAGTTCGAACTTCAGGAACAGGGTCAGATAAGAGATTGTATAGTTTCTCATGTGCTATATCTCTAACACCACACCACCGTGCAGGTGCATAGTTAGTCCACAAACGACCCAGGCATATAGCAAGCCACTGACGTAATAAAGGTGATGGGTCAGACAGTTGCACAAGACAGATGGAGACTAAACTTCCTTGGAGAGCCACCTCCTGGCCCTGAGGGTAATTATTCACTACACTTGCTAAAACAAATGCTGCAAGTGTCCTATGTTCACTCTAAACACACAAATAAAAAAAAATTATAATAAAACTATTGAAAATTAACTAAAAATTGATACAGGGTAATCAATACATATTTGGTATGTGACAATTTACCGGCATAGAGAGGTCCTGAAGAACTGAGAGGAAATATTTGTGTCCATTATCACGAACAAGGTCAGCTTGACATGTCTAAAAGTAGAAAAAATCAATAATTATCATGACATAATGATACAACAATTTAAGAAAGGAAAAAGTTAAAAATCAAATTTGAGAAAGTTACAAGAACCTACACTATCAACTGCCAAAATTTTGGCCCAAATAAAGACTAGCAAAGGGCGGAGCTCACGAGCAGATGATTGCAGCAATTTTAGGACATATGGAAATATACCGACTGAAAGAGCTAGATTTACTGCCCAAGGCCCAAGATCAAGGAATCTACCCAGCAATTCCAATGCTCTTAACCGATGCACTTGAGAAAGTAATACCTGCAATTGAAGATGCCATTAGAGCTATCCAAAAGTTGTGTTCCAGTGAATTAATATGACAATAAAAAATAAACTTATACCTGGAGTACTACAGGTAGTTGTTCAGGTGGTGCACGTATTTCAGAGCCAAGGTGAAGCCAGACTTGAAATGCTGTTAGCTGCTCTTGGAAAAAGGCTGAATGTTGAAATGGACGATCCTGCTCTAGAACACCTGGGAGCTGAGCTAGGCATAAATCTAATGCTAAGTCCCACGCATGCCACATTGGATGTTGATGGGTATGAGGAAGTCTTGGTGAAGACACTGGTGTACAGTCATAAGAACGCAATATGCGTTCAGCAAGAAGGAAATTTCTAAATAGAGATGCTACTAATAAGTCCTGTCGAAAAAGCTTCTGAAACAAATCTGAAAAAGAAAAACAGGATTACATCCCTTGTACAAGCTAAAAACACACAACAAGGGATACTTGATAACCACCTCTAGGTAAAGTGTTCCAAGCTATAGTGTCCGTAATGGCCGTAAAAATCCAATTCAATTCTCCTAACATTGTCCTTCGATCATTCAGTTGGCCGGGGATCCTGAAAGTGAACAAATTAAAATAGGTAATGTCTTCTCAACAGCAGCCCACATTAGGATTCATAGAAAACATTGGATGACACGTACTTATCAATTAGATCTAGGTTGACTTTTGGGACCAGCCTAGCTGAGTTCTGCAACACAAACCTGAAAAGAAAATTAAAAATTAGGAGGAACAATTAATTTTTATTGAATTTTCCAAAAATGAAACTTTAATTCGAGCTATGTATTTATGTACCATCTTATGGCAATTTTCATAGGAGTTGTCAGACAAGAAGTAAAGATGTCTGCTGGAAGATCAGGATTCATAGGGAGAATTTGGGATGCAGAACATGCTGCCAACTGAATACAGTTCTTGAAGCAAGGTGCAGACCCTGAACCTCTTGTTCCGCTAACCTAGATACAGAAAATATTGTTTTTGAAGATTTAATATCACAAGAGACAAGTTAAGTTAGAGCACAATGAGGACAGAAAATGAGATTGACTACTAACTTCGTATTCCCTTTCATGCTGTTCAGCAAAGCCTTTGAAAGAGTCAACAATGATACCTGCATTTGAGCAATCATAGACATATATACTAGGGGCGCCCATCCAGGTTTGAAGATCGTATACTGATAGAGGAATGTACTGAGTGTAGGACTGAAACAATTTGGAAAGGATTAAAAACTTTAATTCTAGGCGCTGTAATTTCTTTAAAACATAATGTCTTAAGTCATGTATTTTTTTTGATATTTCACAACTTTAATATTGATTTCAGTAGCTTACTTTATTAAAAACCCAAATCTCTCCGTTAGCTGTGGGTTTGGGAACACCATGTCCATTATAATGGAACAAGACCCGTTCTTCCTTTGCATTTCTTCTAAGAGAGGTGCATAATTTTTTCACCTCCTCTGCTGTAGGGTCTAAACTTTGTTTGTATCTGGCACGTGGCTGCCATCTCTCATACTGTTTTTGCATATTTGCTCCAATAGTTTCTAAAGCCTTGGCCGGGCTGAATGATGATGGATCTAGAATTTTAGAAATATATTTTCATTATTAAATCTGTATGACAAATGGCTCAAACAAAAAAATAAATAAGTGTCATACCTATCCAGCACTCCAAGCGAGCACAGGGTTGAGTTTTCACAATATCTGGAGGATCCACACCAACATTGAGACATAGAACCAGAGCAACACTCACTGTTTTCATCTGTAATAAAATTGTGGGGTGTAAGCAATTTTAAGTTGTTTCATTCTATATTTAAATATTCAAAAATGATTGAGAAGAATTTAAGAACTGTATTAAAAATTCAAAGAATTAGCTGTATGAAAAAGCTACAGAATAAAAATGGTCTGACAGAGAAAAAATTTCGAGACAAGATTCCAAGAAAGTTAATAATCCAATTCTTAGATATTTGTAAAACACGACAGTATATGAACCATAACCTACTGCGTAGATACGCTATCGAAACGAGGTTATGTTTACACGCTTTGATCCCAAATATTTCAAAAGGTACAGTGACAATGACAAGTAAACAACATTTTATATAATTCGTAATAAATGTTACAAAGTCAACGCCAAGGGAATGTGTGGAGAGCATTTTATGCCAGAGTTCTAAGTAAACAAACATTTATGCATCAATTGGAATCGGAACTTTTCCCTCTTTAAACAATATTTTTCGAGGGTTCTGTGAAATAAAAAGATAGAGAAAAAACACCTCACACACTCAAGTGCCATAAAAGAAAACAAAATTTCAACAACTAAGCAGAAGTAATGTTAAGAACGGAGATAGAAAATGCACAACGAGGCTTTGTTTGGTTAGGCTGCTAGCCATCACATTCTTCGGACATTACCCTTTCTTTCATTCTCCATGTCTGTGTGATAGCTGTAGCACCTTCGATAACTTCTGAGTGACGACTTTTCGAAAATGCCAAAGGAAGTTGCCAATCTGCTGCGGCACATTCTGTATCTTCTTCCATGTTTATTATTGTGATCGTAACAGCTGATGTTCATCCTCCACACTACTTAATTCGAGCAGCGCCTTTGATTTCGTACATCGATAAGAAATTTGATAGGTGCGTTATGTTGCCAACGCGACAAAATTTACATTCATCGCTTTCAGTTTATTACAAAGCTATTAAATTTTGACCAAGCCTTTTTTAATTAAATTTTATTTTTCATCATATTTTTAGTGAGTCATAAGACTCAAACAGTTTCTGAACCCCATAGATCATTCTGACATGAAGGCTTTTCAAGGTTAGTACCAAAAATGCACCACCCTTCCAACACAAGCAGAAACAATAACCTACAACTGTCAAAGTATCCCCAAAAAAAGCAAATTGTGTTTTGAAACAACTTTTCTTCATTCGGCCCCTATCAATTATTCTAATTAGTCCTCGAAAGTTGAACTTCACGTTTTCTAATGATTTTATGCCTTACTTAGCTCGGGTAAAACATGGCAAACAACAGCTATTACTTTGTTATTGTAGGGCACAATGATAATCCTATATTTGAAATGGACTTTCCACCTATTCCCAAAGAGCAGAAGGTATTTGTTTTATTTTCCTCTTGAAATTTCGTCTATTGTTATCTATTTCATAGACAATGTTAAAATCTTATGAATTATTTTATTTGCAGAAAGAAGATCATCGTCACCTCAATGAATTTGTAGCACACGCTGCTCTTGATTTGGTCGATGAGCACATGTGGAAAACTAGTGGAATGTACCTTAAATCTGTTGACAAATTTAATCAATGGATTGTATCTGCCTTTGTTACTGCAAGCCGCATGAGATTTATCATGGTTCATGATGCTAAAAACGAGGATGGTATCAAGAACTTTTTTATGGAGATGTATGAAAGTTATATCAAGGTACGCGTGATCTTCTTTGACATTTTGAGAGAACAGAGTAAAGCTTTCGACCTAATTTCTACCACTTGCAGTGCTTTAAATAATCTGTGCTTACATTTTTTTTCAGTATTCTATGAACCCTTTTTATACAATAAACACACCTATACAATGTCCGGCATTTGAGAAGAAGGCATTGTTTTACAGTCGTAAATATCTTACCGGTTGAACAATTGTCTTTTTATTATTATTATTATTATCTGTTCTTGTTGTATAAATGAAAGTCACATTCCATTCTAATTTGAGTACTGAGACATGGAAAAAGTGTGCAGTTGTATCTTAGGCCATTTTATTTTAAAATAACTGTGGCATGTGGCCTACCTGCTTAAAATCATCTTACTAAATATTTGTAAGTCATTTACAACATTGTCAGATTTTACATACATGTTGATTTATTTTTTTTGTAATGCACATTGTTACACCATAGATCATGCATATTTTTTATTTTCCTCATGTTTCTTTTAAAATGACCCCAGCATGAAACAAAAAGAACAAAAAACGGGATGAATTATAATGCTCTGCCTTATCCAACGCCGAAACGGTGGGGCTCCATATTATGGCCTAAATTAACCTTGGAAATGTCGGCCTTCCTCAAGTGCACACTCGCGACCGCACATAGTATAGTCCCCTACTTTTTTTCATTCAATGAAGGTATACGCTAAAGTAGGGGGTGGGGGGGTGATATTATTAAGAAAAAGTGTTGGGACGGCGCCGAGCCGTTCGGCAAGTGTGGGATGATAATTCGCACGCATGCTGAACTCACGCTACCGCCAAACTGGAAAGGATGCCGGAACTCGTGAGTGAATAAGGTGGAGGGGGAAGGCCCTCCCGAGCGGCAGCGCCAAGCAGAATCAATGACCATAACATACACAGGCACTCAAGCTTTTGCCTACCCGTCACGTTAAAAGTCAGTGCTTATAGTTTTCAAGCTGTGTCTTCCACTGTATTTGCTCCGGGATGACAAATGCGCCTTGAGATGGACAACCCGCGCGAGTGACCCGAGCAGGGAGACGAGGCTGGCCTCTCTTCTTTGTGTTTTCTGCACACGATCCTCTGAGCGGGAGCGGGGCGTCCGACGCTCTCCGCCCATCTACAAGCCGCGCAGGTCCCCGCCCGCATCGCAATGTAGTCGGTCCTCTTTCCTTATGTCGCCCCTCGGGCACCCGCCCCGCCACCGGTCGGCAGGCTAGGCTAGGCTAGGCTTGTGGCTTCTGAGGCAGCGCATGACCCCGTCCGTGTAGGCAATCCGCTCGCACGCCTGCATGTAGTGCGGTATCACTACGCGCGCACTGCACTCGTGCTTAGACGATGAGGGTTTCAGTTCCACCAATACAGATGCAGGTAGTGTACACATACCGCGAGATTTCACAGCATTGTACCGAGTGTTGCGGCTATGCATATCCCAGGTGGCCTCACGGTTAGTCAAGTCAAGGGGGCTATGGCGCCTTACGGGCGGATCGGGTAGGCAAACCAGCAACATTGTGGTGTGTTGCCTTTACAGACGGTATGCACATCTCTTCCTTATGCTTTCAGATGGTTTTACGTTTTACATTTGTGATGGTCTATGCATATCAGTCATGAACGAATTGAGCCCTCAATCATGGGAACGAGGGGTTAACAAAGACCCCGCACACGTGTTTCACTCCCGGCTGAGTCACTCTTGATGTATCGCCAAAAGTCTGCTCTGGCCACGCGTATACTTGACAGGGCGACCTTGAAGTTTTCCAGGCCTTGAAATCGACAGGACGAAAGTGATAAAAGATTATAGGGATAAACCGCAGACTCGACTTCACAAAGGTGTTTTAATTTTATTCGAATACTAATAATCTTTGCGCTTTGAAAGGATACTTTGGGTTGGCCGCCTTATTCGGCGGTCAGGAGTATGTAGAAAAAAAATCAGAACAAAAACCCGGAAAAACCGTTGAGCATTAGCGAGAAGACGTTCCGCAGGCCCATGTGTGCGGTGTTCGGAGAAGCCGAAAAGGAGGCGAAAATTATCTCTTGTCATGCAGCCTGGTTCTTGTTTGAACCGCTTTCGACCGCTTTTAGGTTTGGCGGCGCACTTCTCACGGGTATAATATTTAGGGTCGGCGGGTGATTAGAACACCGTAGTGGCGCGTGGCGCTTTTGGTGTGAGGGGACCGGAGAGTCGGAGGGGACCCGCCAATCCACTCCAAAACGTATCGCTGGTGAGGGGGGGATAAAGAGAAAAGAAACTCATGATGGAAACCACGCTGAACCAGTTTGCAAAACTCATATTCGCTATTTAAACGAGAAAAAATAATAATTTAAAAAAAAATACTAATCGGCGTATTTGATTTTCTCAAGGTGATAGGCAAGAAACAGAAGGAAGACGCTCGATCTGATCGACCGGGTGGTCATCAGAATGTCTGAATCATACAACATTTAATGTCATATGCCTCGTGCCAGGCGTGTCGCTGCTGTGGTTCACTCTGCCTAGATAGCAGGTGACTGACTGAACGACAACAACACTGGAAAAACGAAGGTAGGAATCAACACCCCTCTTGGGCCTGTGAATGATTTCCGTGATTAAACAGAGGCACTAAAAGATTCGCACCCCTGGAGAGGCACTGAACTGCCCCATAGATGCTAAATTTTAGTGCCTCTGAACACTTTTGTGTTTTTCTAAAGGCATTCAAATTTAGCTCATTTAAAAGGTGCTAAGAAACAAACAATTGGCTAATTTGGTAGTGTACAGTATACCAACTGATACACAGCGACACTGTAAAAAACATCTATGTAGATTTACGACAAATTTTGTAAATTATACTTTACGAAGTACGTTGTACATTTACGACATTTTTATTCGTGAAGAAATACCAAGTCGATACGTGGTGCTTGCAATTTTACGATTTGCAATTGTATATTTTTTTTACAAATTCGCTAGATTTTTTTCTTAAACCTACGACTATTTTTTACGGTGGACATTTGCAGACAGTGCTGCCAAGTTTTCCGACCCCAACGGCACAAGGCGATAGAGGAGAGAGAGAGAGAGAGAGAGAGAGAGAGAGAGAGAGATCGTGTGCCCATCAAGATGCGCGATTCACATCAAGTGGCGTTTCTGCCTCGTGTAAACTGGTAAACTGGAGACGAAAAGAGGAAATCGCTGCTAGTTTCTCTATCTCGAAATTGTGTCGCGTCGTTTGACTGCGGTAATTGTCACAGCAAAGCGAAACGGTCGTCATCAACACGGAGAGTCGCTGGACAGACAGGACGCGCGGGATCGGAAGGAGTGCGAGGGCGGGGGATCCAGGGGGATCCGACGTCAGCGCGTGGCCAAGGAGCCTATGGCGGCGATCGGCAGCCGATGCACTTCGTCCGCACGCAACGGCAATGACGAGGAATGCCAACCCTCCTCCCGCAGAAGGTTCAACGAGAGGGGAGAGGTGCGCGGCGCAGCGAGCGGGGTCGTTCCTGCTTGCGAATACTTGAACAGGTGCGCTGATGCAGTGTTCAACTCGGTTCAACTGCTTGGTTATGCCCTTTAGAGTGTTCTATAGTTGACAGTTCTTCACTTAAAAGTGTTCAACTCGGTGGCTCTTGTTGTGGCTCCCTTCGCTTGGGAGAACTCGGTGTACCTACCTGCTAAACCTTTCTGACGTCAGACACCCGGCACCTATCTTACAAGAGTAAGCCTGCGATGAATCTTGCGATCCACGTCCAGCTTCGAGAGTTCTGGCGAGGGGTGTGAGGGGAGGGGAGGGGGGGTAAGGACAATGTTTGGGCACAGCGAGGAAGTGGACGGCTATACTGTCACGAGGAGTATAGGGACAGGTGCCGTTGCCATTTACGAGACTACTACAAGACTCCACCCCAAGGGGTGGATAACTCCTCTGCCATAAGTGTACACCCCTAACTCTGCCCAATTCAAACTAATTCAGACTAATTCAATTCAAACGAATTCAAAAATAATTCAACTAATTCATTCCAACTCAAAACAAATTACATTCAATTGAAGTCAATTCAAGCCAAATTCAAGTCGATTCACACTAATTCAGTAAAATAAAATCGTCATAATTCAAACCAGTTCAAAAGCAATTCAACCAATTCGGTCCAATTCAAATTCAATTCAAGCCAATTCAAGCTAATTCAAATTCATTTCTTGAAATCTGTACTCTCAATTCAGGAGAGTTATCCACCCCTCGCTCCACCCCAGCCCCCGCTCGGTCCCCGCGGCGCGGGATGGGCGTGCGACGACTCGTTAGTCAAAAAGTGGACGACTATCTCTGGGCTTCTCTATATTGGGAATATCCGTCGATTTTGTGATGGAGGGATACGGGTCTTTGCTTCAGCGTAGAGAGAGAGGTGCGCGTGTTTGCACCAGGTCGCTATGGGTGTCGCCGGCGGGGATTAAGGGGAGAGGCGAGGGGGGCGATCGCCCACCCTGTCGTCTCTAGACAGCCGCCTGAAATGAAGGCAATTTGAGGCACAAACCCCCTGTATGTAGGCAACCGACAGTGCATCGCCTCGCCTCCCCTGTCAGCTGGACCTTAATCCGCGCCTGGGGTTTCGTCGGAGCAGCCGTTTGCCTACGATATTATTTTTGGCCGTCGTTGTGTGCGTAGTTCAGGCACGTGTAGTTGTTTCTGGCCGTTCTTCTTGCACGCGCGCTCGCCGTTTGTGCTTGACCCTCGGCTCCTCTCATCTTCGCAAGCGTCCGAATCTCGGCCCGAATCACACCCGCGCAGTCCAACAGGTCGTATGGTATTACGGTGAAATTACCACCCGCCACCGGCTGGATCAAAACAAAAGCTGCGGCGTGCGCAGGGATCATTATACTCGATCATTTGCCGCCCAGTCGCCGCCCTAAACCGTCACCGTGCGCGCGATAGAGAAGATTGTTACTCTGTCAAACTCGAACATTCATTGTCATCTTCATTAAAGTTGGACAGAACGAATGCACCGCACAAACAGACTACTGACGACGCGACTACGTTTCTTTTGAAAAAAAATTTGAGTAAATGGAAATGTATGGTTTCTTTAAAGTGTAGACGAAACTAGGTATGCTTATTGATTCGGCATGCGTGGTTATGCTATGATTTCGCACACTACTTTGTGAAAATATTTGTACTAGTTTCCACATTTGAGACAAGACACACCTCCTGTAGTGCGCGTACAGTGTACTGAGTGCATTGCTGCAGCATGCTTTACAATTTATTCCCATTAAAAACGAGTTTCAGCTATCAGCTGAACTGTGTCCTCATTGTACGTCCTGCTGTGTCGTCAAGACTTTTAATGCGTGATTAACATAAGCATCTGAATTATCCGTGTTTTCCTTTTTCCGATTAACTTTATTTCGGTAGTGGTTTAGCACGACTCGACGGAATTTGCACATGACCGCTACGGCTACGGACTGTTCGTACGCTATACCTTCTTATAAGCTGCCAGATGAGTCAGACAGGAGACCACTGGAGCAAACCTGCGACCTGCGTGGCACGAGCTGTTTGCCTGCAAGGCAGACCAACGGCACGAGTACGCAGTTGTTGCCCAGTCAGTAGGCAGGCAGAGATACGTACCTAGCACAAAGTACTTTACTGCCCAACTAACATCTGTCTTGGCTAACTTTGATAATTTAATAGCAGTTTTGCATCCAATGGAACTACACTCTAAACTTTTCAATGGAGAATTTGCCGAGTAAACATTTTGTGCTGTTAATATTTACAAGACATTATTTAGTATTACTAAACCATTTCAATTTCCTGGTATTCATATAAGTTTTCCTAGTACTGTAATTAATACAATAGCACAAAACTTAAGTAATTACTAGGCCAATTATCTAGTAAAAATTTTAGAGTGTTCAAAAAATCCAAGCGTTTGCTGTTTATTTTTTTTCCCTTCTCGGAAAATCAAAAATATCTTGGAGAACTGGAGGGCTGTCGCCCCAGAGCATCGACCCGTCTTTAAACCTGTATTCCCTCACGATCGCCAGTCATTTAAACCTTGGGACAAAATGTGGCATTGTTTCTACACCCTCCCTTCGGCACGGTTTATAAACTGCTTAAAACCGGTCCAGCAGAGAGTGTCTTGGCCCGATGATACCGGGCGTAAAATTCAAGGGGCAATGATCGCAAAAACTCGAGCGCGATAGCTATGCAGCACATTGCACAACTATTTTTTTTTTTTTTTTCGTTTCGTGGTTGTCATATTTTGTTTATTTTTTTCTAGTAACTCGCGAACATAAAGGGGTCACAAGTTTCACACATTCGAAAATAGAACACATTCCTAGACTCTTTACTAGACGTTTTCTGAATTATTATTCTTATGAACGGTTTTATGAGTATCAACTTTTGACATAGTTTTTTTTAGCGAATTTCTTTATTTGACGTCAAAAATACCAAGTTAACTAAAGTTACGTACCACGGAATGGGCGATGATTCGTGAGTTTAGGAAAAAGTGTGAGGAAGTTTTTGGAAATTTTAAAAAGCATGGGGAATACTGCTCGCGGGAACAAAAACTTGACTTTTGCGAAAAACCTCTAGGCATTAGCAACAACGCGGAGCCGGGGAC
>NW_026267174.1:1382867-1383373 GCF_000697945.3 Frankliniella occidentalis | reverse complement strand
AATCCGCACGCCGGCGGTCTCTTCACAGCGGTGGCGGCTATATAAAAGCACTCGCGCCCGCAGCAGAGTCAATTCGACACACACCGCCGAATCAGCAGCAATCATGGCTCGCTCAGCAGTCAGCTTCGTCCTCCTGGTCACCGTCGGAGCGGCACTCGCCGCCCCCAAGAGCCTGCGTAAGTAAACACCGCAGTACAAAAAAAGAAGATGTCATTCAAATTTTGCGCGCGCTTTGGAGTAGGCAAATTTATTTTCCTGAAGAAATATAACACAAAACAAAGTATAATTTATACAAACATAGTGATACCGTCGCGAATGAAAGCGATAAAAATAAAGGTATACATTCAAAAGAGAACTATTAGAAAAGTGTCTCCCGACCTATACCAGGGCAGGTTCCGTTTTTCGGGGGAACGACCGCATCGGCGGGGCGTGGGGTATGGGAGCGGGGAGCGCTCGGTGCTGAACTTGACCGTGGCCGCCGTGGCCGTGGAGCGGCTGCCTTTTGC
>NW_026267174.1:1380757-1382817 GCF_000697945.3 Frankliniella occidentalis | reverse complement strand
ATAAATGAAAGTCACATTCCATTCTAATTTGAGTACTGAGACATGGAAAAAGTGTGCAGTTGTATCTTAGGCCATTTTATTTTAAAATAACTGTGGCATGTGGCCTACCTGCTTAAAATCATCTTACTAAATATTTGTAAGTCATTTACAACATTGTCAGATTTTACATACATGTTGATTTATTTTTTTTGTAATGCACATTGTTACACCATAGATCATGCATATTTTTTATTTTCCTCATGTTTCTTTTAAAATGACCCCAGCATGAAACAAAAAGAACAAAAAACGGGATGAATTATAATGCTCTGCCTTATCCAACGCCGAAACGGTGGGGCTCCATATTATGGCCTAAATTAACCTTGGAAATGTCGGCCTTCCTCAAGTGCACACTCGCGACCGCACATAGTATAGTCCCCTACTTTTTTTCATTCAATGAAGGTATACGCTAAAGTAGGGGGTGGGGGGGTGATATTATTAAGAAAAAGTGTTGGAACGGCGCCGAGCCGTTCGGCAAGTGTGGGATGATAATTCGCACGCATGCTGAACTCACGCTACCGCCAAACTGGAAAGGATGCCGGAACTCGTGAGTGAATAAGGTGGAGGGGGAAGGCCCTCCCGAGCGGCAGCGCCAAGCAGAATCAATGACCATAACATACACAGGCACTCAAGCTTTTGCCTACCCGTCACGTTAAAAGTCAGTGCTTATAGTTTTCAAGCTGTGTCTTCCACTGTATTTGCTCCGGGATGACAAATGCGCCTTGAGATGGACAACCCGCGCGAGTGACCCGAGCAGGGAGACGAGGCTGGCCTCTCTTCTTTGTGTTTTCTGCACACGATCCTCTGAGCGGGAGCGGGGCGTCCGACGCTCTCCGCCCATCTACAAGCCGCGCAGGTCCCCGCCCGCATCGCAATGTAGTCGGTCCTCTTTCCTTATGTCGCCCCTCGGGCACCCGCCCCGCCACCGGTCGGCAGGCTAGGCTAGGCTAGGCTTGTGGCTTCTGAGGCAGCGCATGACCCCGTCCGTGTAGGCAATCCGCTCGCACGCCTGCATGTAGTGCGGTATCACTACGCGCGCACTGCACTCGTGCTTAGACGATGAGGGTTTCAGTTCCACCAATACAGATGCAGGTAGTGTACACATACCGCGAGATTTCACAGCATTGTACCGAGTGTTGCGGCTATGCATATCCCAGGTGGCCTCACGGTTAGTCAAGTCAAGGGGGCTATGGCGCCTTACGGGCGGATCGGGTAGGCAAACCAGCAACATTGTGGTGTGTTGCCTTTACAGACGGTATGCACATCTCTTCCTTATGCTTTCAGATGGTTTTACGTTTTACATTTGTGATGGTCTATGCATATCAGTCATGAACGAATTGAGCCCTCAATCATGGGAACGAGGGGTTAACAAAGACCCCGCACACGTGTTTCACTCCCGGCTGAGTCACTCTTGATGTATCGCCAAAAGTCTGCTCTGGCCACGCGTATACTTGACAGGGCGACCTTGAAGTTTTCCAGGCCTTGAAATCGACAGGACGAAAGTGATAAAAGATTATAGGGATAAACCGCAGACTCGACTTCACAAAGGTGTTTTAATTTTATTCGAATACTAATAATCTTTGCGCTTTGAAAGGATACTTTGGGTTGGCCGCCTTATTCGGCGGTCAGGAGTATGTAGAAAAAAAATCAGAACAAAAACCCGGAAAAACCGTTGAGCATTAGCGAGAAGACGTTCCGCAGGCCCATGTGTGCGGTGTTCGGAGAAGCCGAAAAGGAGGCGAAAATTATCTCTTGTCATGCAGCCTGGTTCTTGTTTGAACCGCTTTCGACCGCTTTTAGGTTTGGCGGCGCACTTCTCACGGGTATAATATTTAGGGTCGGCGGGTGATTAGAACACCGTAGTGGCGCGTGGCGCTTTTGGTGTGAGGGGACCGGAGAGTCGGAGGGGACCCGCCAATCCACTCCAAAACGTATCGCTGGTGAGGGGGGGATAAAGAGAAAAGAAACTCATGATGGAAACCACGCTGAACCAGTTTGCAAAACTCATATTCGCTATTTAAACG
>NW_026267174.1:1362677-1374608 GCF_000697945.3 Frankliniella occidentalis | reverse complement strand
CCCGGAAAAGAATAGCCACCTCACTGTTCCGCGTCTCACCCGCAGATGACATCGACGCCACCGTGAACCTCATCGGCAAGGAGCTCGTCAAGGACGGCGTCACGTTCATGGAGGTGGATAAATTCAACTTCGACTTTGAGACCAAGAAACTCCACCTCAACTTCCAGAACCTGTTCAACGGCAACAAGGACCTGGGCACGCAGATGAACACCTTCCTAAACACAAACTCGGCCGAAGTGTTGAAGGAGCTCAAGCCCAGTGTCCAGGAGGCGTTCGGCATGGCCTTCGGCGAAATCAGCAACCGCATCTTCAAGAAGGTGCCCTACAACAAGATCTTTGTCTAGAAGACGTGACTGCCAAAACCACCCACCCTAACCCAAAAAGAAATAGGAGAGAAGGAAAATGTCCTCCCGAGGGCGATCCACGGCTTCAGACTTACACATTTGCTTTTACTAATGTTAGATTGCTTACGTTCTTGACTTCCTCTGTGATATTGTTGCTGGTAAATCCTTTCCACACCAGATCACAAAGTGCAATTGTCTCATTACTCATTTTCACGCATTGACATTTTTCTGCTGATATTCACTTATTTTTTCTCTGTGCTGTGATTAGATTACCACGAGTTGTTGTAACTCTGGTATGGTTACATGTTTGTTTTTGTTTTTGTATAATATATGGAACTGTGATTGCACGTTTAGTGTGAGAGTATGTGTGTGCGAGTGAGTGTGTGTGTGTGTTTGAGAGTGTATACTTTGAGTATACCATACATTTTTATAACTTTAAGTCATTTTCTAAGTTTGTGAAATATCGAATCAACAATAAAAATGCTATTGCAACAAATTAAATCACACACCTATTCTTTTCGCTATACTATCTTTTTCCCTCGGAACGAAAATCTTCATCGGTGACCTATCGTACTAGAAGAGAAAAACCAGTGTTGTGGATTCGACCAGGAATCGATATAAATACAGCAGGAAGTTTAGTTTAAATTTGATAGACCATCGACAATCGTCTTACTGTGGCAAAGCCATCACTTTTGGATTTTCGTTATCGTTAATAATTGGCCGATTGAAAAAAAATTACACTATCTACGACAGTTTTGTGTTACTAGGGAGAGACGGAGATAAGAGGAAGAGGCGACGGGTGCCCAACTGCGGTAATCAGGTGTACACAAACTTTGTTAATCACTGGTAATCACTGGTAATCATCACTGGTAATCCTCACACTCGTGAGGGTCCTTTAAAATGACAAATTTGTTGATTTAGACATGCATTTTTGTGCACATCTTGCCTAAATACCAACGCGCTTGTTTAATATGGCAACTTTGCATCCCTCCCATGGACATAATCATGATTTGGTCAATCATATAAAATGCAAATTTGTAACTTGCATAATAAAGAATCAAGAACTACCAAAGAATTGCACAAATGTTCATCCTTCCCAGAACAAAAAAGTGCCGTTTCGATTTAGAATGCAGGTGGATCATACCATTCTACATAGGTAATCTTTGGTAATCTTTGATAATCATTGGTAATCTTTACAATTTGGTAATCTAGTGTACACATTTTTTTGGCACCCCTCGGGGAGAGGCGCAGTCATTTACGGCGCCGAGCGGACTGCTTTGCTTTGTCTTTTGTCTACAGTCAGTCAGATAAGTGCCTACCCGCACCCGCTCTGCCCGTATTAAGGCGCTATAGCCCCTTGGGTTGGCGTGGCGCACCTGCGTCTTCTCTTAATCCCTCGGTACAGTGGGGTCGGCTATAGCTACAACTATGTAGCTTTCAACAAAGAGCAGTTTTTGCCAAAAAGTCAAAATATTTTGGCTTTCTGGTCATTTTCCAGCTTATTTTCGTGAAGGAAAAAAAATAAAATAAATTCAAACTCTAGCGCTTAAGCGGCGCGAAAGTGAACGAAACGCACGACATTCTGACCCGGCGCTATCAAGTTTCTTCCAGGTGAGACCCACATCATAAAGCAGGTTCGTTGTTTTACCACGTATTTTCTCTAGGAGAGTAGAATGTCGGCGGGCGGGACGCTTCACAGCGATTCCGTCATAATGACCAGGCCACGGAGGCAACGCAGAGAAAGAGACACTCTGCAAGATCAAGGAAATGCACCCCTCCCCCCTCCTCCTCTGTCACTGGATCCTTGGCCTAGACCGACCAACTGGGACGAGGTAAACGCTTATCCGTGGCGCAGATAGCGTCCCAGTTCTCCTGGTGACATGCGATACGAGGCGCGCGCCCGGCCCGCGTCCCCCTGCCAGCAGTTTGCCCGTTCAGCGTCGGCGTCGAATAAGCTGCCCACCTGCCGGGAGCCGCTTCTGCAGCGCGCGCCTGGAATCCAATCTTCACTGTGAAAAAAGTACGAAAAAGTAGGTAGGTTTACAGGAAAATTTTCCTTGACGCCAGTTGTAAAATTATAATTTGTAATCGTAAAAATACATGCAGTACGTATCGACTTCAAATCGATTGGCGAGTAAAAAATGTGCTGTCGAAAATTTACAACTTGAATTATAATTCGCGTTTACAAAAATTTTGTAAATTTACGACGATATTTTTTACAGTGTTCTTGACAGTCTTGGCACTGTGAAAAATATATTTGTACATGTACAATATATTTTGTAATTTGCCATAAACAATTGTACAACCTCCCACTTTCGCTCGATATTCGATTCCAAGTAGAGTAGTAGGCTAGTAAATTGTACAATTTTAGATTGAGCTTGTACGACTTCTTTCATGGAAAATTTTTCTGTACCCGGTACGACAATTTTTCACAGTGGTGGGGGATTTGTCGGCATCCATGCACTGTGAAAAATATTGTCGTAAATTTACAAAGTTTTTGGAAAGTCTAATTATAATTTAAGTTGCAAATTTAAGAGAGAACATTTTTCATTCGCCAATGCATTTTAAGTCGATACGTACTTCATGTACTTCAAAGCTTACAAATTGTAATTTTACAACTTGCGTCAAGGAAAATTTCCTCTATACCTGAGTACTATTTTTCACAGTGCACCTCGTAAACAGCTGGGGTGGTAAGAAAAGTTATGAACAACGATTACAATTTAGACATTATTGCTGCGATAGCTGACACAAAAATTTCTCATCGTTATTCTGCGCCTCTTCGATTAGTCATCTACAGATTGTTTTACTTTCGCGCTGCCCTACCGCACAAGTGATCCTAGTCTCCCATAAGCTCCCCGAGACTGTCGCGGTCCCCGACTCACCGACTGGCGGCGTGTCACAATCGCGTCCACAGAACTTGTTTTGGCGCGAGGCGGGCTGGAAGGCGGGAAAAGGTGGAATGGAGGGGGAGAGGGGAGGGGCGATGAAAGGATGCTGGACAGTTAGTTTGTAGCGTATCCTCCCGGGAGTCGATGGCGCGCGGAGCAGGTGTCACCGAGTAGCTTTTTATTTATAATGTTTATTGATTACCTGCTAAAGGACATTTTGCCGATCACCAACATCACCAATTACTGAACTTTGTGACTCTGAATTTCTTTTTGGATAAGAAAAGAGAACTTGAGCGTATATGATCCTCATCTATACTTATTTTTCTGAGTCGAGACACCGAGTCCAAAAGCTTTCCATCCCAGTCTTATTTCTTCTACAGCTCCTGCCATCTTTACAGATGTTCTGGGTTGCCCTCTGTGAGTGTGCCCACACCCGCACTGCCCCCTCCCCCAGAAACACACCGAAGGTGATCGGGAGCCGTGGTCGTGCAGTGTGCCAGGGACGGATCCGGGAGAGGACCCCCCGCATAATCCTTTGATATATTGCCTTCCCTTTTCCGCCTTTTCAAACAGTGGCCAAAAAACGAATTAATTCATTCCAGAAAACGTTAAAATGTGAAATGATGCGGTCGTATGCAATGCAATATGAACTGGCCCATCAACGCCGACCTGCACCGCGGCCTGCCCCCCCCCCCCCCTCACCGTTCGACATGCATGCATGTCGGAAGTAAAAAGAGGAAGAACGCAGACGCCAAAAACAAGTAAGTGGTCGAAAAAGTCTGCATTTAAGGAAGTGACTGCGTCGCGGGAATGGCTGCACCTCTCCATATGTATTGCAGTCGCAGCGGCGTGGCGTGCGGATCGTGTGTGAGTCTCTTTGAAATGAATATTGTGATTACAGGGCTCCGGCCGAGGGGAGGAGGGGGAATAATTGGTAGTTGGTGACCCGGGCTGACTGTGCTCGCAGAGCAGATTTAGTGCTGGGCAGTGTGATCACAGGTTCCCAAGGAAAAAAAAGGAAAATCTTAGTTTCCCAAATTTGTTTAATTTCCTCCAAATACTACAGCTATAATCTGATTTTTTTGTAGGTTATTGATTAATGGAGCGCTGAATCTACAGCACACGTAGATCAGGGGGGCAGTCTGCCCGTCCAGTGGTATTGGATTCAAACAGCTACGGTTGACGTACAAAGAGGCGTGACCGCGGCGTATCACGCCAACTGGTTTCGTTTGCCGGTCGGACCCGGTGGGTGCAACCATTTTTATTTTGCCTCACTGCGCAGAGTGCTGCAGTCGCCCTGGGCCACGGTGGCGGCCACGCCACGCCACACCATGAACAACAACAAGAACAACATCATCAACAACAACAACATCAACAAACTGTCGAAGGGAGGATGAAATGAGAAGAAAAATGGATGACCACGTGCCCACGTCCCAGCCTCAAGGTCGGTGCAGTCCATGACCTACCTAATCTGTCTCACTCGTCCAGTCTCGTCAGCTCTGTCCGTCTCTGCCCGAGTCAATACCACGTCGGGCAAATGAAATATTTGCAGTCAATTAACGATCATACAAAATTCAACTTTACTGAACACCTACCTTTCTGAGACCTTATTTCGGTGACCTCAGATGGGTCTGGTGCATCTAGATCAATAATATAGTTTATATGTTATTGGACCAAAAAACACGAAAAGGTCACAGGGATGTCGAATGATCAAAATGATGTTAAATAAATATCAAAATGTAGTCGTTTTGATGTTCTTTTGACGTCGATTCACATGTTGCCTGGGTAGAGCTACTCTGGTGACTTAAACGCTGGACTGTCAGTCTAACTCCTTTACTACACTGCAGTGAATAAGTCATGACTCCACTGATAAAGAAATTGTCCTACTGGCGCGCAAATGCAGGTGCTCAACACTACTTTGTACATTTTTAAGTGTTTAATTACTTAAAAGTGTTCAACTGTAGGGTCGCCGAGGTTTGCCCGCTTTGGACGCTTTTAAAGAGTTCAAATTTACAGTTGAATACTTTAATTTATAGTGTCCAAATTTCCAGCCCAAAATCTATTTGTGTCAACATGGCGTTGAACTATATCATGTGCATGCCAGTAGCAGATTCGATTGTTCTCACTGTGAGGACTTTTGTGTGCCGTTTTTTCTGATGACTTATTGGTGAATTCCCGCTGTGAAAATAGTGCGTTTTTGACATTGTGGATCCGGTAAAATTGAGCAGATTCGATTTGTTGTAGAGGTAACAGGATTTCTCTTAGTAAAGGGGTCTCAGACACACGGCCCGCGGGTGGGCCTTTCTGGCCCGGTGCGAGAGAGACGACGCTAGTGCGGTGTGCGTGAGTGTGAGCGGTCCCACAGCGAGGCCCGCGCTTGGTCTGTTCTCCGAGACCCCTGCCTCAGGATTTCTGTCTTAGGCTTCTTTCGGACCTGGACGGGTCTTAGCTCACCCCGAAAACTGAAAAGTTTTGGCAATCATCGTATGGTTACTCCCGCAACAATCATAAACCATGCCATAGTTGATACAACTTTTCATTTTTCTGGGTGCTGTTTTGCAAAGGAGTGAAGATGATCTCCTGACAGTTCAGGCGGTCCATAGAGTTCTTATCTTAGCGGATCCACTTTTACAGGAACCACTAAAATGTTTGCGGATGCGCGACTCTCTTCGAAATGCATGCGTGAGTCGACCAACAAAGTAAATTTGCATTGGGCGGATAAAGAGGGTGAAACGGAGGTCGGGATTCACTTTACAGGTCAGACGCTCCCTGACGGATACGTGACTACGGCAGGTTGACTTAACCGGACAAGAGTTTTTCTCCTGTGAGTAACCTGAAAAGATTGAGCGTTTACCGCAAATGGTCGAACTCCGATCGGTGAGAGTATTTGTTTTCAAATTTAAACTGGGTACAATGCTCCCTCCAAACTGGCGACAACCTCGTATTTTATACCCTCTCTCATTTTCAACTTTGTCCACTATTTGAAAACCATTCGAACCAGTGCAGATTTGACGCTCTTGATCTGCTGACCTGCACTCCCCTGCGCGTCTCTGCTGTGCTGACAGCGGAATAGGGGACTCATTTGAAAGCGGCGCATCCGCGAAAAGAAGAACCACAACGCTTCGATTTAATAGAGTGTGCACTCTAGTATAAATTGTGAAAATTTTACCTTATTCGCCGTTTGGCGACATAAAGGAGTAAAATCATCCATCCAAATAAAAACACATTTGACTTTGTTGTAGTCTACATAAAACTTAAGAATCCAACCACGACGACAGCAGAGGGGCTGAGAGTATACTATTTACTCGCGGCTCGTCACGGCCAAGGCCATGTGTGTCGTGCCGGGGCCCGCGCTGCCCCCGCGCCGGCCGGGGCCCAGTCGCCCAGCGAGCCAAGCGCCCCCGGCCAGACCCCCGCCCCGAACCACCCCGCCCCGCCCCGGCCCCGCCCAGCGGGCCAGTAACCTGCCGGGTGTCGCCGGGGCGCCGGGGAGACAAGCAAGGCGACAGACGGACCGGCGGTCATTCGGGTCGGGTCGGGTCCGGGGACCATACGCATCGGCTTTAGGACGTTTAGGACCCGCGGAGCTATTTCCGGAGACGTTCCTGAATATCAGACACCGCTAATAGGACGGCCCAGTCCTAGTCCTTGGTCAATGGCCCGGCTGCACCGGAGACCAGCACTGTGGGAGTGGCAGGAATATGCGTACGCTGCGGCCCGACCGCCACTCTGGTCGGCATGCAGAGGCCGCCACACCACGCCGCCACGAAAAAATCTAAACCCGAGGCTGAACCATAAGCTGAATACGGGATATCTAACGAGTTATTTTAACTGTTGTCCAAAAAATTAGGAGCCATACCTAAAAGTAACTTTGTATCTTACTTGACCATTTAGCCCTGCTAATTTTTTAAAGGCACACAGCTAATCTGTAGCAAATAGCTAAATAATTAGTTCTTCCGTAAAGCCATTGGCTTAGTACACTGATAAACCAAGTGTTCAACTGCTCTTGTAAGTGTGCAACCGCAAGTTCAATACTTTCAAGTGTTTAATTCAGTAGTAGTACACTTGCAAGTGTTAAACTCAATATTTGTGCACTTGTAAGTGTTTAACTCTCCTGTTGTACACTACTTCTCTATATCGGTCGCTTACTGTGAGGGAAGTGTTCAACAGAGGAGTTGCACACTTACAAGTTCCCAAATACCGAGTTGAACACTTGCAAGTGTACTACTACTGAATTGAACACTTGCAAGTATTGAACTTGCGGTTGCACACTTACAAGTGTTGAGCAGTTGAACACTTGATTTATCAGTGTATACTACAGCTCATCTTTTACTTTCCATCACGCTGTCTTGCGCCGGGACTCGAAACCACCGGACCACCGCGCTGCCAAACCACCCCACGGTTTGCATCCCGAGGGCGGTGAACCGGACCTCACCCGAGCCGAGCCAACACGGTTAGATTCAGAGGAGGGGGGGTGGGAAGCAAAGCCCGGACAGACGGCGGAACGCATGAAAAGACTTTGCATCCGTACGCCATGACAAACTTCACGTAAATGTATTTCCGCAAAAAGGGCATATGCTCTTGGTTTCTCTGCTGCTTGCCATACGTCCAATATGTGATCACCGTAGCTATAGCGAAAATGACTTTATTTGTGCGGGCGGATGAAATAGAAACATAACGACTGTGTTGCTCTGGGGAGTTAACATTGTCGACTCCGAATCTGAAGTTTTTTAAAAAAAAAACACTACC
The DNA here is from genome assembly GCF_000697945.3 of Frankliniella occidentalis. Taxonomy (NCBI): domain Eukaryota; kingdom Metazoa; phylum Arthropoda; class Insecta; order Thysanoptera; family Thripidae; genus Frankliniella; species Frankliniella occidentalis. Next base: position 1,366,627 of record NW_026267174.1, on the reverse strand, counting down.
ACGTGCCCTGTTCTTCCAAGTCTGATGAGTGCGAGTGGCAGCGGAGGCAGCAGCTGGACTTTGCTGACGTCACGCGGGTCCTGCCCTTCGTCACGCACTCTATCCATCACTGACAATCAGCAGAAAAACACAATCCGAAAATGGCGTCGAGGTAGAGCGGCGAGCGGGGTTGAGCTCTGGCACGCTCCGCCCGACTTGAAGTCTTCCATCTGAACATGTTCGACACACCCATCTCCCCCCTTTTCCGCCCTCTTTCCCTTTGAGACCGATCAGAAAATATGTACGTATAGACCCATTCGGCAAATGGCGCGGGAGCTCGGGCGCCTGCGAGACTCGGGGTAGGCCACCCCGCAGTACACGCATGCACTGCATGTGAGATGTTGCCTACCTACCAGGCGCCATGAGACCTTTTCATAGGCTCATCCGACCGAACACTTTGTAGGTTCGCACCGGCGAGATGACAAACGTGACGTACTTTCTGGATGTGGCTCCTCTCGGTCGGCTTTTAAGGAAACACCAAAGATATACCATACACCTGGACCTCCTAAACCTCTGGGCGTCTAAACACTTCGCAGAGTACCCACTGCTCCAAACGACATATGCTGCACGCCAACTGCACGTCTCGTCCCGCCACACGTCCAGTGCGGACACGCGTCCGCTTCCCGCGAATGGTGAATCGCAGAAACGCCAAAGAAAGGCAGGATAAACACACACAAATTATATGATGCTGTGCCTAATTGTGAGTCCGACACGATGATGGTCGCACGCGCCGCCGCGCCGCCCGACTCACAATCGGCTCATCTGGCAATGAGACGCATTTTCAGTGTTTTTTCGTGTGGCTCTGTCGTGCCGTTCATTGCTCACCCGTGTGCGGTCTTTGATACTAATTCGTTTGTACTTCCTGAATAATTATAAGCCTTCCGCGCAAATTTTTCTTTACAAAATAAATAAACTGTAAAAAGTGCGTGATTGACCTCACCGTACGAAGGAATGGTGACCCTGACATAAATACCGTGATTCACACGAAATTTCATTTAATAATTCTTGTGTCACTGTAAAAATTGCAGGAAGGTTTACAGGAAAATTTTCCTTGACGCAAGTTGTACAATTACAATTCGTAATCGTAAAAATACATATCGACGTAAAATCCATTGGCGAGTAAAAAATGAGCTCTCGAAAATTTACAACTTATAAATTATTATTCGAGTTGACAAAATGTTTGTAAATTTACGACGATATTTTTTTACAGTGATTGCTCACAAACAAACCCGCACAAACCTATGGTCCATGTCATTTCCTTACAAGATAGTTAGGAAAACAAAAACAACACAACAAAAGCAAACTGCAATACTTTGAGGGCAGTTTAAGAAATACTATAATCTTTTCTCGCAAAAAGTGCAGTCATCATCACACCCGCCGAGTCGCCAAGTGTCTGAAATCGCCTAGTTAAGTGTGAACTACTAACAAGCCTCCTGCATGCACGGTGAAGTCTCTCGTCGTCGTCGTGCAAAGTACTGCGTGTTTTTCCTTTGTTTCTTCTTTTTCTCCCCCGCAGTCCCGTTTAAAAGTAAACCACCTACTCTTGGTCATAACTGTACTCATTTTCCGCAGATTTTTCGGCACGCAGTTCCGGCGGAAGGACGCGCGGGACGGAGCGGGCCGGGTCGGACCCCACCAATTAAAGGGACGGACGGTCCAGTCGGTCTAGTCCCGTCACATCGTGGAGTTGTCTCTCGTGGCGCGCCTTGCACGCGAAGTGCGGCTGCGGCGGGCGGAGCGGGGCGGGGCGGTCCCCACGCGAGGCAAGGGGCTCAGGCTCAGCCATGCCCCCGCGGCGGTGCGCCACGTCCCATCCGCGTCAGGCTCCTCCCCGGCGTTGTTTTGCACGAACTGGAATCACTGCGAAACCAGAGGAATCTAGGAGCTAGGAGCCTCATTTTCTATCTTCTCTCGCGTGTCCTCTCTCCAGGGAGCGACAGAGAGAGAGAGAGAGAGATCTCCAGGGAGCGACAGAGAGAGAGAGAGAGAGAGGGGGGAGGGGGGAGAGCAATGAGCCTGTCGGGGCGATCCGACTGACATAATCCACTTCAATGCACCCAGAAGAGGGCGACATTCGCCGTCACATTTGCCGCGCGGGTTCACTCTCCGCCTCGCGGTCGACGCGATAGCCAAACGACTGCCTTTGGGGACTCGAAGAGCGCGTCCCTGGCGACCAGCAGGAGGAACGCGCGCGTGTGTGGATCCGGATCCGGACGCGCGACGCGACTTAAGATCATCATCGCTCTGCTCGCGCTGTGCTCCCCAAGGGCGGGCTGACACACATCCCAGTGCAGTGTGCGTCCTCGCGGTAAATTGCGCGTGCACGTCGGCCGCGGGGAGGTGCCGCCGCCCGGCCGACGGGGCCCGCCGCCGGCCACGGCTGGAGCGCCAGCGAGAATTTTGCGGGTTTCCAAAGTGGCCTGGATTTTCACCCCGCGTTTCACCCCTCTTTCGTTTCTCTTGATCCCCCTCTCCCTCAAATCAATCGGCGGCCTGACCAACTATCCAAGTCAGTAGTAGCTGTCGCACACTCTCAATATAAAGGGACAGTTTTGTTCACATAGGTAAAAGGAACGTTTTCCGAACACATCCAGACAGGATGCAATTCTGTTCCGAAAACAGGACGACTTGTGTTAAAAAAAAGTTTAAAGAAAAAATCGCATCCGACCTGGATGCGCACCAAAACGTTCCCTTTTTAGGAAACAAAATTGTCCCTTTTCATTTAGAGTATGCATTTTAAAAATAACTCTGCTTCATCCTTTGAACTTTTTCGACTTTGTCCCAATAATTTTGTTCCTTATTTTTACCCATTGGGGTCGCGATGGCCCTTCTCTCGCCGTCGTGCAGCAATAACTGTGACAACGCCGGAGCAAGACCGTGATGGTGAACAAGAACAGTTGCCCGGCCGTACAACAAACCCCAACAGGGTCATTGGTGCGGACACACGTGCGTGGCGGCAACACGTGGCAATACACACACAATGCCACCTGCTGCCGAAAACGTTTATAGAGAACGAACTTAACCACTGGGCTGCAAGGGGCAATAGCGGCCCGGCCAAATGACCGTGCGCCGGCGTATAGGCTCGGCCGTGTGCTTATTCCGCGCGGCAAGGCACGCGGCGGCAAGGTTTTGTCGTCGCACCAAGTACATGCAGATAATATTACGTTCTTCTTCTTCTTTTTTTTTTATTTTTTTTTTTACTAAAGTATCATCTGTTGTATTTATTGAAATTGGGTAATGTCATGTCGCGCGTTTTGTCTATGAGGAAGTTGCCCGATAAGAGGAACAAGAAGAAGGTAGCACTGAGGAGGTGGCGTGGCGTAGCGCCGTCCCTAAACAAAGCAGAAGATGAGCGACAGTCTAGCAGAGGTCAGGATGCGTGTCGTTAGATTTCGGATTAGAACCGGGCCTATGCATCTAGCACCTTGGTACCACCTATACCAAAGTTTATTACGACAGTCGATTCATTATCATTGAGTTAAAAAAGTACCAATGAATATGTCCGTACACTAACCTAAACAACGACACTGGGACGGTTTAGAAGATTGTAGAAACTTACTTTTACGAAGCCAAACTTAACAGATGCACATTTTTTCACAAGATTGCCACTCCGGTGTAATATGGACCCAATTTTTCTTCACAAATTCTACAAAACTTGATTTATGATCACACATCCACTCGCGACAAAACACAGTATGGTCGCCGGCGTTCTGCTTTGCTTAGGGATGGCACTACGCCACGCCACCTCCTAGTGCTAACTGCTTCTTGTTCCTCTTATCGGGCAACTGCCTCATGCACTGAAAATTGAGGAGTCACGCTTGCACATAGCAAAAGTCGACCACATTGTGATCACTGAATGTGTTGAAAGTGAAGGAGGGTAGGCATTGGATGCGAGGTGGGGGCGGGGGAGG
>NW_026267174.1:1358025-1362627 GCF_000697945.3 Frankliniella occidentalis | reverse complement strand
AAATAAAAACAAACTGGCTGCAGCCAATTTATAAGTAGTTGTCAAATATTTTTTTTAAAAGTCCACACAGAGGTGGATTTAGATTAGTGCAAAAAGGGGGGGGGTCATGACCCCTCTGACTCTTTCCCCCTGGATACGTCCTTGTTCTGTTTATCTCTGATTTGAAAGCTATTGCGATAAGCGTTTAATGCACCCATCTCGAACCGTTCTGGCCCAAATAAAACTCGACCGGCTCCGCCGTAAAAACGATGCCAGCCTCACAACAAAACCTCTCCATTGCTGCAAAAAATTTGCGCACCCTGCATGTACATATTTTTAAATTTCGAACAAATTGTAGCAGGAATTTTTTAGGAAGACCTCATAAAAAGGCTGTTCTGAAGTTTCCAAGTTGTTTACCGACCTTATTGAAACCAACGTCATTTTTATAGTAATTTTTTTGTAAGGCTGTGTTTTCATACACATTTTAAGCCCCTTTTTATTTTTGTACCGATTTTCGAGGATGCACTCTTTTTAGTTATGCCCGCCTACACCCCGCCCCGCACCCTCCTCTATCTGTCTCACTCACACTTGCTAAAGTCCGACTAGTCTCCTCCATATCCCTCCGCTCCACTCACGGTCTATCGCCGGTGCCGCCGCCGCGTCCGCGGGGAACACAGTTCCTGCGGAACCTCCCCCACCTCCTCCTCCTCCTCCCCCTCCTCTTCCTCCTGTTCCTCCTCCTCCCTCTGCTATGGTCACCGGGCCACCAAGCCCGGGTCGCCCCGCCCGGTCCGCCCCGGTCCGCCCCGCCAGCTGGCCGGCCGTATAAAGGCGAAGCCCGGGGCGGACCGGCCACTTCAATTCGCATTCGCTCGGCAGTTGCACGTGCACCCCGCACCACACCAGGAGGACCGCCCGACAGCAGAATGAAGTACCTCATCCTTCTCGCCGTGCTCTGCGGCGCAGCGGTCGCCAAGTCGGTGAAGCAACTGCGTAAGTAGTACACCTTAAGGATGCCCTCGAATTTCCTCGAGCCTGAACAAGTGTGTACCAGTGTGTAAACTCAACTGTCGAATACGTCTGGCGGGGGGGGGGATTACATAGGCTCGTTTTATAGCTATTCATGGCAAAGAAAAGTGTCTGTCCAGGCATAGGCTGACTATAAAATCTGCCATGGCCAGATTTTTGATATCTTTGCGTAACAACTTAAAAATAATAACCATTGTTGATTTGCAAAATTTTATTTTCCACTCCGTCGAGACATCGGTTGTGTTTCCAACAACTTTCTTCATGCTTAACAACGTTTTTCACTGATTTTTTGTCATTTAAGAGTAAGCCTACAGAATCATGCCTGTCCTGTTCAAAATGACTCAACATGACTAGTTACTTTCAAAAAAAATAAATTCAATGTTTTAACATTCAAATGTTTCCAAACAGTTTACTTCTTCTTTTGGGGGATAGTAATGCGCCAAACGAGGACTGCCTTACACACTGACAAGGGTGCAACGGGCGTGCACAAGCAAGTGCTTACCACTACGTTGCGTTTTTGCATACCTTTATGTGTTTTACTGGATATTTGAACTCTGAAAAAAGTGTTCCGGAGTAAATTTTTACTCTTAAAAGTGTTTAACTTCAGGGTTGGTCATGTTAAAGTTGAAGTTTACTGCTGAACATTTTTAACTATTGAAATTTCCAGTCCAACACACTGATAAACTAAGTGTTCAACTGCTCAACACTTGTAAGTGTGGAACTGCAAATTGAATACTTGCAAGTGTGCAACTCGGTAGCCATACACTTACAAGTGTGCAACTCCTCGGTTGAGCACTTCCTACAGAGTAAGCGTCCAATCTAAGTTTATCAGTGCACCTAAACTTGTGCAAAATGCATGGAGTGGAAGTCTACCATGTGCAGATGCATGCCGGTAACAGTTGCACGCTTTTGTTTTCCAAATGAGCCAGAAACTCTCTTTTGAATGAAGTGGTGGCCTACTTTCTGTTTTATCCGTGCCAGAAGATAGAGAAGTGTAATCAATATTTTAGTTGGAGGCGGAAGCACACAGGGGGCCACTCGCATAGAGGCCCCGGCCGGCCAGCAGGCTGCCTAGGGAGTTCCCCAAGCGGCATTCGTAAACATCGGCCACAAAATGTGGGACACCCGAATTTTTCCACGCCATCCTAAACTCTAACTTCTCCTCCGCCCGTTGCAGCCGACAGCTGGTCCGTGTGCAAGAAGAGCGACCCCCAGCTGCAGAAGTGCTTCAAGGAGGCTGTGTCGCAGGCCATCCACGGCCTGGCTGAGAGCGGTGAGTAGTCGTGAGGTTCATGTACATGCTAAAAGTGGCTGCTTGGTTTGGAAGCAACAGTGGTAATTTTCAAACAAAAAATTGCTTGGAAATTACAGTATTTGCTTGGAAACCAAGCAGCCACTTTAAGCGGGTAAAGCAGCCCTGCAGTGGGGTAGCGTTTAGAGCTAGGCGAGAGGCGGAGGCAGTTCAGTCGGAAATGCACAAGGCGCAGTCTCTTTCGATCCCTTCCCGGAGCGGTGGGGTGGGGTTAGCGACCTCCACACTTCGGCCCATACCCCTTCCCGACGCCCGGCGGCCCGGCGGCCCGGGAGGTGTGGCGGGACCCCGCGGGCGACTCGGCGCGGCTCTGCTGGTGCTTTTGGGCGGGCGGGCGCGTCCGAACATGGTCAGGGACGCGCTCCTGAGGGAAAAGAAAACACAACGCTCAAGGCGAGAATGCGAGTTTAACTCGACTGGTGAAGTGGGACTGGAAAGGAGCGGGGACTTTGGGGATGCATGTTAGGTAAAGATTAAATCTGTAGTACGTTTATACGGGGTCATGAACAAGAACAGTTTCATTATGGTTTCGTACAGTAGTGGTAATTGTTTGTTCTATGCAAGGCGAGTACTTGGGTCCATGATGGGTCTCACGCTCATTACTCATACTGTAAGTAGTGAGTTCAGAGAGTCTGTGTTTTTAGACGTTAATGATATATACCCAAAAAACGGTTCCGTTGATTTTATGTCTTATGTTATACTGTAATTTTTCTTTTTATTCAAATGATTTTTCAATCCTTCAAGGGAAACATATGGCCATAGGGTAAAGAATCATTCTTTAAAACAGAAAGCTCCTTCAAGGTAACGAAAAAATTCTATCATGTCGTTATTATATGAAGGGAAATTTCCGTTGGAAGAAGGAAATTCCCATTCGTTCAATGGAACCATTTTCTAGGTGTAGAATTGCTGAACCATTGAAAACACATGTAGGTAAGCATGTAGGGGGATGCATTTATCCCGGCCTCCATTGAGAACCCCTTAAGCTCGAAAAAGATTCCCCTCACCCCCAAAAGAACCACGCTATTCGTGTTCGGCCCCTCAGGCGGCCTCTGTAGGTTCACCCAGCAGTCAGGAAAACAAACTCTTCGCACGACGTATGAATGAAAGGCACCGCGCCGCACGCTGCCTTCGCCTGGCCGGTCACGTGTCGGCCGTCACATGTCACACGTGCGTCACTCATGAAAGTTTCATCAGGCCTCCGGGAGTCATTTCCAGTTAAGCCGCACGGGCCCCCCTCGCTATGAAATCGTCACATGTCGGGCGAGTGGAGCAGTGGCGGCTGTGGGATGGGGGGAGGGACGAGGGGGGCCGGTGGGGAGACCGGGCCAGGCTGACCCTCGCTAACCGGACGGCACCCGGGCCGGGCGGCACTGCCAGCGGCAGCGTAAAGGAGCGGGGATGAATTTATAGCCAAACAGATATCAGGGTGTTAAGAGTTCCCATTGAAAAGGTGGGATGGGAGATGCGAAAATAAGTAACACACTGTCGTGGAGGTCGATATTGTTCAGAAAGAGGATGGATGAAGAAACAAAAATAAACAAACAAAAATGCAAAATAAAAACAAACTGGCTGCAGCCAATTTATAAGTAGTTGTCAAATATTTTTTTTAAAAGTCCACACAGAGGTGGATTTAGATTAGTGCAAAAAACGGGGGCACTCGGCCTTCAAAAAAAATTGTCCAAAGTTTGGAATTATTTTCTTTTCTTAACGATTTGTTTTTGGCATTGACTGTAATGATAGAGTTTTTAGCGGAAGCGATTGAGAGGATGGGAGGTGAGAAGAGGTGGGCGAGAAAGATTAAGAGAGCCTGAGCGAGAAGCGAGGCCTGCAAGTAGGCCTAGGTGAACTTGACGCCCGGGCTCCCGGGCTTGTCCGGTCTACATCATCGGCCCAGTCGGACGCAGCCCGTCCCCCCTCCTCCTCCTCGACCGGCAAAGCTGTTCTCCTTCCGACGTCTGCGTCATCTCTGCATCTCTCTCGACGCGCCGCCCCTTCTCTGTGCCAACAGGTGAGCCTTCCCTCGGCATCTTCACCGTCGACCCGCTGCGCATGACCCAGCTCAACATCGGCCAGGGCACGGGCCCCGTCGCCATCGACCTGGAGTTCCGCGACCTGGACCTGATGGGCATGAAAGGCGCCGTTTTCGACGACGCCACGTGAGTGTGCCAGACGAGGCGAGCGCCGGCGGGGTAGGCAGTCCCGTTGCGCACGGCTGCTGTGCGGGACTGCCGACCCCCGCACCTCGCAGGCGCCCCGGGTAGGCAGTCCCGTTGCGCACGGCT
>NW_026267174.1:1343824-1353640 GCF_000697945.3 Frankliniella occidentalis | reverse complement strand
ACCTGCTGCAAGTCGGGTGGCCGCACCCCGCCCCGCCTCACCCCTCTCTTCAGAGTGGCCGGCCGGAGTGGCGCGCTGCTCCAGCCAGGCCGGCGGCGCGCTGCCCGACCTAGACCTTCACCTTCCGGCTGAACCCATAGCTCCAGCCCGCTACCCCGCCACGCCCCCCGTCAGCGCCACGCCAGGCCACGCCGCAGCCTGGCGGGCATCCACGCACAAACACACACGCACGCGGAAAGTATCAGTGTTGCACAGCAATTTTTTTCCTATTTTTTTCTCGTTTTTTTTGTAGTGTTTGCTTTTCCATTCTATAAATCCTCAAGGCCCGATTGTTCGGGCTAATAACCGCACTGTGGCGCTAATCGTGGAAGACGAATAAAAAGGGGTTTACGGAAACGAGGGTGACGCTGATCATTTTCTGTGATACCTGGAATAACGATGATTATTTTTGCCAGTGCCGTGACGTCAGGGTGGCGTGCGTGTAATGCCGTGTAATGCTGCTGCAAAAAGTCCGGCGTCAAGCGCGTCGAGCGCAGCGCGGGCGCGCCCCCCAAACCAGCTCTTCGGCCGGAAGCTTCGCAGAGCATCTCAGAATGTACGGCCGCGAGGTGACCGTGCACAAATCCGCGATCACGATTAATCGGCGAAACTAGAGCGCAAACATTCGTGAAAACACATGTTTCAAGCGAGAACATAAATACATGAATAAAAATATTTGTAAAAAAGCTAAAATATTAAATTTACTGAGCGGAACGGGAATCAGCTCGAGGATGATGTAGCATTGTGCGTGCGACGTGTGCTTTCTTTGGGAGTAGGCTCTTCAGAAGTGTGAAGTAGCTGTGACAACATTGAAACTCGTCCGCAATCGCACCTCGTTATAACTGCGGCACAGAGTGGGATTATGACCATCATTCTCATTGACACGGCAATGCTATAAAGTAATACCGTGGCGAAATGAAACAGTCGTCTTGTTGAGATTGTAGTTCGGCCGGGAGCAGAGGCGCGCGTCGTCTTGATGATGAGCATGGCTTTTTGCCGCCGGTGTCGCGTAAAAGCGAGCGATACTACTACAGGGTGGGGATGAGCAGGTGGCAGGGCAAGTGGGGCTCCGCAGGCGCCTGCGTCGCGAACCACCCCCTATTTCTATTATTTTCATCCCGTTTCGCGCGGGGCAAATTAATGATCTGAACTCCTGGGATTGCGTGCACCACTGCGCCGCAGCAGCGCACCGTCATCGCCGCCGTCGGGCGCGGCACAACCCGCAGCGCCGGCGCCAAGCGAGCAGAACACCCAGCAGCAGCAGCACCGGCAACAACTGAATAATTGCTAAACGGAGTAGTGGTAGTCTGTAAGAAAAAAATAGACTTAAAAAAGGTTCTTAAAAATTTCCTAATAATATTTGTTGAGAAAAATTAAGTTCATAGCTCGGGTGCGCCGCGCGCCGGCGCGCCCGGCAGGTAGGCAGACCATCCTGCACGCCTCCAGGACTGCGCAGCATAACAGCCGGCCCCGACAGGTAGGCAAGCCATCCTGCTCCCGCAGGCCCACACAGGTCTGGAGCACCTGGAGGCAGAAGCCTCGCGTGCGCCAGGTGAGCGCCGCGGCCCCCGAAGGGTAGGCATCACATTCGACGAGACGCAGCCGCCGAGAGACTCACCCTATCGATGAGGCCCAGCTTGTCGAACATGATCCAGGACGGCATGAACTTGTTGCCGAGCGTGACGAGGGGGCTCTCGTAGCCGAACATGAACTCGCGCGCCGTCATCTCGACCAGGGGCTGCGACTCGGTCTGCCGGACCAGGATGTTGACGCCCATCCGGGTGAAGAGGGACGCGTCCGCCATGACGTTGGTGATGCTCTGCGACAGACGAGAAAGAGTACGGGCGGTCAAGACGGGCGCGGTCAAAGTTTGAATCGCCAAAACACAGACAAGAATATACACCCCCGGCTCAGAGTGCCGCGGGCCAGACCGGCCCGGCCCGGGCTCTGGCAAATAAGTACTTCCCCAGTCATCACCGCCCGGACCCACCCGAACCATTCGCTTTGCTGGAAGGCAAACTCTGCGCTTCATTAGTGTGTTTACTCATATTCGGTCGGTTTACAAGTAGTCGGGCTGCCGCCGGGGCTCCCCGCCACGCCACGACACGCGCCGCGCGCGTCATAGCCGCGGACAAGAGAAAGATGCAAGAAGCAAATGGGCAGGGCCGGGCCGGAGGGAAATGGCATGTGGCCATCCCCACACCGTTTCACTCGCACACGTACAAAAAAGAACTCTGTCAGCCCCTCTCCCTCTCGCACAACGCGTCCCACCCCCGCCGCCGCTGCCGCGAGCCCCATTGGTATTCCCGCCACGGCTGCTCGCCACCGGTATCGCACCACAGCTGCAGCAGCTTCCACACCCTGATTTGCACCGCTAGCCTCAGCAGCTGCGGCACCTGCCTCACAGCCTTGCTGCGGCGCGGGACTTCCTATACTTCTCTCTTACCAGCAGTGCGATGTTGGGCAGGATGAGCGTGTCGTTCTCGGACCGGCCCTCGCTCTTCTCGGGGACCCAGACGAGCGGGTGGGTGGGGGTGCTCGTCATGGTGCCGTTCTCGTTGAATTTGACATTTTCGTGCGTAAACAACTCCCTGAAAACACAATTAATTTTAGTGTGAACCTCATGGGCGCCTGCTTCTGAAAAGTGAGCATGTCTACTTTGTTTCCCACGACATGAGAGGTTTCAAGTTTTTATTCGTTCCCGGACTTGTCCGCACCTGTAGGTGTAGGGGCCGACCTCCTGGACGCGGAGCTTCTCCCGGCCGGCCAGGAACTCCTCGCGGTTGGTCACGTTCCACAGCCAGACGCGGAGGTAGAGCTCGATCTGGGGCTTCTCCCAGAGGCCGAACATCTCACCGCCCTCGGCGAACGTCGCTTTCTGTCAAATCCAAATAAAAACAAAGATAGTGAGTGAGTGACACGGCCGGTTGGAGGCGTGTAGCCAGCTATGATGAGCTGCACGTCGCCCGGGCGGGGGTGGAACTTACCCATTGGAAGAGCGTGTTGTAGGGGTCCGTCAGCAGCATGATTGTCCCGGTGCTGATGCCAAGCAGCCCGACCATCAGCAAGATCAGCACGCCTGAAACAATGCGAGACGCAGATGGTCACAAAAGGGTTCAAAGGGTCACCGTCGCAGGAGAGGGTAGCTGTTGTAAGGATCACCACCGTCATAGGGGTACGCCGCCCTCAATGGATGAACCACGGGCGACAAATGACCGAGTGGTCACCGTCGGTGCGTTTGACTCGGCTTGACCTGCCAAGTGTCAATGCCGCGTCGTCGGCCACCTGCTCGAGAGGATCCTGCCTGAGGACCCCCCTGGCCAGGATGCGATGCGACGACGGCGCGCTCGGCTCGCCGGCCGGCCGGCAAGGGAACAGGTTCTCAGGGTCGGAATGTCCTGCCGCCATAGGCTGCTGCCGGCTGCCCCCCGCCCCGCCGTGGCGCGGGTCGGCGGGGAAGGACCTTTCGCCAAAAGGCGCAACACGCGAACAAGTGCACAACGTTGTGCAATAACTTTGGAGCGAGGAAGTGGCGGTCGCATGGGCCGCTCCGAGTTTGACTTTGATTTAGACAAACAGCAACAGATATCCCACGCCGTCGACCATCCCTAGCCCACCCTCGCCTCTTTCCGCAATGTACGTAATAAACGCCGTCTCATGGGGGATGGCATAGCCCAGCCGCACCGCCCAGCGCCTCCAACTAAGGGCACGACTCTCTCGCACCTTTTGTAACACGAAGCGCTCGCCCGCCGCCGCACAACAAATGTCATACGCAAGCGTCGTGCAATAACAAAATGGGATGCGGGGAGAGCCCCGCCGGCGGACCGGACCAAGGAGGCAGGCGGCGGCGGCGGCAGGCCCTTTTGCAACAGCAGCCATCCATTTCGTATGCAATATGTTTCGTTGGCGGCGGTTCGGCGGGTTCGGCGAACACCAGAACTGAATCACCTGCTGCAAGTCGGGTGGCCGCACCCCGCCCCGCCTCACCCCTCTCTTCAGAGTGGCCGGCCGGAGTGGCGCGCTGCTCCAGCCAGGCCGGCGGCGCGCTGCCCGACCTAGACCTTCACCTTCCGGCTGAACCCATAGCTCCAGCCCGCTACCCCGCCACGCCCCCCGTCAGCGCCACGCCAGGCCACGCCGCAGCCTGGCGGGCATCCACGCACAAACACACACGCACGCGGAAAGTATCAGTGTTGCACAGCAATTTTTTTCCTATTTTTTTTTCTCGTTTTTTTGTAGTGTTTGCTTTTCCATTCTATAAATCCTCAAGGCCCGATTGTTCGGGCTAATAACCGCACTGTGGCGCTAATCGTGGAAGACGAATAAAAAGGGGTTTACGGAAACGAGGGTGACGCTGATCATTTTCTGTGATACCTGGAATAACGATGATTATTTTTGCCAGTGTGCCGTGACGTCAGGGTGGCGTGCGTGTAATGCCGTGTAATGCTGCTGCAAAAAGTCCGGCGTCAAGCGCGTCGAGCGCAGCGCGGGCGCGCCCCCCAAACCAGCTCTTCGGCCGGAAGCTTCGCAGAGCATCTCAGAATGTACGGCCGCGAGGTGACCGTGCACAAATCCGCGATCACGATTAATCGGCGAAACTAGAGCGCAAACATTCGTGAAAACACATGTTTCAAGCGAGAACATAAATACATGAATAAAAATATTTGTAAAAAAGCTAAAATATTAAATTTACTGAGCGGAACGGGAATCAGCTCGAGGATGATGTAGCATTGTGCGTGCGACGTGTGCTTTCTTTGGGAGTAAGCTCATCAGAAGTGTGAAGTAGCTGTGACAACATTGAAACTCGTCCGCAATCGCACCTCGTTATAACTGCGGCACAGAGTGGGATTATGACCATCATTCTCATTGACACGGCAATGCTATAAAGTAATACCGTGGCGAAATGAAACAGTCGTCTTGTTGAGATTGTAGTTCGGCCGGGAGCAGAGGCGCGCGTCGTCTTGATGATGAGCATGGCTTTTTGCCGCCGGTGTCGCGTAAAAGCGAGCGATACTACTACAGGGTGGGGATGAGCAGGTGGCAGGGCAAGTGGGGCTCCGCAGGCGCCTGCGTCGCGAACCACCCCCTATTTCCATTATTTTCATCTCGTTTCGCGCGGGGCAAATTAATGATCTGAACTCCTGGGATTGCGTGCACCACTGCGCCGCAGCAGCGCACCGTCATCGCCGCCGTCGGGCGCGGCACAACCCGCAGCGCCGGCGCCAAGCGAGCAGAACACCCAGCAGCAGCAGCAGCACCGGCAACAACTGAATAATTGCTAAACGGAGTAGTAGTAGTAGTCGTAGTACCTGCATCGGAAAATTCCGCGTGTCTTAGTGCACTGCGAGTACGTACATACGTGCCGGGTACGACAGCGAGGTGGGAGTGGCGGGCTCGCATCGCGATAAAGTCCCGACCCCCCGCTGGGATCCACATTTTGATTAGCGTCCGAATGGCCAATTAGCTGCTCGTCGGCGCCGTGTTTGCGGACAGCTCGGCTGGCTTGACACGAAATACTAGAAAAGTTTAGCACCCGTCCGAACAGGAGAAAAGACAAGACCGTGTGCGTCAAAGCAAGGAATCCGCACATACGTCACTGCGCTTGGTCGTCGCCATAACGCGATCATCATCATCATCATACACGTCTTGTTCTCAGAGTTGAAAGAAAGCGGAGCTGCCGAAACTCTTCGGTCTCTCTCCTTCTCTCCCGAGCGACATTGATGCATGATTTGTGATTTGGCGAGTCGTGTGGCCCGGGCGCGGTGGACTTTGCCGGCGCCTAGAGAAAGCGCGCCGGGTTTGGCGATGGCGAATTCGGCACCGTACCCCTGCGCTGCCCCCTGCCCTGCTGCTGCTCATGGCAGGGCAGGGTCCATGCGCTCGGAGAAACGCCGCCCATGAGGTCAGAGGCGGGCCCGGCGGCGGGGCGGCGGGGGAAGCCCCAAAGGAACACCAAAGTGTCCGCGGGCGCACCGAAGAAAGTAAAAGGGGAGAGTGCAAGTGGAAGTAGTAAAGTGGTTCTGCCCCAGTCACGAGGACAAGGCATAATGAATGAAGTTTGAACGTTTCGATCATGCAAACACTAGATAGGAATACCCACACAAGAAAATAAATATTTTGCCCATTTATTCGTGGCAAAAAATATAGTTTTTATTCTTTATTAATCACTTTGTACCCCTCGTGCGTGTTGTGGTGTTAGGATGACCGTGACCGTGGAGCTGTCACGTCGCCGGGGTGCCATCCACCCACCACTTTCCACCTCTCTCTCTCTCTCTCTCTCTCTCTCTCTCTCTCTCTCTCTCTCTCTGTCCCTCCCCGGTGCACTACCGTGGCGCAACGCCCCTCCGGCTGGCTGCACGCCGCTGCAACGGCACGGTACACATGTATCGAGGCGGCCTTGGCGGTCGGCGCGACGCCTGCCAAAAAATGGCGACACGTCGCGGGCATGCCAAGATAGATCGACGGCACGTACGGATGGCCGGGGGGCGTGGCGGACCGGGCTCGCTGCGACTACTTTCACGCGTCCATTCAAATTAAGCTGTGTGTGTGTGTGAGAGTGCTCCTAGTTTTAAATTTGCCTCCAATATCCATTAATTAGCGTAATATTCCGAAAACCACAGTCACAGTATGCTATTTGGTCATGAATAAAACCACGACTTGTTTACTTTTGAAGTAAACACCAATTATTTGTTTTTTTTTTTTTTCAGAGAAATATATTTACCGTGTGAAAGAGTCTTTGATTGGGTTTGGGTGGACAGAAGGTGGCGCGCGCGGCGTGGTCGCGACGAGGCGCCGGTATGGAGAACGAATAACGTGTGTGTCACCGCCCGAGCGGTCGACCGAACGTTATGATGTCATTACATCATGTTGATGTCCGCGGCGCGCGCGCGCCAACCTATCCGTTTGCGGGATTTATAAAATGCAAATGCCGGACGCGCGCGCGGGACGGGTGTCGAGCCGCGTCGCACCGCGCCGCACCGCGCGGCGACACGCGAGGTCGGAAGCGAAGTGATCTGCCGGAACAATGCGCCGCTTTTAATGCCCCATGCAAATAAATCGCTTATACTACTGCTAGTGCAGTCCGGCCGCGGACTCCTCGGGGGGAGGGGCGAGGCAAAATCCGTTTCGCGTGCAGGTAAACGTCCCGATTTCCACCGCATCAAAAGAAGAAAAAAAACAAAGAATCCCGATTCTGTGGTGCTGCTGCGCGCGACGCGTGCCAAAGTATAGTTAGTATAAGGCGGCGTCGCCACTCGCGCCGCGGGCGACGGCGTCCGGCGGCAGTGCCTCCGGAACGTTCTCCGGCGCTGCACTTGTTGTGGCTCCAGAACGTTCTCCAGTGCAGCCGGTTTGCCGGAGCGAGTGCAGCGGAGGGCTGCCGCGAGTGGCGAGCCTCCAGCCCACCTGGCGCACTGCTTCAAGGGCCTAAACGACATGCCGGTCAGATAGCTCAACGCCTGGAGATTTTCCGCCGCTTCCAGGACTCCTTCGCTCGCCTGTCGAGCAAAGCCCCCCTGGAATTATGCCGCGACCGGGGAGAAATGCAGAGGTGCGGGCCCTCTGCAGGGATGCTCGGAAAGTTCCACAACAACACATACCCACGCGACAGGAGCAGAGGAAAGTTAGCGAGCAAAGGAACAACAACAGCAGCAGCAGCAGCAGAAGCAGAACCTGGAAGGAAGGAGCGTTGGAAGACAGGCTGACAATAAAAGAAGCTTAACAGCGGGGGTCATAAACAGTCCTGTAGAACACGATGACTAGAACTTCCCAATAATAGATTCAGTAACGTCTAAACGGGTGTCCGGGTGGGGCGCAGTGGCGGTAAGGGTCAAAACCACCGCCGATACCAAGAGAGCACTTTGGCAGACGAGAGGCGGGAGACTGATTTCGCCTCACATACACCAGACGGGCGGCGGGCGCACCCTCCCATTCGCGCACCGGTCAGGATGACGTTGGCGGGGCTAACACCCTCGGCTCCATCCAGGAAGCGAATCGGACGGAGTCGCATCGTCGGGTGTGGGGGACCTGCGTCGGCCGGACCTGAACCTGTCCCTGCCAGGCCGGCCGGCCGGCCTGGGCGGCGTCCACCAAGCGGCGTGGCCGGTAACGTGAGTTATTCGCCCTTGGCTTGTCCGGTGTGACACACTGCAGCGCAGGCGAACGCGCGCCAATCGACTTGCGAGGCGACAAAGTCTGGACCACCCGTCTCTGTTCTGCGGACGATAAGGAGATCACGCGCACAGCCTTCCGCCGCAATCAGAGAATGCTCTGGTGTCTGCGTTAATTGCTCGCTATGGGTTCCACTACTAGGCTAAATTATTCCAACTTCCCCCCAGATACCGATCGAACGGAATGTTTTCTTTTCAATCAGCCACTCTAGCGCGTGCTCCGTCACGGCCGGTCAATCTGATTAATCAAAATCGACCGCGGCTCGTGACAGCAGGCGAGGACCCGAATGAAGGGAGGACAGCCACGCGACGTTTTTCCGATGATCGGGTTTCGCCTTTGCAGGCGGACGGCGCGGGTCGGGCCATGTCAAGAGCAGCTCGTAGCCCAAGGAGAAAGGTCACGGCTGTTTCGGGAATCAATTGGCATCAGTCGGCGACAACCTTCGGCTCATTTTATTATGTCGCGCGCGGATAAAAATTAACAAAAACCCGGGAGTCCGATGAGCTTTTCGTTGTCTGAAAGAAGCGAGCGCTGGACTCAACTGAACGACGAGAGGCTGGGTATCTAAAGGAGTGGTAGCGTGTTTATAGAAAAATCATCGTCGTCTCGAGTAAATTATTGGCCTTGCTTGACGGAGAAAAATGTCTTAAGGTTGGTCGTTAGAAGCGGCGATGTGTTGATCGTTTCAGGATTAAGGAAACCAAAAACTGAGGAAAAGAGCGAAAAACGAGGAGTACAAGACGAGAAAAAAAAAAAAAAGAAAAACTAGAGGCCACCTCCTCAGCATCAACTGAATGCTACCCGGCCGGCATGACATCTAATTATTTAAATAGATACATGTGTGTTTGGATGTCCGGATGGGAGCTAGGAGGAGGTAGAGATGGGGCGAGGGGGAGGGAGGGGAGAAAGAGACGCACAGCAAAGAAGTTCGGGACAGACAGGCCGAGACAGACGGGTAAGGAAGGGGTACTGCACTATTCTGGCAGCTGGCCAAGCAAAGGCGCAGCGCAATGTAACGGCCGGTACAGCGCGTTGCTCTCGGAAGCTCCAGAGCCCAAGCTCCTGAGAGACGCCGGGAGAAGGCTGACCACGCAGCGCCGGCGCCGCACGCGCCCTTTCGTGGCACCCAGCCAGCAATTTCCATCAGAAAACTAAAATGTCTCATCAGACGGCATAATAAGCACGCGCCCGATATCAGTTGTGTAATAACACGCGATCAGAAGTTATTGTGCATTTTTTTATTTGAAAGGAAGGAGAGCGGGACAGTTTGTTGCTCGTCCCATACGCTTCCGTTAAACACGTGGAACGCTCAAAATCCCTCTTGCTCTGTTCCGGTATTCGTGGGCCATGTGATAAAAAACAAACTGGGAAATGCGGACGTCGAAATAATACTAAAAAAAATTTATAATGGTCTGGAAAATGGGGGGAAGTATGGCCAAGGTCGAGCAGTGGGAACCTGGACCGCTGCACGTACAACAGTTCTCTTATCCCCACCTCTCGTTTGAGTATCGATTTTTCGCAACGCACAACACTGGAATATAAAGCCTTTCTTGCAGGTCAGCTGGCGCAGGCAGGTCAGCTGGCGCAGGCAAGCCCGCCCCCCCCCCC